>NW_026038062.1:0-350000 GCF_023373825.1 Bactrocera dorsalis
ACCCTGTGTTTAAAGTAACCGCCTTTTCCGAAGGTAGAATGTTAATTTTATGATGTTCTAATTAAGTGAGTTTTTCTGCTATTATTTGTAAGTTTTCACTTACGTTCAAAGTTAATACCACGCGTTAATGATATGTTTAAAAAACAACCGGTGAGTAGAAATATTACCTGAGACCAGTTTAGTTTTGTTGCATGTTCCTGAAGCGAACAAGTTAAATTTCACCGTTAAATTTCGAATTGCTCTGGTATCGTAATGTCTAAGCGGTTATCCTTGTTTAAAGGCAATGTTAGAATTGTAAAAACTGAAATCATGTATCTTAATTTTACTATTGAACTACTTTTATTGAATTTTTCTTAACGGAGTAAAACTATTGTTGTACATTTTGTAACATGACTTATCCTGAAACTTCGGATATATCAATTTATTACTATTTAAACGTACACATATGTATACTCATAAGTATATATGTATGTATATAAATGCTTTAAGTACATATTTACAGCACAGAGATGTTACTTATTCTCTTAAAAAACATATAATAAGTACATATTTTAAGCTTAATATATTATACTTTGCAATTTTCTATTAATTTTTCGATAGCATATACATACATAGGTCTTGTAAAATATAAACATGTACATGCCTCTTAAAATTACTAATTATTGTAAAATTCATATAGCGCTAACATAGAACGCCTATGTTATATATTGTCTTATGTCAGTTGAACAATTTTATTTTTGGTTGCCATCAAATTCACCGAATTCCTATAATGTGTATAAATACATGTTCCTGATGACTAATAAATGGCTAATCAAATGCCGAACTTTTAGTCAGCAGTGTTAGTTTGAAGTAGTACACTAGTTAAATATGGAAACATTTCCTGAGTGGACATATCGTCCTGTTGGCTGTGACCGTTATTCCTGTAACTCTATACAGTTTTATTTTTGAAGCGAGGATTCTGTTCGTACGCCTACAAAAAAAAGAAAAGAATTAATTGGTCATCATTGCTTCAACATTAAAAAATTGAGTGTGTTTTCACCTTTCGAGCTATCATGAGTAGATTATCGTACGCACTATTGCCGGTTTGCTTTACCATGTCGTAGAATACTTTAGATTCACTTTCAGTCAACAATTTATACGGTGCGTCGAATTCCACCGCGCGTCCAGCATCCATGACCAGCACCTTATCCGAGTCCATGACCGTGTGCAAACGATGCGCAATTGTGAGAACCGTGCAATATTTGAATTTACTTCTTATTGTCAATTGTATGAGTGCATCCGTCTGCGGATCTACATTTGCCGTTGCCTCGTCCAGCACGAGAATTTTATTTTCACGTAGTATAGCACGTGCCAGGCATACCAACTGTCGTTGACCGACACTGAAATTACTGCCACCCTCTGATATTTTGCTTTGTAAGCCGCTCGGCAACTCGGCCACAGCATCTTTCAGTTCAACCTGCAACACAGATGTGTACATATGTATTTATACTAATATTATATCTAAGTATTTGATAATTTCCGCTTACCTCCTCAAGCACTGCCCATAATTTGGCATCTGAATACTCGTCGAATGGATCCAAATTGTAACGCATTGTGCCCGAAAAGAGCACCGGTTCTTGTGGTATTATGGAGATTTTGCTGCGCAAATCATGCAAACCCAACTCCTCAATATTTCTTGTGTCTATAATGATGGAACCCTCATTGTACGATAGGCGAAAGAGCGCATTGATGAGCGAAGATTTGCCTGCACCGGTACGTCCCACAATACCCACCTTTTCCGATGGTTGTATTTCAAAGTTTAACGATTTCAATACACGATCTGATTTCGAATCCGGAAAATAGCGTAGACTAAGCTCATCAAATACGATTTTACCCTGTTCGGGCCATGTTTTCGGTGGTTTTTTACTGAGTTTACTTTCAAGTTCTCCTTCGGGTTCAATTTCTTCATATTCTATTAGACGTTCTACACTCGTCATACTATTTTCGAGCTCAGCTGATTGACGCATACCCCATTGCACCATACCCGTCAGGCCCATGGCCTGAGTCACAGCCAAGCCAACATCGCCACCATTGTCAGGTGAGGAAACCAAAAAACTTAATGTAGTAACAGCTATATAGAGTGCACAGAAACAGTCGAGCCAGTAGCCAAAAGCGCGATTTGTTATCAAAAACATATAATAGCCAGAGCTGTGCAAATCCTGATAATTGTCAAACTCATTTATCAGCATCTGCTGGGCCGCGAAAGCGCGTATCGTCGGTAGGCCATTAAGTGAGGCGCTCAAGTGTGAATAGATGGGCGAACGTGCTGGAAAGAGTAACAAGTTTAGCATAGTGTAACTGCTTTTTTACTAATTCTTTATGATCAGCTTACTAACTGCTTCAAGACGTTTTACATCGCGCGACGTATTTAAGTAAAACGAACGCATTGCATAGAAAATAAGCGCCAGCACAGCCGTCACCAGGAGATTCATTGGATTTACAATGGTGATTACAATGACAATACCAAACAAGCTCAGGAAATTCTGTATGACATCCATCATTACCCATGGCAGCAATTCATCCACTTGACCCAAATCCTTTGCGAAACGATTTAGTATGCGACCAGAGGGGTTTGTATGAAAGAAGTACATGGATGCGCGTGTGATGCCACGGTACATTGCATTGTGCAGCTCCGTTGAGGACAGCATCGTCATTGTGTTGAAGAGCAAGCTGCGGCCGACAGCAAAAACGATGATGGCCAAAATGATGCCGAAAAATATATAAATATCCATTGGGTCAGTATTACTGTTCAGTCTTGGATCGTGCGCATCCGTGGCGTTAGTTATATTAACAGCCAAATCACGCGCTTGGCTAGCTAGTTGTTGCTCGTTTTTATTAACCCTATGGAGAATCGCGCAACAAAACGGAACACTTTAACACAAAATGAATGAATGAAAGCGTACAGATAACTTACCACATCGAGACGTAGAAGTCGCCAGTAGACCCCAATATCTGTGCCGCAACACAAAAGAACGCCGTTATAGAGAACAACAAATATCCGCCACTGGCACCGAAATACTTTTTATATAGTCCCCAACCAATTTTACCCATCTCACGCTTCTCCTGCACTTGCAAAGGCGAATCAGCTGCTTCTTCAATCAAAGAGTCCGCTATCGACTCGTCCATCGAACTCATTGTCGCAGTGCTATTCTGTCGATTCATATTGATCTGTGTTGACTTACTCTTCCCTTCCGCATCGCTATCATCACCACCCTTACTACTCTCTTCTGGAGCCGTCAGCAAATTCGCAAAATCCAGACCGCTACTGCGCATCGACTGATAGGTACCCACAGCACTGATCTTGCCCTTATCCATTATAACAATGATATCAGCTTGTTCTAAGAATTGCAACTGATGCGTAACCAAAACGACGATTTCATTGCGCAGATAACCACGCATACACTGGTCAAAGAGATGACGACCGACATGCGTGTCCACCGCGCTTAGTGGATCATCGAGCAGGTAAACATCGGCTTTACGGTATACGGCGCGCGCTAAGCTGATACGCGCCTTTTGACCGCCCGAAAGCGATGCGCCACGTTCACCCACTAACGTTTTGTCGCCATGTGGCAGCAGCTCGAAATCGCGTTCCAGCGCGCACTTTTTCACCACCGCGCGATAACGATGTTTGTCCATAGGTAAGCCGAATAATATGTTCTGCCGTATGGTGCCAGTGAACAACCAAGGCTCCTGCGAGGCATACGAGTAGGAGCCGTGTACTGTAATGGAACCCGATTCCGTAGGCAGTTCACCAAGTATGGCTTGTATCAAACTAAAAAAAAGCGCAAATTATTAAAATCAAGTGAACACCTATATGAACAATAATTACTTTTCATAATTTGATTGTCGTTGGTATGTTAAGTCCAACACTATTGGCAATTACTCGTACCTTGACTTTCCGGAACCCACCGGTCCAATGACAGCCACTAGTGTGCGCGGTTTTACATTCAAGTTCACATTGTTCAGCGTATATTCTATTGCGGTGGGATCCCACTTCGCTTTCAAATTACATATTTCAATGCCAGCTTCTTTACGTGCTGGCTCCTGTGTTATTTGTTTCGTTAACTTTAGATTACCATTCAGGTCGTCTGTCTTCTTAGTTTTATTACAGCTATTCGCTGAAATTTTCGAGTTATCACCGATTTCTTCGTATAATAAGTAATCTGTTATACGCTTCATGGACACAAGCGTTTCCGAGATTTGTTGAATACCATTGGGAAAGGCCACAACCATGGTGTTGCGCAAAATGCTGTAAAAGGCAGTGATAACGAAGGCTTTTTCCGCGGTGAGAAAGTTACCCAACAGCACATAGCCGACTAAGCTGACGAAAACAGATACGCGGGTCATATACATCGCGAACGATTGCAAGATGCCGCGTATATAGTTATTGTAGCGTATGGCTGACATTTCCTTTCGACGTACAAACTGTATCATCTTGCCGAAAGGTTTCTCCCACGCATACATCTTAATCACCTGTATGCCCGAGACAATCTCGTTCATCATGCGCACGCGTTCGTCGGTGCGCAAGGCTGTGCGCAAACGCAGCTTCGATGTCATTTTGCCCAAAAACGCTTGCAGCGGTATGAATAACAACATAGCTGCGACACCGAACAGCGATGCGATACCGATCTTAAATGGAAGTACATAAATGAACTGTTGGTTAAACTAAAAACTAAAGTTTTTACGAACACTTACCTCTCTATACATAAGTACGGCTACAACGATGATCTCTATGGGTCCCACCCACAACACGTGTATGTGCATGATGGATGTGTCCAAGCGACCGACATCATTAGATATCAGGTTGACTACTTGGCCCGTCGTGGTGCCGCCCAACGCCGTTCTGTTCAATCGCAGCGCTTTCCTATAAATCAAATTGCACATGGCGAGACGCACCTTCATGCCGATATGTTGTATACCCAGCATATAGGGATGCCTGAAGAGCACGTTAATCACATTGCAGAGTATCACACCCATGGCGTAGATGTATGCGGTATATTTGTCATCCTTGTTCGTGGGATTCGCATAGTAATTGACTAGACCTCCAAGAAATAGTGGCTGTGTGACGCTGTGAACAACAATAGAATTGCTTAAAGAAATAATACATTAGAGACTAGAAAAGGTTGACTTACCGCAGTCCGATTTCCAATGAAAATAGCAAAAATCCTAAAGCTAAGAATTGCAACCCAAATACGCGTATCACAGCTAGAAGCAAGTTGGGTTCTTTATTTTTAAGGCGCTTCTTCTCAATCTCCGCTTCCCAAGCTGCATTTAATTTAATACCGAGCGTTTCTGAAAAAAGGGTTTTAAATATTCTGTCAAGCGCCGATTTCAATATTTTAAAGGTCTGCATTATCGTCCTCAGGATTTTTTGAATAAATATCGGGGGCTAGGAAGGTCTTTAGTTCCCACAGTTTACCTCTGTTTATAGTCTCAATCGACTTTCTTTCCATAAACGTATATATTAATCTTGAATTAGTGTCTTTCTTTGACACTGCCTAACTGGATGTGGTATCGGTAATCACACGGTCAAGCATGTCCAAAGACACCTGTTCATGGTACTTTTTTTTGAAACAAATCAGCTTTATCGGGACGAGTCGAGCAAGTACGCGTTTCATACCCAGAATACTCGAGCTCTCCTGTCATCTCTCTAACACTTGCCTGACGATTTCCCAACACCATATCTTTCACTTTTTTAATAAAAAGGTCGAAGGTCATTCAGAATGAGGCATGCCTTCAACGATCTCTCGACCGTCTTTGAAGCTTTGTACTACTCTTTGGCTTGTGTTTTCGATAAAACTGAATCACCATAAGCCTTTTCCAACATTCGCAACGATTCATATTCGGCATAACAATTAAGGGCGGTCCTACCAACTTAGCAAAATACATATTTTTGAAATATCATTTACCCGGGGAATTTAGTTACAATTCCGGCTGCTTTTTTGTCACAATTTCTAACAGCGATTAGGGTCTAAT
Organism: Bactrocera dorsalis; assembly: GCF_023373825.1. Taxonomy (NCBI): domain Eukaryota; kingdom Metazoa; phylum Arthropoda; class Insecta; order Diptera; family Tephritidae; genus Bactrocera; species Bactrocera dorsalis. Next base: position 6,016 of record NW_026038062.1, read on the forward strand.
GAATACATTTTTGTTTCTTTTGGCAGTCAGTGGCGTTCACAGCTACTAAAACAATTGTGTTTCCTATAAAGATGATTCCCGAAAGTAAGGTTTTTCCAAGCCGAACATGCTTTTAATATATCTTTGGCGTGGAATGTGAAGCTTCTTAGACTTAATAAAGATATTACTATAAAATTTATTAAACTATCAAAAAAGCCTTAAGCTTCAAAGTTCCATTGATTGTGAATATAGTGAATACAGATTTTTTGCAAAATAACCTCAAACTTTATGTTCTTAATTCTTTATATGCATTTACTTACAAGTAAAAGGTACCTCACCTGACTTGTGTTCATCCAATGCCTTATATAGATCCCTTTCATCCAGAGTTTTTTTACGCCCTTTGAAAAATATCGGTATAGTAAAGCTAAAACATGAAAAATACTCATTATAATCGTCGCCGAAATTATGATAATAACTACAAATTATATATAATATAAAATTTACAATACTGTATTAAAAATAAGCAGTTGAATACATTAAAAATCAGAATGGAATTAGTCTAAACAATTTTCTATAAAGCAAAGGCGGTATGCATAAAAAATAACTAGTAGTAGTAGAATAGCTTTCTTCTTAAGTAAACTTGATGAGTGTATTACCATACATACTCGTATAAATGTATGTATGTACACATCTTAAACAAAGATTTTGTTATATTGATATCCATGTTGTTTGAATTACTCATATTGTTTGTTTCTTGTAGAAAATGAAATTTACGATACTTTTGTTTTACCCTAAACTATATTAACTTTGCTGAGAAGCTTGTACTAACAGAGGTCGTAGACCTTATAAAGCAGCATATACTACATATATACTAACTATATGTACATAGGTAGAACTGGTCAGCGTAACGTGCTGAATGAATTTAGCTATGCCCATCTGTCTGTCGGTCTGTTTATACGCGTACTACCTAACTTTTTGAGAAATTTATATGAACTTTTGCATCCGCTCTTTTCTCCACAAGAAACTGCTAATTTGTCGGAATCGCCATATCGGACCGCCGTAGTATATATACAGCTGTAATATAAACTGAATGAATCAAGTGTGTGTAAAGAAAGCTCTTTCATTTGACGTGATATCTTCATGAAATTTTGCATGGATTATTGTCTATGGCAATGGCGTAATTTCCGAAGAAATCAGTCAGATCGAGTCACTATAGCATATAGTAGCCATACAAACTAACCGCTCAAAATCAAGTTTCTTGGATTGTTGAAGAATATTATAGCCCCGTTGCAACCGAAGTTAACGTTTTTTCTTGTTATGCTCTTGCAGCAAGTAGTTTCGTTCACCTAACGGTTGTATGTATCACCTATCGCTATAGATATAGGATAACTTATATATAAATGTTCTGGATGACGAGACGAGTTGAAATCCTGGTAACTGTCTGTCTGTCCGTCCGTTCGTCCATGCAAGCTGTAACTTGAGCAAAATTGAGATATCTTGATGAAATTTGGTATGAGCATTCTAATATTTTACCTCCGAGATAATATTAAAGGGATTTATGGGATTTCATAGTGGGAGTGGCAGCGCCCACTTATTGGTGAAATTACATATGTATCTCGAGACCCGACCAACCGATTTCGACTAAATTTGGTATGTAATATTCTCTTCATATTCCTATGTCGCGGTACGAAAATGTATACCAAACACGCCTACTTCCCATATATAGAGCACAATTTTAAATTTCACTTGATTATTTCACATACTAGTACTTTAACCAAGAAGCAATTAATATAACGAGATACAACTTTGCATGAATAAAGCCTTTAGTGTATGCCACCTTATGTCCAAAAATTGTTCAAATCCAATAAAGACGTTTTAAGTCCCTAGGTACCGAATATTTGGACCCCAGTACCTATGTATAGTGGACTTTTTATGCAAAATATCGGATACACAATTGAAATTCAGAGAGAATCCTTTGCTGACAGTAGCAAATCTGTGTATCAAAAATGAATTGAATCGGGTCAATACTTCTCAGCTGCCTTATACCTAATATAGAGATTTTCGAACTGCCGGGTGACTTTATATCGCATATATCGGTCAAAAAGGGAGTTAACTTAATAAAATTGAGAGTGTGTGCTTTTCTTATAACGATGCACATTTATGCTTATGTTGAATAAAATCAGGTGAAAACTTGTCATAGACCCTTTAAAATTAACAGGCCTTATGTACCTGAAGATACTTCACTGGCTTTAGTCCTTCCAAGTTTCAAGAGTATAAAATCTTCGGTTGAATCCGATTAGCTCTTCCTTATTTTTTTATTTTTGTTTTTACTAATTAAATGAAATACTTTTGTTAAATTATATATTTTTCCTGTTATACCAATTTTGCAAATATATACATACTTTATGTATGTACTTACGCTAGAATTCTTTCAGCATAATTACACATCCATATGTACTTACATACAAATGTATATGTATATCTTAATAAAAAAATTGCATAATATGCACTAAAAATGTCTACTGTTCAACGTCACCCACATACATATGACACTTGTTTATGTATCTTTGATTTTACCACAACTAAAGCTGGCTTACGCCGTCATATATCTATAAAGAACAACATGTCAACATTTGTCACTGATAAGAAAAAGTTATAAGCTGATATTGCTTGTAGTGAATTTCCACAGTCAACAGGTTTAATGGAGTCCATTTAATATGCCTTTAATTAATTAATTCATTGAATTCAATAGAACACGGATATACATAGGTACTTATGTACATATGTATGTACTTGTATATACATTTGTGTACCATATTTAATTGTCGGAACATATGTTTGTATGTATGCACTTTTCATCAACATAGATATATAGAGTGTCTCACATATAGTATCTCAGAAATTATATTTTTTAAATAAAAATGAAGCCAAAAGATTTTTGGTTTGTACATAGAATTTTATTTTGCAAACTTTAAAGTTTTAACTCTGAGTTAAAATAAAAAACGAAACTTACGAGGTGTGTTCAAAAAGTATCGCGAATCGTAACTGACAGTTTTCTTCGATTGCAGGGGCGTGGTGCATCATGAGTTCTTGCCACAGCAATCCGCCAGAAACGCCCGGATTTGTGGAAGAACAAAAATTGGCTTTTGCACCACGATAACGCCCCTGCTCACACATCGTTGCTTGTGCGCGACTTTTTGGCTAAAAACAACACACTAATGATGCTGCAGCCACCGTATTCCCTAGATCTGGCCCCCTGTGACTTTTTCTTGTTCCCTACACTGAAGAGGCCCATGAAAGGACGACGTTACGCTTCTCGTGACGAGATAAAGACGGCATCGAAGGAGAAGAAGATAAAAAAAATAATTTTTTGAAGTGCTTCGAAGATTGGAAAAACCGTTGGCACAAGTGTATAATATCTCATGGGGATTACTTTGAAGGGGACAAAATAGATATTCATGAATAACTAAATAATTTTTGAAAAAACACAAAATTCGCGATACTTTTTGAACACACCTCGTATTTGGGCCTGATTGTGGCAGCAAAGTTTCCGGATTCGTTTAAGTACGCAGGTGGAAATGTACTGCTGTGGGACTGTATGTAAGCATTGTTTCACAGACATTAACGCGATGCTGTTTTTCGAAAAAACTGAGTGATATTGGAACCGATCGTGTTTTCAGTTTTCTTAGATCCAAATGATCTTTCAAAATCATTTCACAGATCCGTAAGATCTCTGATTGTTAATCGCCAATTCTCGATTCTCTTATTTTATTGACGTGCTGGTCATCAGTTGTTGTTGATGACCGTCCTGGACGTGGTTCGTTGTTTACGCGTTCCCGACCCTCTTTGAATAATTTGTACCAATCAAAAACCCATGCTCGCGATAAACAATTATCACCGAAGGACTTTTCCAACATTCTGAACATTTCATCCCCCGAAATTTGATTTTACGCGCAGAAAATTTAATGGAACTTCTTTGTTGAATAATTTCCCTTTTTTTCACTTTATGTACTTCAGAAAGACAAGCGTATGCTAAACACTAATGATTATTTTGATGTGACATTTAGCACAGATGTCAACCGACGAATTAAAAAGTCTTACTATCTTTTGATAATAATAAATGAAATATAGAGAACTGATTTCATTATTACATAACTAGGAAACACTTCAAGTTATGTTCAGAAACCTTTTTTTTTTATAACAATTCACATCTAGCTGCATAATTACATAACACTCAATGTGTGATAAATACAGATAACGACACCTGTGCCCAATAACCGAATGTTTGAGTTGATTGTTTCTAAATCAAATAAATTTACTATATTCTAAATGTTCCGTCATATCTACATATTTATATAATAAGGCAATTTGAAATTTGTGTTGTTATTTTTATAGCATCCGATCATTAAAAGTCCTATACCAGCAAACTTGATCCTCAATAGTACACGATAATTCCCCAACTCTATTTTATATATTTTATAATATGCCGTTATATGGAAGCTGGACATACATATGTACCTCTAGACGAATTTTATATGCATATTGATCGAAAGTTAAACCAATGACACACTGTCCTATACATATATTCTTCTGTATAATAATTCCTGCTACCAAGTTTCATTTTTCGATACCGAACTCCCGCATTGTTTTTGTTTTTTTTATGTATTTTAATAATTTCGTTTTTTTTAGTATGAAATCTTTCGGAATTGTAGCCATTATCTGAATTTAAATTGTTGTTGGAAAGGATGGACAGACAGTTATGTAAGAAAGCCAAATTGTCAACTGACACAGCCTATTTTACAACAGCCACACTTATTTACAAAGCTAAATAAAAGCTTTATATTTTTCACAATCTCATAATAATAACAATAAGCGTGTAAATAACAGTTTAATAGCCAACACAACATTTAACGACGAGCACTTACCATAGCAAAAGCGCAGATAACGGATTTGCGCGTACGCGTGGATTTTCCGGCAACTCGTCGGCCTTTATGGACTGCATGCTGCAATGTCTGAGACTAATTCTTCTATGGCCACTTTTCACCTAACACTATGCACATTCATAACACAAATCTCAGTATTTGCTGAAATGTAATAAAATACAATTTATACACATATGGTTGCGTGTGTGTGTGTGTGTAGATAGTAAGGTAGAATATTAATAATAATACATTGGTGGGCAGCTTAAATATCATGGTGTGCTTATATCATAAAATAAGATAACTTCATTGTTACATAATACTGGCATTTCATAGTACTTATTTGCGTATGAATTATTTTTCCTGCTATTTGACGCATGTTTTATGCACACATACATACACACATATAGGTGACATGGAGTATAGTGGTGATAAGTTAAATGCGAAGCTACAATGTAATTTATGGCTTATGTCAATCTGTATATACATACATATGTATATATATTTACAGAAACATTTGTTTTTATGTATGTATAACATACATAGATACATAGTATTTGTGTAGTACATAGGTATGTACATATGTATGTACATTTCATGGGCGACCAAGCTAACGCCATCAGCAGTTTTTTGTCTTGTGCAACTGCAATTAAATTGATGAAACCCGCTAAAGTCAACAACTCAGAATACTTTGATAAATTATATGTACTCGTTTGATTTTGCTCGAATTAACAAAATAATTAATAATGAGAAAGACATTAGCACGATGTTTAATATTTTTTTTCATATGCCTGTATAGGTCTGTTATAATTGTCTTCAAATTACGATAATATTTTAAAAACGTGGAAGTATTCGATTTTTTAAGCGTTGACAATTTTGTATACCCTCAACAGTATAATAAGTTAGGTATATCTGTATATAACGGATTTTTCAATAAGGACGCTACAAAAGTAGACCTATAGGGACAGCAAACGACGCCTTTTTTGCTCTTTCTCTTCAGTAAGGTTGCCATTTCATCACGAAAAGATATGCGATCCAAATTATTAAAATTTACTGCCGAAATTCGGAGTCTGTAGCCTCAACTTTAAGAACGCTATGTCCAATTTATGGTTGGGTCCGTTTCGGTTACGTAGACCGGACTGTCATGGAAACGGTTCATTTTATGATCGTCATAATTGTCCTGTCTGATCAACAATTGAGCGTCTAGTGGAAAAAGCGAAATCCACAGGCACAGTACAAAATATTCCCATGCTAGTGAGACAAAAAATGGCCGTAGTGTCGAGAATATTGCTGCCGCTAGCGCATCGATTGAGGAACACCCAAACCAGTCTTCTCACACGTCGTTCTCAAGCGTTGAGCATCTCTATGACGTCGTTGTGGCGAATTGTGCGAAAAGATCTTGGCATACATCCTTACAAGATCAAATTGACGCAAGAACTGAAACCGCTTGATCACCATAATCGTCGTATATTTGTGAATTGGGCTGAGCAACAACTTGAAAATGATCCGGATTTTCATCGAAAAATTATCTTCAGCGATTAGGCTCATTTCTGGCTGAATGGTCATGCAGCAATCCACACGTACTCCGTGAGTCGCCATTACATCCCGAATAAAGTGCGGTTTGGTGCGGTTTATCGGTCGGCGGCCGTACTTTTTCCGTGATGATCAAGACCGGCACGTTACTGTGGAATCGCTACCGCTCAATCATTACCGAATGTTTTTGGCCCGCATTGGATGATTTGAACTTGGATAATATATAGGACAACAAACGACACAGCCAATGTCACAATCGATTTCTTGAAAACCAAGTTTGGTGAACGTGTTATCTCACGACATAGTCCAGTCAATTGGCCGCCTCGGTCGTGCAATTTGACGCAGTTAGACTTTTTCATGTGGGCTAGGTCAAGTCTATGGTCTATGCCAACAAGCCAGCGACGATTGATGAACTTCGTGCGAATATCGAACGAGAAATTGCAGCGGTATTAGCCGATTTATGCTTGAAAACAATGGAAAATTGAGTTCTGCAAGGGTGCCCGTGATAGCCATGCAAAAGAAATCGAGTTCCATACATAATAACATCAAATGTACTTTCACGGGAATAAATCATTGTTATCCAAAACCATTTTTGTTTTGTTTAAAAAAACTTTTGTAGCGCTCTTGTCGAAAAACCCGTTAGTTATCATACAAACTAATCGATCAAAATTAAGTTGTTGTATGGAAATTTTTTTTTTATCAAATAATACATATTAAATTCCTTTATATTTATACAATCATCTGCATTTGTCTACAAATACATAGATATAGCCGTTTATTCGGAATTTCACAACCGATACTCAGTCATATCATAAACCACTGCCACTCTTAATTCACAATGTCACCGCTTTCTATCACAAATCTATGGCGCGACCACAACTATTTTTTAGAATTGCGAAACAACTTCTATGAAAAATTATACCCATGAACATTTGTATGTATGTAACTGTATATATCATAAACAAGACACAACTGCATATATTCTTTCAAGTTTTTAAAGAAATACGTCTGGATGCATATATTAAAAAATTATTTTTATTATGTAAAAATATGATCACTCAGCTGTTCCTATTGATTAACGTTTATTACTTGATTGTAAACAAACGCTCATATATATTGAACTTTTATATAATTCACTATCAATTCTACCAATATGCGTACTTCAAACAGTGTTCGACAAGAGTACCGATCGGCAAAAGTACGCGCTGAGTATGATAAGCTAGAAAAGTACGTCCGCCGCCGCAGACACGACTACACTGATTTGAGAATATTTAATGTAAATGCTTGCTCGTGCCCGGCATCCAACGCATATGTGTTAAGGCGATATGTATATTTGAGAGCAAAAAGTTAAAAACTCTGGAACAAGTTTAATGAGTATAACTGGCAAAAAAGACCGGTGAGTCCCCAATGTATGGTAGTGTGTTGCATATGTATAGTAGATGTGCAAGCTTAAAGTTTGTAGCTCACTCATGCAGAGAATAATATAATAGTTTTTGCTATTTGTAGTAATTTACATATTGTATATAGTTACAAATTCATTTATACATATGTACAATAAAAAGTTTGAACAATATTATAGTCCAGGCAAGCAAAGAATATGAATCAAAATTTAAGAAACCAGGTTACAGCTTTTATTTGTATGTACATACATATGTTACATATTTACAGCAAAAAGATCATTTAAATATTTTTAGTTTTATTTTAAATTTTTATTAAAAATATAATATTTACACAATCCTTAAGGTTAAGTTCTAAAATTTAATTTATTTTTCTAATTTTTAAATTTTCAATAAAAAAATCAGTTGATAAAAATTAAAATAATTTAAGTGTCGCTTATTTTGTAATTCAAAAAATTATCATCAATTCTAACGTGTATATGTATGTACGTACATGTACCATCACTTACGCTCTTTCAACACATACAAAGTCTTTAATAACATTGTATTCTGTCTCTCTCTTTTTATATGATTTATGTTTAGGCTTCGATTTTATTTCCTTATTTTCTATTTTTTAATTTATTTGTATGTGTGTGTTTTATCGCTTTTTCGTTAACAATTTTGTTTAAACTCGAAACCAAATTATTTAATATAAGTTTGATACTCTATTACTGGCACCCGATATCGATACAAAAATATAATTTACATTAATTAAGAATTAATAGATACTTGATACAAGCATACGCATGTACATACATACATACAATATCTATGAAAAGATAGCACAAGTCATATCAGCTGTACACTAAATTCTTTAATAAAACATGTGGTACTTACTGATATAATATTATGTACATCAATTTGTTGTTTACCTATAACTAATTAATTTTTTTTGTGAAACTCTTTTACATACATACATATACTCGTGCATATGTGCATATGCATATGTATGTGAAGTCCAAAAAGCACTTTTGTTTATGCAGTTTAGTCCAGAAAAAATGTGCTTCAAATATACATGCATACATACATATGTACATGCATGTAAATTGAAAACTTGCTTTATTTTGGAATTACACGTTCCACTAACTTCTAATTAGATACATATGTATGTATATATTGCAACCATTAAATAACTTTATTATTTAATGTACTACAAAGCACTGAGTATTATTAATAACTTAACCGTAAACAAAACACCAGACGAATACGAAAAGAAACAAACAGCTGACTTTACTTATTATCAAATGTTATGGGAGAACACTATGGAATTGGAATGCATTTAGAACCGGAATTAAAAATGTGTGTATGTGTGAATAAGGTGCCGTTTCCCGCTCCTTAATGCATTTGAAAAAAAAAACTACATACATAGTATGTATAAAATCTATGATTTTGAATATATATATATATATATTTTTTTTTTCACAAATAGACCAAATTTGGGCTTAGCTTTATGTACTTAAAGTTAATGAGAGTTCCAATTAGTTTATTTTTAAATAACCTATAGGGTTTAGTTTCATGGAAATGCCGCATGATTTCCCCCTAACGGTAAGTCCGAGTATTGAAATTACGACTTTCATACATACATATATATATTGGTGTCATATTGTTTTCATACCATACATGAACATTGTTGGTTAATGTTTACAAATCATTTTTTGGTTTTTATAAATATAAATTGTGTTACCTTTTTACTTTCATAAATCTTCACAAACACCCTGTGTTTTGTTCCCATACATACCATACAAAAAAGTGTATTGAATTTTCGCAATAATAGACCGCGGCAACAGCGGCTTATCAATTAGTTTATTTACTTCCAAGTTTACCAACATTGTAAACAAAAGGTACAAAATCGTAGCAGAAAATGTCTTCATTAGGAGATTCGGTTGGTTATCTAATTTTTGGCAATCCAATTAGCCAAGCGCTATTATCGACTGCGGCGGATGTGATTAAAAGCACAGTAAGTTGTGCAAGGCATTGTTTTTTTCCCCTCTTACTTAACTATTTACCTTTTCAATGTAATGTTTAGGAAGCGCTTTTGCCACGCAAATTGCCGGCACCGAAGGCAACTTTATCTGCGCCTCCACCGCCACCTGTGCGCTTACCATTGTGGGAGTTGGCTGGCAGGCAATACAACTTCATACGTCTAGCAGGTTTATGTGGCGCAAGTGCTGTGATTATGGGTGCCTATGGCAAACATATTTTTGCAAAATTTCCCAATTCAGAAGATAAAACAGAGTCTAGGACGGTTTTTGAAACAGCGAATCGTTTTCATTTTCTTCATTCATTTGCACTTTTAGCAATGCCGCTGGTGCGCAAACCGTTATTGGTAAGTTCAACATACAGTTAGTATCAAGTTTCTTAGATTGACAACATGTGCAATCTTTTGTTGGCTTTTAGTTTTATTATTTTATTATGTGTGTAAATGGAATGATCTACTACTACTAAGTAGATATTTTGTAATAATGTACAAGTAAAATTAACAAAACTAAGTTTTACTCATATTAAGAACAGTGAAAATCTGTTTTTAAAAACCAATTTTACATTATAGTATGACATTTGAATATTCTGTTAAATTTTCATTGCGAAATATAAAAAAATACGGCAACGACCATAATGACTCTTGAGGGTGTCGGGAAAAAATTTAATTGCGGTGCCCCTCATAACTCAGTGCTAGATCTGAAACAAAAAAAAAATAAATATAAAAAAATTATATCGTTAGGTAATTGCTTTTTGTCCAGGTACCGCTGTTTTTCGAAATTTAAAGTTTTCTCTTTTTTAAAAACACTTAAAAGAAAAAATAGATTTTTTTTTTTTTGAATTTCGATGAAAAACACTCATAAGACGATTTGATCGATTTTCACATAATCTCTTTGAGATTTCAAAAACTCTACCCCGCTCAATTCAAAATTCAGTCGAATTTAAAAACATACCCACACCACTGTTCATAAAAACTGCATTTATACTTAAATATTATAATTTATTGTCTGATAAAAGACTTTATTTCCAGCAATTATCTATATGATTACTTCAAGATTTACAAAAGTTATATATGTAAACGTTGCAAAGTATTCAATTGTTTTTCAATTTCAATTTTTTTCCAAACACGTTTATTTAAAAAGTGCAGAAGAACATGCTTTTAAATTAAATACTTTTATTTATATTTTCTCTTGTTTATGTAATATATTTAATATTTCATTATTTGCGCATAAATTCAATGTATTGGTATGCTACGTATTATTTTTTATAACACCGCACATTTATACTATTTGAGCATTTCGCCATAAGTTCGTATTAAAGCTTGAGTTCATGTTTATATTTAATTTGTGGAAACTAACTTTTTACCACTTGCAGCTGAAATTTCAATTCTAAATGAATGTGCCATTCAAATATTAAGCGATTTTAAAAAGAATTTAGAAATAAAACTTCCGTGCGTTTAACACATCAGTTGCAAGAAGCTATTTTTGTCATTTTGTTCGAGTGCTTAGGGTTTTTTCGTTTTATATTGCACATAGTGCCGTGCTCGTATTTATTAGGTAAAAAATTATGAATATTTATAGGCGCTAATTTGTAAATTTTTCTGTGAGTTAGTATACTCTTTAAAGTTTTTTTGAACGGATTTTCTTAACAACTTGCGTTACTCAGAGTGTGTGGAAAGTGATTATCAATATACAACTTTCCGGAAGTAATTATTGCTGGCAACAATAATTAATTTTCAGGTGAACAATATTTTTTTTTTTTAATTTTTTTGTCTATTTCTTTTAAAATTTACTGCTGATTGTTCAGAAAAACATTAGGTTATTTTATGAATTTAATATAGATTCATTTCTTATGAACTATTTGGGTGAATCACTTTGAATTTTTTCGAAACAACCTACTAAAATAAATGATGTTGAAACGCCATGATGTGGGCTAAGAAAGACATAATGACGTAGCCCGAAGTCTAAAACCTTTAAAACTTATAATCATGCGGCGGTTTAAGGTATTTCAGTGTTGATTTTAATGCTTGAAACTTTCAAGCAACACTGCAAATGCTGAATCCGTAAAAGCATTTATATGTATAAGTATATAAATAAAAACCAAACTCTTCTCTATAATGATTTGTGGGGTTGATATTAAAATGCAGTTGAGTCTAAAGCTTAAGGTGTTGGTGAGTTGCTATAATCACATGACTTTCAGTAATCCATACAAAATATTTTTTTTTATATAGCATAAAGTATGATCTAGTAATTGACTTAATTCTTCTAAAGTTCGTTATTTATTTATTTTTATTCTTAGAAATAAATATTTGTATTAGTTGTGTTTATTAACCATTTTTCGTAATAAAAAATATTTTTTGTTGTATTTACAACATAACCTGTTTCAAGCAGTACTACCTATAATTTCCTATAAGCACAATAAAGAGCAACCTTTTAGCAGCTAAGACTAATTAAATTACTGTAATAAGTTAATATGTATGTTTGTATGTAAGTTTTTTAACAACCACTAAAGTTTTTGCAGGTGCAAAGCTACATATATTTGCCAACAATCAGCTGATTTTTACACTTACTGCTACTACTTAATAAATAAATATAAATATGATTATTTTATTTATTGGATACAAGATTTTCCTAAGTTTTTTCATATAGTTATATTTATTTTTCTTGTTTTAAGTACTATATGTGTTTTTTGCTGCTTGAACTTATTCTTGAATGACACCCGCTGTAGTTAGTCTTCGCTATGAGCCTGTTTCACTGAGTGCCCCAAGTTATTTTTTTTTTTTGTATATTTAGAATTTTATTTGGGTTTACGCCCATATCTGTATTCAAATAAATGCATTTGTTGAAATAAGCATTTTATATGCATATTATGTTTTGATTTTTAAGTCATTTCCATATTACATAGTACATATGTTTTGGCTTCATTGAACTCAAAAAATTAGTTTGAAATATAACTAATTTAGAATTTCTTAATGTAACTCAATTTAATATTAGAGAAAAACTTATTTCAGAAAATTCTGTACAGTAATTGTGTTTTTACAATTTTGATATTTTTTATTTTTAACTTTTATTGCTATTTTCACGCTTGGAATTATGTGGATTTGATTGGATATTTTATGTAATGTTAATTTCTTGTATGGAAACACATTTTAAGAAATTTCAGTGCCAGTTCTGAGCTTTCTGAATAATTGCAAGAAAAATCATACTATTTTTTCAAAAGCTAAAAAAAAGCTATGGAGTTAAAAACCGTAATAGGGGTATAAATATTTTGGACAATGTGGATTTAATTGCATAACGGTAGCACATTTTAATGGATTTTAGCTGAAATTTTGTGCTTTTTGAATAGTTTCAACCAAAATTATTTTTATAAATTTCGAATATTTTGACGTTAGAAATACCAGATAGATTATCTGTTAGCTCTAATGAAATAATTATCTAAATTTGTTCAATTCCCTCAATTTGAATTTAAACACGGCTTAAAACCAATTTTTAATAGTCAATTCCCACAACAGAAGGTTCTACGCACGGATTTTATCCTTTATCCCCATAAAAACAAAAACTAAAAAAAAAAAATTTAAAGACGTAAAGATCATTATTATCGTTTTACATTTGCTTTAACATAAAAATATTGAATGTACTTACATTAGTAGCTCTTTAACTGCTACCAACATGACGTCATTAATATATGTATGTGTATTATTTAAGCCCAAATTTGTAAAAACCTTTTAGTAATGCCAAAATGACATATTCAAGAAAGTTTTGTTTTTTTATATTTTTTGCACTTCTGCATTAATTAGTGTTGCTTAAATCATTACATATGTATAATACATATACATATACTTTTTTTGCATACTACCAAACATACACATGTAATTTCCATTTAACAAGGAACTTGTCTTATTGTCCTTTCATTTGTGGTTTTATGATGCATTCAAATTTTTGTATTAATTGTCATTCATTGCAGACCGGCTCCTTGATGGCCGTGGGCACTATACTGTTTAGCGGTGTACTCTACCATCGCGCTCTGACTGGCGACAGAACTTACATACCGGTGGCAACGTGTGGTGGCTTTTGCCTTATCGTGGCTTGGCTTTCGCTAATCTTTTAAGGCTATGTATTGTTGATTGATACCATTCATTTATTGTCGTTTGTTACATAAACGCTAGTATACAAACAAAAAATGTATATTTACTTAGCTACCCATACAATTGTGAGCGATGGGAAAAGTGTGCGATTTGGAAAATCACAAAAACAAAGATAATTAATTACATATGGATATATCATATTGCATATCGGTTTAGCATTAGTTGTTAAGATTTTCGAATAAATAATTTATTTATGACAAAGTTCTTTAAATAAATCGTTTTAGTGTTTTTATTACTACTAATTAGTTAATTAATTTATTTATTTAACGCTGTAAACTTTGCAGCGCGCACAATAGTATGGGTGCATAGTGTAAATTACATTTATTTCGTAATATTTTTTTGGAATCTTTGAGATTATTATTTTTTATTTAATTCTCACTTAACACTACATATAATTTCATTTGCAATTTCAATTAAGTAAATTATATAAATGCATTCTGCATTTTGTAAATATTTATTATAGCATTATATATTTATGTATCTACGTATATCTAACGTTTATAACTAGTACTGATATAATCAGTGTTTACTGGAAGAATCAATGTCGTTAATAGTTGTAAATTATTACTAAAGCTATGTATGAATTTTAAATGCATACTCAAAACTACATAATTTTCATTGATTTGCGGCTGCGCACACATTACAATCTCTTTTCACAGTAATAAATCTAAAATACAACATTATATAAAACAATGTATTTATTATTTTTGTACTATATATGCGTTATATTACATACAAAAACGTTTCTGATGCTATGATTTCATAAAAATTCTATATGAACAACATATATTTGTGTGTATTTTTTTTTAATACAAACGCTTCTTAAATACTTAGATGACACAAAAATGTTCTACGTTTGCTGTGTTGTTAAAATAAAGCTGCTGTCTACTACTGGTAAAAAACATTTAAAACCACAAAGTTTATGCCCTAATATTGTCAACGAGTTTCACAATTGGAACACATACGATATATGTTTGCTTTGAAGCTGTTTTTTTACTTCAAATAACTATGCTGGCGCGTAAGCGTTTACAATGCACAAAACAAAATTCTAATTCATCACAAATCACTACTTCATTAAAGAAAAAAACAAACATTTTTTAATGCTATCGTAAAGAGAGGTGCATACAAAATGTGTGTGTGAGTAGTATATCTATAAACATACATACATGTGTGTAAGTTATTTTTTATGTGTATAAATTTTTTTTCCTGTCGGCCAAGCTAAACAATTATCTTCAATTAGAAAAAAAAGTAAAATTGCTCAATTAAATTCTTTTATAATATACATAATTATGCCACAAAGTTAGCTGCTCCGTATGTATGTATATGTACTTGTTTATATGCTAATAGTAAAGCTGTCTTACAGCGTTTCGACCTGAGCTATAAACTCATTATTGCACGCGCCCAACCTTAGCGTGTGTTTGTGTAGTTCACTTTTGGTTGTTGTTTCCTTCTTTATTGTCTCAGTTTTTTTTGATTTAATTTCATTTCAATCGTGATTATCTTTACTAAAGCAATTGGAATTAGCATAAATTTACACTTTAAATTTCACACTTTTGTTTGTGGATATGTAGAATTTGCAAATTTCAGGTCAATTTTCACATTTCCATGCCAGGTATGGCACATAAAATTAGCATTCGTTTAGATATGTAGGTGTATACTTATGTTACATTTTGCCATGTTCAACGCACACAGTTACTATAGACACGCATACAAGCGTCTTGATTATTTTGCTAAACAATAATTTACCATACTAATTTAATTGTAATTGTTTTAAGTACTGTATAAAAATAAGCCTCGATATGATAATCTACGTGCTTCGCTCCCATTTACTCCGCCATTGTTCGGTTCCTGCTATCCGAGAAATTTGTGATGCGTTGCTTCGGTGAGAGTTTTTTGTATACGCACATTCGCAGGATGATTTGATATCGGCTCTAGAAACTTAAGCAAATATTCTTTGAACACTTTCGGTACGGAGAAATGTCAAGAATCCTTTTTCGCGCGCAGATTCTCCTCATGCGCCTGTAAAAGAATAGAAATTGTGGCTTTAGTTTAGAGCTTTTACTTACTTTCAGTAAAAAAAAATTGTATATTTCAGAATTTCTTTATAACTCATTATAATATTACTGGCATTAAAAAAAAAAAAGAAAAAATCGGTTATGACAAAAAACAAGAAAATATGAAAACTTCGGTTGCATCGAAGCTATAATAAAAAAAAGTTTCCTGATTCGAATTGTACAGTTAAGATGGCAGCTATATTTGTCTGATCTGAACACTTTCTTCTTTTCATTGGAGGTGTTTTTTAAGTGGCGCATCCTAAACCTAGCGCACAAACCTGGGGAGGGATGTTTCACCTTCTCACTTTAGCTCGCCTTCAAGCGGATGTTTTTTTGTGGATATAGGTTTCGGTTTCTTCAGCTCAACACTAAAGCTCCCAGAGGATACTTGATAAGACCGAAAGTCGTGAGCTGCTTGAGCCATATGTAATAGAATCGTTTCTGGCCACTTCCAAGAAAATGGCGCTCAGAGAACTTTCCTCACTTGCATCAACTTCTACACATAGCTCCATACTCCTGTGTTACGAGTTTTCGAGAGAAATGTTTTGAGGAACATTTTTGAATAGATAAAAACACTCCAGCTCTTAGAATATTCGAAGCAGTACCCGTCGGGGGAAGCAGAGGAAGGGGAAAACCTCCACTCCGTTGGAAAGACCAGGTGGAGAAGGACCTGGCTGCATTTGGAATCTCCAATTGGCGCCAAACAATGAAAAGGAAGAACGACTGGTGAGTTGTAAACTATAACTGCGTAAGCGGTGTCTAGGCCAATCGAGAAGAAGAACACTTTCTTCGGAGACTGTATTATTGCTTTAAACCATAATCCTAGCCAAATTATGTAGGAATATCTCGTCAAATGTAGAAGTTTTCCATTCAGTTTGTATAACAGCTATATGTTATAGTTGGACGATATCGGCGGTTCCGATAAATAAGTAGCTCCTTGAGGAGAAAACGTGTGCAAAATTTCAGAGCGATATCTTAGAAACTTAAGAACTAGTTCGCTTATATACAGACAGACAGGGCGACAAGGCTAATTCGACTCAGCACATTGTGGCAAACTTAATATTACCCTAGTACTGTGCGTGTTTCTAATCTTAGCGATATTTTGCTAATATAAATAAACTGAAAGCTTACCTTTTGTGCCACTGTTAGCAGATTGTCGAAAGTGCTGTTACCCGCCTGCTTTACCATGCCGTAGAATATCTTTGTTTTGCTTTCAGTCAACAATTCAAATGGTGAACCGAACTCCACCGCGCGCCCAGCATCCATGACCAGCACCTTATCCGAGTCCATGACTGTGTGCAAACGATGCGCAATTGTGAGAACCGTGCAGTGTTTGAATTTACTTCTTATTGTCAATTGTATGAGTGCATCAGTCTGTGGATCCACATTTGCTGTTGCCTCGTCCAGCACAAGAATTTTATTTTCACGTAGTATAGCACGTGCCAGGCATACCAACTGTCGTTGACCGACACTGAAATTACTGCCACCCTCTGATATTTTACTCTGCAAGCCACTTGGTAACTCCGATACGACGCCTTTCAATTTAACCTAAAAGTATATATTATCCGATTATAAAAACTCAAGTATGGTATATCCTTAATAAGTTTTGTCATACTTCATCAAGCGCCTCCCACAACTTGGCGTCGGAGTATTCGTCAAAGGGATCGAGATTGTAACGCATTGTGCCCGAGAACAGCACCGGCTCTTGTGGTATTATGGAGATTTTACTACGCAAGTCATGCAAGCCCAAATCATTGGTATCCCTGGTGTCGATTATTATCGAACCATCATTATATGACAAGCGGAAGAGCGCATTGATGAGCGATGATTTGCCGGCGCCCGTGCGACCCACAATGCCTACCTTTTCGCAGGATTGTATTTCGAGATTTAGAGATTTCAACACACGTTCCGACTTTGGATCAGGGAAATACCGTAAGCTGAGCTTATCAAATTTAATTTTACCATCTTCTGGCCATGTCTTCGGTGGTTTCTTACCAGGTCTACTCTCCAGTTCACCTTCTGGTTCGATTTGATCGTATTCAACTACACGCTCCACACACGTCATATTGTTCTCCAACTCAGCTGACTGACGCATGCCCCACTGTACCATGCCGGTCAAGCCCATAGCTTGCGTTATGGCTAAGCCCACATCTCCGCTGTTCTTCGGTGAAAATATGAAAAAACTCAGTGCTGTAACAGCTATGTAGACGACACAGAAACAGTCGAGCCAGTAACCAAAAGCACGAGCTGTGGTCAAAGACATGTAATAACCGGAACTGTGCATATCCTGATAATTATCAAATTCGCTTATTAAGGTTTTTTGAGCACCGAAGGCGCGTATAGTAGATAGGCCACTCAGTGAGGCGCCCAAGTGGGAGTAAATTGGTGAACGTGCTATATGAAGTGGAAGGAATAAATAAAATGAATTATAATATTATATAAAATGCGATATATTTTATAATCAACTTACTGACTGCTTCCAGACGTTTCACGTCCCTTGAGGTATTCAAATAAAATGCACGTAGAAAATAGAATATTATGCAAAGCACAAATGTAATTAGCAAGTTCCACAAATTCACAACCGTTATTACAACCACAATGCCCACGCAGCCTAAAAAGATTTGTAGAACATCCATCAGCACCGATGGTAGAATTTCATCTACCTGACCCAAATCCTTTGAGAATCTATTCAATATACGTCCTGAGGGATTTGTGTGAAAAAAGTACATGGAGGCGCGTGTGAGACCGCGGAACATGGCATTATGCAAGGTAATCGAAGAGCGTTTCGCCATTGTAAAGAAAAGCAAACTGCGACTTAGTGAGAAAATAATAGTCGCCAAAATAATGGCCGAGAATATGTAAATGTCAGTGGGATCCGTTTCATTATTTATGCGTACATCGCGACCATAGAGACGACCGATTATGCGAGCGCCAAAATTTTTGGATTCTGTTTCTGTACTACCCTCATTTTTGTTTACCCTGCAAACAATGAAAAATCACTATTAATGTTTCTCTTTAATACTACAACTTGCAAGTTGAACTCACCAATAAGATAAAAAGTAGTCACCGCCAGATCCTAGAACCTGCGCAGCAACGCAAAAGAACATAGTTACTGTGAAGAGTAAGTAACCACCACTTGCGGTGAAGTATCTAGTATACAGTGACCAACCGATTTGACCCTCTTCACGATTCTCCTGCACCTGCGTAGGCGCTTCGCCTGCAGCTGACTCAGCTATGGAGCTCATGGACGAAATACTGTTCTGGCGTTGTCTGCTATTCTGACGTGACAAATTCTTCTTTTCACCGTCGCCAGCAGCACCATCCGCATCAGCGCTTAGATCGGGCGCCACCAACAATTTAGCAAAGTCCAGACCACTTCTACGCATCGACTCATATGTACCCACTGCACTCAGTTTACCCTTATCCATTATAACAATAATATCGGCCTGTTCCAGAAATTGCAGCTGATGTGTAACCAAAATGACTATGTCTTCTCGTAGGAAACCGCGCATACATTGATCGAAGAGATGACGACCGACATGCGTGTCCACAGCGCTTAATGGATCATCTAACAGATAAACGTCGGCTTTACGGTAGACTGCGCGCGCTAAGCTGATACGCGCTTTTTGACCGCCCGAAAGCGATGTGCCGCGTTCACCCACTATTGTTTTGTCGCCAAAAGGTAGCAGTTCGAAATCGCGTTCCAGCGCGCACTTCTTTATTACCGTGCGATAACGGTTCTTGTCCATTGGTAAACCGAAAAGTATATTCTGACGGACGGTACCGGTGAATAACCAAGGTTCCTGAGAGGCGTACGAAAAGGTGCCTTGTATGTTGATGGAACCTGATTCGGCGGGTAGTTCGCCAAGTATGGCTTGTATTAAACTGAAAGTGAGAAAATATAAATAAGAAAAAATTCCATACGCGATTGCGCCAGAAAGCCTGCAAACATTAACAGTGCATCACAGAGTAACGCGCACTCACCTTGATTTGCCAGAGCCCACTGGCCCAATAACAGCCACCAGCGTACGTGGTTTCACCTTCAGTTCGATATTGTTCAATGTGTATTCCGACATAGAGCGATCCCATTTCGCCTTCAATTTATGTATTTCAATGCCCGGTATAACTTGCTTCTCCTCTGGATTCGTTTGTAACGGCTTCAGACCACCATTTAGTGTCAGCGTTTTTTCATTCTCTTCGATGATATATGTTTGCTTTATTGTTTTGTGTTCATGTTCGTTATCCTCGGAACGATCCTTCACTTTGGTCTCATCATACAACAAATACTTTTCTATACGTTTTATTGAAACCAATGTCTCGGCGCATTGCGAAATGGCCAAGGGGAAGTAGACAGTCATTGTGTTGCGCAATATATTATAGTAGGCCGTGATGACGAAAGCCTTCTCCGCGGTCAAAAACTGACCGAGCAGCACATAACCCACCAAACTGGCAAAGACGGACACACGTGTCATGAACATGATGAACGATTGCAAAATACCACGTATGTAGTTGACGTTACGTATGGCTTTCATTTCTTTGCGACGCGCATATTGCACCATCTTGCCGAAGGGCTTCTCCCACGCATACATCTTGATCACCTGTATGCCCGATATGATTTCGTTCATCATACGTACACGCTCATCCGTACACAGAGCTGTGCGCAGGCGCAACACTGACGTCCTCTTGCCGAGATACGCCTGCAGCGGCAGGAAGAGCAACATAAAAGCAACGCCAAATAGCGAGGAGACGCCAATCTAAAATTGAATAAAAATAAGAACACATAAAAATTGAGATGAGTCCAAGGACACTTGCACTGTTATTGGCACGTCACCGTCAATTCACTTTTCACTTTTGATAGCGACATTCGGCCGCTTCATAAATCTGTTACTTTATCATACCCACCTCTCGATACATAAGCAATGTTATTACTATTATCTCCACCGGTCCCAGCCATATATAATGCATCTGTATGAGTGACGTATCCAGACGGCCCACATCGTTTGATAACAGATTTACTACCTGGCCGGTTGTGGTGCTGCCAAGCGCCGTCTTGCTCAAGCGCAGCGCCTTTCGATAAATCACGCTGCACAAAGCAACGCGCACCTTCATGCCCGTATGTAGCACGGACATCATGTACGGATGCATAAACAGCACATTCAGCGCGCTGCACATTATCACACCCACGGTGTAGAGAACGCCTGTGTTGAGGCTATCGTCTTTAGCCGGATTGGCGTAGTAATTAACAAGGCCACCAAGAAACAGTGGCTGTGTAACACTGAAGAAATATAGAATTACATACATATATAAATAGTTAATTGGTTCAAGTTTAGCATGTACTAGCGGATGTGTAGTCTATGTATATAGGTATCCACAATATGAGGACAGTGCTTATTTATCAATGGTTAACTAATAATCAGCTGACTTGTACAGGAAATGTTACTCACCGCAACCCGATTTCTAGCAGGAATAAAATTAAGCCCAGCAACGCGTAGCGCGCACCGAACACGCGTAGCACCGCGCACAGCAGTTTGGGTTCCTGGTGCTTTTGTCGTTTCTTATCGATCTCTGCTTCCCAAGCTACGCCCATCTTGTTTCCCAACGTAGCTGAAAACAAGGAGAGGCTTATAGACATACATGCCATACATACATACAAGCGTTTAATGATTAATGCAGTTTTATGTGGTGCACAGATTATATTTCATATTTATACGATACAACACAGTTAAGACGTGATCATTGCGTTAATTATTCATTGTTGTTTTATTATGTGCAACGCACCATAGAATATATTAATTTCATTTACGAATTAATGCATTTTTCTTAGCGGTAGCAGATTTTATGTGCGGACAAGCATTGATATCAGCAGGGTTGGTGGATAAGTCGGAAACTTTTCGATTAAAGAAGAACTTGTTAAATATTATTGGATAGTCGAAAAAGTCTTTTCGTATTTTGTCAATAGATGTCGTTGCAGTCGTATAACTCCAGCGTTACCAATAACATTGTGTCATTCCATATAGTGTTGGAAAGGCGAGATTTTAATTTTTTTGATTCCCGCTTCGCTCTAACCAAAATTGAAATTCTTTCCATTGTTTCAAGATTAGAAAAGTCATTTTTTGGTAATGTCTGTTTTGGTAAATTCTGTTTAATTACGTATACTACTCGTAATTAATTTTACTATTATTAAGACATGTCTCTGGACGACCTTCAACCATTTCAACTGATGAAAATATTAAAAAGTAAAGGACATGGTGTTTGAAAAGCATCAGACTAGTGTTAGAGAGAAGACAAGAGAGTTCGACATTTCTCGCGAGTCCGTTCGAATGATTTTGGTAGATATTCTGGTTATGAAACACGTTCTTGATCGACTTGTCCCGATAAAGCTGATTTTTTTTTTAAACAAATCGTAAACTGTTCTCTTTGGATATGCTTGATCGTGCGAATTCCGATCCCACGATTATGGAGAGCATTATAGCCGCCGATGAAACATAAGATTGAGAGTTTGACATTCAAACAAGACAACAATCATCGGAAAGGAGAGAAAAAACGAGCCGAAATAAAAAAAACCAAGCCAAAGTCGCTCAAAAATCAATGCGAGGCTAGTTGTTTTTTTCGATATTCGTGGTTTGGTGCATCATGAGTTTTTTCCGGAGAAAACGACGGTCAACATCCATTGAAAACGGCTGGAATTTAAAACGATGATAATGCACCATCGCAACGAGCCACGATTCCTGTTGATCGAGGAGATAAAACAAAATTCACTGAAAGTCATCCCAAAAAGTGCTTAAGGAAAGTGTTTAAGAAGACTAGAAAACTCGTTGGCATAAGTGTATAACATCTGGTGGGGATTACTTTGAGAGCAACAAGACAAATATTGTTGAAAAATTAAATATTTTGCGTTTCCGGGTACTTTATTGTCACAATGTATGTATATATACATTTCGAAACTACGTAAAAAGTTATAAACGCAAGATCTATTAGAGCGGTGTATATACATACATATATACGTATATTTTATCTACGATGGGTGATAAATAGGTTACGTGGTTATACATCTACATACATATGTATATGTGGATAAGATTTTGGCTTCTTGTTGGACTCCTATTTAACATACATATACTAGTCGTAATTAATTTTACTACTTTTAATAGATCCACTTGGGACTTAATATTATATTTCCTGGAGCTAAAGATTCTGCTTGAAACTAAGTGAATAATCACACTTGTTATGACTGAAACACTGAAGATATGATATTAGCATTTAATATTTTATAAATAAACCATACATATATATATTAGTATGATTTCTAAAATGGTTATGTATGATAAGATTCTTTATTATCATTGAATCTAGCAACATGTTTGAACTTGTGAAAGTGTTTTCTGTAAATAAATGATTGCGTTTTAACTGTCAGTCAAAGGCAAAAACTTTGTTATACAGGTCTTCGATAAAACAACTATCGGGATTATCAGTATTAAAAAGCCAATTAAGTGAGGGTGGAGATCTAAACATATTGACATATTGTCTGATCAAAACCGACAGTATCAGATCTGGATAATTTATAAGTAGAAAAAAAGCTTAGACATTCTTTAACTTGACATTTAACATTCTTGAATGTACATTTATGTAGTGAGTTCAAGGCTAGTGTCGTCGCCCAGCTATCAGAATAGGCTGCCACTTCTCTGAAGAATGCTGCACTCAAGCACAGTAGATATGTATACTGCTACCTTAATGGCGACAACCTCGGTTTCAAAAACGCTAAAGTAGTAAGTACACATGACACTGAAGTTTATAGATATTTCCTGATAATACACGCCTTCAGCAACCTTCAGCGCATTATTTCTCTTCTCCTCAGCGGCTTCTACCCACCGACTAACTAATTTTGATAACATACTTCTAAAATTCGGGATCTAATCGATATGTCGCAAAACTGAAGAAATGATGAATGGATGAATGAATGAATATACAATTATAACAAGCACAAATTATAAGAACATTTTCAAAATATTGAAATAAACCAAAGTTTGAGCCAAATTATGCTCAGCAATGAGGCACATTTTACGCAATGGGTGTGTAAACAAACAATATTGCCGCATTTGGAACGAAGAACAACCTGAAGAGATTCAAGAGCTGTCATTTCATTCAGAAAAGCTAAGGTTTGATGTCGTTTGTGGGTCGGTTGAATCATCGGTGAATATTTCCTTAAAAAGGGTGCCGGTGATAACATAACCGTCAACGGTGACAGTTATCGTGCCATGATAACCGACTATTTGATGCCTAAAATTAAAGCTCGTGATCTCGGTGATATTTGGTTTCAACAAGACGACGCCACTTTCCACACATCGCATCAATCAATAGATTTATTGAGAGAACACTTCGGTGAGTAGATAATTTCACGTTTTGGGCCGGTCGATGAGCCACCAAGATCGTGTGATATCACACCGTTAGACTTTTTCCTTTGAGGATATGTAAACTCTGAAGTGCATGATGACAATCCCGGTTGGATTCAGGCCTTCAAGCAAAGCATCACGCCAGTTACCAGGCGAAGTCCTCGAACGAGTCATCGAAAATTGGACTCAACGGATAGAATATCTGAGACGTAGCTGCAGCCAACATTTGAAAGAGATAATTTTCAAAAAATAAATGCCATAGAATGCTCTTTCAAATGATAATAAACTTTCCCTATTATTTTAGCATACTTTTCATTAAACCCCATATCAAGCACGGAATGATATACAGGCAAAAAAAAGGTAATAACATACATATGTATGTATGTATATGTGTACCTAGAAATAAACCCATATGTGTGGGTGGATATGAACGCTTATGTTACTTTAATTGACAGCTTGCCTTTAACGCTGCAGACAACTAGTATGTTTAACTATTCATAAATGGAAACTATCCAATATGCTTAATGCAGAATTAAATATGTATATGTGTGTGTTCAAATTGGGCAAATCCTAATCGATAATTCGAATGCAAAGAAAGTTGTAATTCTAAACCAATACCAAACATATGCTGATGAACATGTTGTCATATGTAAGTACTTCTCTGTATGCATTAACTATAATTTGCTTACTAAATTAGCGCCGCGCCAATTTACAAGCACACAATCGTTTATAAAGTTCATATACTGGTACATGTACACACAGTTCTGGTATAATGCTTTAGCGACGATATTTGGCGAGTGCGCGTTTGCCGTAGCGGCATTGAAATTTCTCCCATCCACTAACGAATGAAGTGCTAAGTTGAAGAGAACGCGCGTGTGAGTCAAGTAAGTGTTGATGTTTACTATTTGACTTATTAATATGTATGGCTCGTTACAAATAATCAGCACATAAACATTTGGGCACATATGCGCCTAAATATGAACATACTTATAAGTACGCACAAACATTTGGAACAGCGGATTTTGAGTAACAATGTGCGTCAGCGCTGCGCAAACAAAGTCTTGGCGCTTGGCGGGCAAACTTCAAAGTTGAGAGAAAATTTGGGCAACTATTAAAGCGCGTTTTTTGCTTGCAAACGCTTGAGCAAAGATAATAAAGTACTTGGTTATGTTTTTTACTAATAAATAAGTAAATCATAAAGCAAACAATTCCGTTGACATGCAAAAATGAAATGATGTTTATTGCTATGAATCGAGTGAGAGGGTAGAAAACTAGAGACAACCACAAGTTTGTCTGCTGTTAAGGGATTATAGAATTTTCAAAAAATCGATTTTTTTTTACAAAAAAGTTTATTTTGCTTATTTCTCCAATTAATTACGAAGTCTGTTCTTCTTTTTTTATTTCTGAGGATCCAGTTCAGAGATATAGTGGTCACCGCAAAACGTCTTTTTTGAGAGGAGCTCCCGCAGATCAGCTGTAGTTCCTTTCCAAATAAATATTTTTACTAATACTTAGTCATAAAATACAGTTTTCTCAGAAAACAATTTGGAAAATTCACTTTTTTTCGGCCTTCTAACTGTACAATACCCCTTAAGGAGCCAAATTAGTCGAAGAAGGTACCTGTACGAGCTTCAACCTCATTTGAAACGAATCTATCGGTGACTTATTTTATATCAACTAAATTTAATGCGAGTATGTATGTTCATGGGCTCAAAAAAAAAATACCAAAAATGGTAAAATTTTGACCTACCGATAAAAATCGAAATACGTTATGACAAATAAAAAACGTTCAACGAATCGCTATCAAACAACCCTCGTACATTTAAGTGCATGAAGTGCTTACATTTCAATTGTAGATCATATGAATACTACCAGAGCAAAGCGGCTATATGCTTTGTTATTAAATACCACTTTGGAAAAAAAAATAAAAACTCAAAGCTAATATTCCATTATAAAGAAGCAATTAATACTTTGTTCATTAAATGGTAAAGGCAAAACGTTTCGGTTAACAAAACCCGAGCTTACTTTGATGAATTTGTATGTGTTATGTTTCTAAGTATGTTTGTATGCATTTATAGAAACACCAAAGCATTTGTCATAGCAGTATCAGTTGCATTCTTTATATTTACTCAGCTGATTTTCGGTGGTACCTACTTGAAGGCAAATTTCAAGTGTGGCATAATATCATATTTTGACTCCACAATGTGCCGGTAATAAATTACATTGCCGGCATTATTTCTCAGGAATCTGACATATATATTTACATACATATTTATTTATGTACACATAATAATATATAATTTTATTCAAAACATGTCGAATGACATATTTGCATATGTGGGGGGTTCTTATTTGCATACAAAAGTCATATAATACCATACATACATGCCCGTTAGGAAAACAAACTGTATAAGTAAACCGCCTAGTAATCTCTCAACCAAAAAGTGGTTAATAATTGACATTTTCATTTCAAAGTCACTTTTTTAGCGCTTTCAAGGGCAACAAGATAGGTTGATACTGCCGTTCTTTCAAATTTATTTAGATTTTGTGTACATATACTATATACATATCGCTCATTTGCTGCAAGACCGGCATAAGTCAAAAAAAATCGATTCTTCAGAAAACGAGTTTAAAGTTTTCAACTTACTACAACCTTACACGGTGACTCCAACCTTACACCTCTTCTCAAGCGGAGCATATAAGAGGTATTCATATGAATTTTTCACTCAACATGAAGTATGATATAACGAACAATTCTGCAGCATTAACTCAAAATTCACGTTTTTTGAATTATGCTGGTCTTGCAGCAAATGAGCGATATATATACTCATTACAGAAATTGCTCCCTTTCCTCCTGGGTATTTGTAATGGTTCGAAAATACGTCATTCTTTATTTGTGTACGAAAATTGCAATAAAACAAAAATCAGTTAATATGATAACCTCCCATGCGAGGTTTAGCCAACAATTTCTTTTATATATACGAGTTTATTTATGGCTTTATGGCTACTTTATGACTTTATTAGGGTCCCACATTTCATTGTACACTTTAATTTAATTATCCACATTGCACTTGAGATAGTTTAATAAAGCAGTAAGTACATACAATACAAATATACCGTTTATGATGATTTACCTGATCTGTGACTGTTTAAAGCTCTAAAAAGATCACGTTCATCCAAAGTCTTTTTGCGGCCCTTGAAGAAGACAGGCATCGTAAAGCTACAACGAAATACATTAAACATTTATTAATGTAAATTTATTTATCATAAATTATCTTGCGTTGTAATAGTCGTGAAGTGCTACAGAATAGTAGTGATAAGATAAATTAATTATAACTACAATTAAAGCTTCAGTGTATTTGCTCTTTCGTTACAATGTTATGTTTACTTCATCTGTAATATGAGAAAGTTGAAGGGTTTTATCTCCAAATAACGTCGTCTTTAGTAATCATTTTTCCACAGAAACAAATATTCGCTCAATTAATTGATTCTTAACATAGAAGTAAAAGAAAAAAGCACATTTTTCGATGAATTTCATAAGTTCTCTCTATCGCATCTAGCTAACTCATAAGACTTGTCTAGGTAACCTTGTTACAAGCATATTCGTATCTTCCTAGATATTGTATGCCTTGCCGGATTTGCCGTCCGTTTATTTTTTCATTTCTTATCACTGGAAGCTTTTGCACATAGCAGATTTAGTTAGCCCACATTCAACGGATCAGACACTAAAACGGCTCCAGTTTTCATCAAGATGAAGCCGTTATCTAACTTGGAATAGTGGCTTAGTAGCCACCGTAGTAACTTTAGCAGTAGGACGGAACTATTGTAGATTATCTTCTAAATGCTTAACGTTTTTTTTAGGATTAGTTGGTTGAAAATCCTCCAACGTTTTTTAACTTTAAGTCTACCATCATCCCACCTTATCTCATCACGTTGGTCTTTAGATAAAGAATTAACTAGGCGCTAATCGAAAGACCTGATAATTAAGTCTAAACACTGGAAATCTCGATCCATCAGGCATGCGGTAAAGTACCATTTACGGGTAAGAATTGAAGAACAATTACTTCAAGAAAATTTACCACACTAAATACATATATGTACTCGTATGTATATTTAACCCTGGACAGGATTTATTAAGTTTGTCACAATGTTTGTAACACCGAATCGGAAAAGTCGGAGATTCTATAAAGTCTATATATATTTAAATAATCAGCATACTGAGCTGGGTCAATTTAGCCATGTCTATCTGCTCGCCTGTCTGTACATACGCGAACTAGTCCCAGAATTTTTAAAATATCGATCTGAAATTCTTCCCAAAAAGCTGCTCATTTGTTGGCCGATATCGTACAACTATAGCATATAACTGGTATACAAACTAAACGATCGGAATCAAGTTCTGGTATGGAAAATTTTTTCATTTGGCGATATACATACTATATGTACATATCTTCAGGAAATTGGCATGAGTTTTTATCCGAAGAAATTGTTCAGACCCGATCGCTATGGTATATAACTGCCATACAACCTGAAAGATCGAAATCAAGTTCTTGCACGGCATCTTTTGTGTATGTCTAGGGTATAAAATATGTACTAATTTAGGCGATGACTTAGCAAAACCGTCTAATTACCCACTGCAACTACCATGACCATAGCTTATAGATGTACCTACACCTGTGTATAGGTGTGCTGTAAAAGCAAATAAATCATAAATCCTCTAACAAAAATGTGTTAACGAAAATAATGATTAGCAATGATATGCAATTCACAAAGATGTCGAATGCTTTATCAGCTCCCGGTTTTTCAAATCTGTACATTTTCACCGTTTTATAATGTTGTTGTCGAAAAATACGTGTGAATATTATCGCCAGATAATGTTTTTGATAAGCACTGAACTTAAAAAGCTTTACCAAATATTCACAAACGTTTACGTAAGTAAGAAAGTGTACATGCAATCGATAACGGTTTCCCACTCAGAAAATTTACCCACGTTCAAAGTCCATAGTACTTAATTGATAAATGAAAGATTTTTATTTTATAGATATTATTTAATAAATTTAACATTTCTTTATTTGTTGTTTGCAAATTTTGAAGATAATTATTTTTGGAAACGATTATGTAATACAAAAATTTCCCAACGTTATAATTCATATTTATAATTAATTGTTTATCCTTTATTGTTAAGCCGATTAAAAGTGGTAGTTGGATATCTTCTAGGTACTGTCGCAAACAATGCGAGACTCCTGACATGAATTTGTTAAAAAAAGATTACCAGTGATAATTTTTTGATGGTTTCAGAGCCTACCTGACCTTCGAGATTCTCATAGGGTGATTTGTGTTATTTTCGGATTACTCAAAAGAAATGTGATTGTCGTACCTATCATCCCAACCATCCATGAACTTCATTCAACTGATTACTTAGTATGTAATTTATAAATAATTAACTTTTACATACATGAAATTGTGTATGTAACCATTTACATTTGTAGCTAAACTAGGCAAGAGAAGTCACGTAGCTAACTAGCTGCATATACCGGGTTTTTCAATAGGGATGATATGATTTCTAAGAGTCGTTTTTTTTTAGTATATCATGATCTGTAATTTACTTTTATTGTATTTAGTAAGGTTTACAATTTCTCCAATTGCAACTTTTCGCGCGGTTTTACCATTTCGACTGTTTTCCACCTGTCTTCGCTATTCGTCGAATTGTTGAAAATTTCGAGCACACATTTTCTTTACATAATGTTTAAGTGCCAATAAGACAAAGAACCGCTCGACGTAATGAAAATATTGCTGCCGTTCAAGCTAGTGTTGTTGAAGATCGCAATATGGCGATTCCAAGACATTCTCTAGAATTGAGACTGCCATAACCTGGCGAATTTTGAGTATCGATTTGAGCTTGAACTCGTATAAAATTCTTCTCACTCAAGAACTAAAGCCATTAGACCACCGTAAAAGTGTTGGTTGATTTTGGTTTGAAATAATTTGAAAACGATAACGATTTTTTTACGAAAATAATCTTCTCTGATAAGGCTGACTTTCATCTGATTGGTGCGGTAAATAAACAATCGATACTGGTGCGAAGGAAATCTATAAATTATTCATGAAACACCATTTGGTTTACCTAAATTGACAGTCTAGTGTGCTTTTGGTCTGGTGGTCCGTTCTTCTTTCGAAATGAATATATGCATAACTGAGTATAGATCGATGATAACCACCTTTTTATGGCCGCAATTGAAAGAACTTGACCTTGACAACATCTAATGCTAACAATACTACGTGCCACACAGTACGTGCAACAACCAAATTATTGCGAGAAAAGTTTGCAGATTCGATTATTTCAAGAAATTGTAATCTCCCAGATGTGATTTCACACCATTCGACTACTTCTTGTGAGGTTATTTGATGTCATTGGTCTTCAGCAATAAACAAAGCTCTCTTCAAGCTTTAGACGTCAATATTGAACGTGCTATTCATGACATATGTACGTGATTGATTTAGTAGAAAAAGTATTTGAAAATGGAGTTCACCGAATTCGTTCCTGCAAAAAAGTCGTGGAGGCCATTTGAATGATTTTATATTCAGAGTCGATTGTTCTTCACATTAAATAAAAATATTCGAATTTCCTTAACAATTAGTTTTGTTAAAGAAATCACATCACTCTTATTGTAAATCCCTGTACTATATACCATATTCTAAAATTGAATAATTTACATTTATCGTTTTGTATAATAAATATATATGTATGTATGTGCAATTTTCATGCTATAATTCAACACTTACCAGAACATGAGCACTGAGAGTGGATTGGCACGTTCGCGCGGATTCTGCGGCAACTCATCCGCCTTAAACGACTGCATGGCGGCGTGGTTGGTTGTCGTCGCGTGTTGTCAAATTGGCAGTGATTGCTCGACACTTGGATGCTTTATTAAATTCACAACACTTAAACCTTAACTGCAATTTGAGAGTGAAGATAAAAAAAATGTATTCCAAATGTGATAAGAGAAAATAAGCATATTTCTTATATTTATTTGCATGTGAGAAATGTATGCGTGACCACTGGCATTGCAGCCAAAACTATTAATAAAATATTGCTTTAAAAATTCACAAACAACAATTTTAGATTTGAAAACACTTTTTTGTTACACTTATAAGGTTTGTTTAAAAAAAATAATTTTTATGAAAAAAATGTATTTTTATTATTTTTTTATAAAATTTATGGAAAAAATTATATTTATTTTTTTATAAAATTTATAAAAAAATTTATTTTTATTAAAAAATTCTTCATAGTTTATAATAATTTTTATTAAAAAAAAACACATTTTATGAAAAAAATTGTATTTTTCTAAAAAAAAATACTTTTCGGCTTTAATCTCAAATACAAATTAAACCTATTCTTTTACGAACTTCTTTAGTGCAGCACTTATTTTGTCATAATTTGAAAAAAAAAAAAATTGTATTGTCAGCACACCAGATCACGTCTAACTTGTCTCCAGATATCGCAAAAATATTTGTTATAATACGTAGAATTGCAAGTCACTTTTCCCTTTAAAACAATCTCGTTTACGAGTCGATATGATTAGCACATACATATGTATACAAGCATACGTACAAATTAGATTTTTATTAAAAATGCAGCACTGACTGTAAATAAAAACATTGTTAACAATATATTATACAACTTTTTTTCGCTGTTTTCGGCACTTTCTTATGCAAATTTTGCGTGTCTTTTGGATTCCGGGTATTTTTTGTCATTTATCTTAGTTTTTATTGTTTCAGAACGTTGTAAGTACATGTATTCAATCAAAATGTATTTGGAACACGCTGCGTTGACTGAATAATTTACTTTTTTTCATTGAGATTTTGTAAAAGAGTGAAGTTAAAAAAAACAACAACAAGATAATTTTATTCTTTCACCACCACATAATGCTTTTTGTCTTACAATGTGCATATAAAACAGCGTCAACCGAAAATTCACTGAACTTTAATTCATTCAAGCAAGTTTTTTTTTATTAACACCTTGATGCCGAAAATAAAACATACGTTTTACTACCAATGCGCGTGCTGCCACTATTTAGAACCTTCTGCCAATAGTAAGAGCGCTCCGCACATTCTAACCGTTCGCGCAAGACTCTTACTGAAGAGTAGACGCGCCGCACTTTTATACCGGCCGGTGAGCGCTCTTATCACAAGTGCAAGATCATTGGATCGTTAAATTTCGGAGTATTCACTCACAGCCGAGTCTCTTAGTTGCGTTTTTGCGTTTTTATTTTGTTTACAAGAACATTGCTAAAAAGCTTTTATTTTATTTTTTAGAATGACTCGATGATTTTTGCTAATGTCAATATTAATATTAGTATCTAAATATGCGTGCTTAGTCAGCAATTTTGTGGTGCTTGACGGAGTTATTATGCAAGCGATTGCGCTAACACGCTTGTTATAGCGTCAGTGGCATGTCCATGACAACTCTCTTATTTCTGGCTTTTAACGTTTTCTCTGCGAAAATTCACAGCTTTAAGAATGACAATTACAAAATTTTTGAGTTAAAGGTGTAAGCGCGGTGCCGTTTTGCTCAGTTTGGAGCAAATTTGGTAATTTATTTTTTCTCTTATCCAATAAGCGTACAGAGGATTTTCATCAGCGGTGCTAAATATTTTCACGACTGTTCTCCAATTTATCGAATCTCAAGTTCGCATCTTGAGGCTGTGTAAAGGAGACTTTCAAAACTATTCTAACATATAATTTTCTAGGGAAAGAGTGGGTTTCATAAAGAATGAATTTGGACAAGCAGACTACACTTTGTTATATACTAGGCAGGATAAAAGAATCGAATTTTCGCCTGATACCTCCAAGAAAATCTCTCCAAGTATGAAAATTTAAGAAACGAGATATTTTTTCAAGTAGTTGGAAGCGAGATATGAATTTTTCTGTGAAGAACTTCAGCCGTAGCTGAGAGTTTACTCGAAGACCCTGGAGAGTTGATTCGGCACCGTTCGCAGCAACTTGAACTGATGTATGGAACGACTTTTCGTCGAGATCTTGAATTGAAAGCGTACAAAATACAGCTTGCGCAAGAACTGAAGCCCGTCGACCTTCCCTAGTGACATCACTTCGCTCTATGGGCTACTAAAAAATTCCGAGAAGATCAGACTTTTTGGAGCCAAATTTTGTTCAGCAATGAGGGTCACTCCTGGCTCAACGGGTAT
Source organism: Bactrocera dorsalis (assembly GCF_023373825.1). NCBI lineage: Eukaryota > Metazoa > Arthropoda > Insecta > Diptera > Tephritidae > Bactrocera > Bactrocera dorsalis. Next base: position 39,651 of record NW_026038062.1, read on the forward strand.
GTAAACAACCAAAATTGCCGCATTTAAGAGATTCAACAGCTGTAATTTTATCCAGAAAAGAAACGGTATTTCTTCAAATATAATGCCGGTGAGAACGTATCCGTCTATGGCAACCGTTAACGCGCCATAATAACCAACTATTTGATGCCTGAAATTGAAGCTCATTTTAATGGTTTCAACAAGACGGCGTTACTTCCCCACATCGCATAAATCAATGGATTTATTGAAAGAACACTACGGTAAGCAGACAATTTCGCGTTAGGGCTGGTCAAATGGCCACCAAGATCGTGTGATATCGCATCGTTAGACTTACATATTCCTGTGGGGATATGTAAAGTTAAAAGTGTTTTTGGAGGAGAACATCACACCTGTCATTCTACAGTTACCAGTCGAAATACTCGAACGTGTCATTGAAAATTGAACGCAAAAGAAAAGTAAGTAAGTAGCACCTAACAAATGTATTGCATCCAACTGAAAGATTTTGTATGTATAATGTCTGATCAAATATGACCCGGACTGAAAAAAAAATAAAATAATAAAATATTTTCGAGTATTTTAATACAAAAAATTGCAGTAATCTTCAGAATAGATTCCTGAGCCAATACAAGCATACCAAAGCCTTGATGAATTTTCCATACACTTATTATTAAAAGCCTCAGCAGCGATGGCCTTTAGTGCCTTCGGCGAATTTTGTTCTTTTTCTTCGGTTTCGGCTAATTTTTAATTCGCTACATTGTTTGACAGTTTCGACGTTATATTTGTAATCCAACGTCTCGTCATCAGTAATGATTCGTTGGATAAATGTTGGGTCTTCAGCACCTCTTTGGCGACTTCTACTCGATGTAATTTTTGCAAAGTTTGAGGTCTTTTGGTATAAACAAAGCATTAACTAGAATGTATTCAGTCGATTCATTCTATAAGAAATGTTGAGATCCTCTGCTATCTCTCTGATTTCAACAACACAACGAATTTCAAGCACTGTTTCTGTAACAACATCGCCATCACGGCCTGCACTGAATGTTTTGTGGCACTCAAATGCTTGTGTTCGATTCGGTATTAGTGCGCAGTTTGTACGGATTTGATCTTGAGTATATACGCAAAGCATCATATGGCTTTTAGATCGTTATATAGAATAGTTCAGTATAGTTCACTTAGGCAAAGTGTAAGTTCAACTCCTTAGTTCAAATTCATATTTTTTACTCAAAAAAAAAATTTTGTTGAATGAGATTATTTTTTTAATTTTTAAAAACATGTGTAGTTTTGAATTTTCAAAAATATTTATATTAATAATTATAATTAAATGTTCTAAACTGAATTGCGGTTCGTGTTATTTGTATTTAATTAATATCAACCTTAATCGCTTCTCTTCGAATTACAAAAACAAAAAAACTCACTCCTTATGAGTCTATTTAATTATGATCTTTATATTAGAGGCCTATAAGTGGATGCAAATTACTCAATATAGACATCAATGGAACACCATTATGGGCAATAATTGGGTTAGTGCTATTTGGAGCTATTTATATACATACATATAATTATGTACTTGTATGTGAGTGGGTTTGTATACACGGTGTAGCCGAACTGCGTAGGAAGTTGCCGGCAACTGTTGACTTCTCTCTAAAGAAAACAGAATTACAGTGAAGACGTACACATGGTGGATGCAACAGATTAATTGTTAATACCAAGACTTAAAATAACTAAACGCATGGAAAGTCTATTGAAAACAGCAGGAGAAATATGCAGTGTCGAATGTGAAGAGAGGAATGACTCGTTGTAAATTGCTTCTGTCAAATGAGGAATTTCGCAAGGGGGAGAAATAATAGTATCGATAAAAAATATTAGGACTGGAAACTTTATCATAACAATATCCGGCAGCAAAAAATGTATATCTCGTTACTGTTATTGACGCCGATACCTACAGTTGCAAAACTATCATAATTCAGATGACAAGGACTCGTGACAATATCAAAGGCAGGAGAAAAAGGGAAGATTTTTAATTTTTTTAGTTTAAAAATATACAAATTTATCTTCAGAAAATCGATTTACTTTGTAATTCCTGGTAAAATGAGAAGTAAAGGAAAACTGCGGAGAACCGACTACGATGAACTGAGCTCGACCCCTCAGAGCGATAACTTAATGACAGCCAATAAAAAATTGTCTGTTTAGTTTTAAAATCATCGCGGCTTTCGTATTCGTATAATTGATAGAACAACGCAAACCCACTACCCAGGGTCGAATTCACTGTTTCATGTAGCATCGTAGAAAAGTTTCAAGAATGAATTCTCGTGAGGTAATAGTACTTTATGAAGACCAAATGGTCAATAGACCATATTCTAATAAATATAAAGAGTCTACCAACAAGAAAAACGTGATTTTAAAATGAAATAACACACTAAAATTTGACCAAAATGGGTTATTATGTTTTTTGTTGTGCAAATAATTTACCATTTATGATTTGATCAAAATGTCGGCCATAGAGAAATGTCGGTAGAAACATGGCTACCCGTTTACGCCAATTTTCGATGATCTGATGCATCATTTCAGCTGGAATTTCGAACTCCTCGAGCGTTGCTAGTTGATTGCTGAAATTCTTTATTTAGCATACCTTCAGAGAAAACAATCTAGAGGCGTTAAATCGCATGACCTTTGCGGCCGTTTGGCTGCACTATTTCTCGAAATGAACAGGTCGCCCTACTTTGCACGCAAGGTTTCCATGTTTTGACGTGAAACATGATAGGGCGCACCGTATTTTTTGGAAATAAAGATCGTCCATAACGATTTTATCAAATTCCGTTGAAAAAAAATTCAGTCAATATCGTATTATAATGTTCGCTATTGTAGTAGCTGCATTTTCTGCCTCAATTCAAAGTCCGGATGATGCCGCCATACCACAATCTGCACAAAACGGTAAATTTTTGGAGATGCAATTGCATTCTACACTACAATTTGACTGTCCCCAATAGCGACAGTTTGTTTGTTGACGAAGCCATTGAATCAGAAATAGGTCTCTTCTCAGAAGATGATTTTACATGAACGAATTTATGAGTTTTTTTGGCGAAAATGAATTAGCGTAATAATCTTGAACGATTTCCAAGCTTGTACTAAAGTGAAACGTGACCTGATGAAATTCCTAATCTTGTTGAATGCAATGACACAATTTGGAAAAGCTGTCAAAATGACGTCATCCTTATTTGTAGACGCTGTATTTATGAACTATTCAAGTCACATGTGGTAGGATAACTTTTACAAAACATCACTTCGAACCGATAATATGAATGAATTCAGACACTAAAATATTAAAGAATATATTGAGCTCAAGACTAGAACCTAAACATTCAATTCTAATTATAAAATATACTATAATATATATATATGTATAATACTTCACGTATACAAATGTACAAAATGTCGTTAATTAGGTGCATTCAAAAATTTTACGGTTGGATCGCCAAGGGATTCACTTAATTTTCACTGACACATAACTGCATGGAGGCGCACGCAGATAATAGGCAAAATCTATCATATTGATGCATTCCTTCCAGCAGTTCATGCAATTATTTCGTGTATGAAAACTTAATGACCCATCAATTCCATTAATAGCTCTTACGCCACTGCACACGAAATGTGAAGAGCGCAATCTATAAGCACATACATATCTATATTCAGATGTATAACGGTATGTAGGTGCCGTAAATAGTATTACCACAATATTATGTCGGTACTTGGCTAGTAGCAGCGAGAAGTGGTATATGCAAGTTCGCATTCTTGTAAATAGTACTAATGAGGTGACAAGTGTGATGTACTTTTGGGAAGAATACACATTTACACTTACATTCTAACAGAACAAAGAATATGAGAGCATTTTTCTTGCTGCGTACTTCCAAGATCACAAATATCGTTTTCTACCATAAAAAGTAGACTTTAGAATGATCTCTCCAAAATCTCTAGAGTTTGGTATGGCTGTTATAGAACTCATATCAAAGATTACAATTGAACTAGTCAATTTTACGGCAACCCCTTATATGCATGCTCACCCACGCCTTTTTGCATATTCGCACATATTTCGAGTTATTAAATATTACAAATTGTTTGCGTTCGTTTACAACGTCAGCGTTGCATCGTTGCTTTGAAATGCTTTCCAATAAAATAACTTTAATGACTGGAACTCCTTATGTGAAGGTACTTAATATTCTGTAGGCATTTGGTGCTTACTCAAAATCCATAAAAAAATGGGAAGTACATAAAAATATACGCACTGCTTGTTTGTTTTTGTTCATAGCCAAATGAAGCAACGATTCACCGAAATTTTATTGATGAATTACCAGAAATAATGATGAAAATTCCGAAAATGCGATGGAGTGCAGCGAAGTTAAAAAATAAACTGGAAGATTTGTATACATATTTCCTCATATTGCATAAGTATATGTTTGTATTAGCTAGTTAGCCAACCTATAAACACGCAATTTTTTACAAAGTGGGTGGTTCACGGATTCATAAGCGTTCTGTATATAGCTTTTTTTTGAAAGAAAGCTGCACTGGAACTTCTACTGCAATTCTTCTGCCGGATATAGCAGATTATGGAAATGTAACCACGAGGGCAACGTAGAAAAGTTGCTTTTATGAAAGAGCTTCCAAAATTTTGTGTTTTATGAGGTGTAAACCCATTCTTACATAATGCCAAACTGATGCTGGTGATTCTGAGACACAATTGTAAACTGTTAGTAAGGCAATGGAAATATTCTAACTCTTTGTTTGGATATATGACAATCCCTCTGCCATGGTACAAGCTAATATATGGAGGATTGGATTTTTAATGAAATTTATGGATCAATTGATTATTCATGTAGTAAGAACGATGCTCCTCTTAAAGAAAAGTTGAAGCTATTTCGTATTCAAAGCTAAATATTAGTGAAATATTAAACAAATTTAAGTGAATCTAGTAAAATTGTGGGAATAGTAAAGAACGCTCTATATTAAAAAAAAAAATATTTAAAATTATAACCTCCGTGAAAAATAAATGAAAGGAGTACATTAGTTGATCCGCATAAGTGGTTATATACAGTTAGAATTTTCAAAAAAACAGATTTTTTTTGTTTTATTTTCTACACCGTATGGATACGTATCATTCCGGTGAATATTTTCGTAGTTACACGTAAATTTGAAAAAGTGTTTCAGAGTGCTTGTAAAGTGCATTCCAAACTTTAAACGCGTTTTTCTCAAAATGATGTTCTCAAAGGCGGTGACCAACATTATTCGAAAACGTCTAAACCTATTAGTATCAAATTACAGCACGAGCTTCTTAAATATATATTTTTAGTAATTAATAAAAGAATTTTTCTCACTGATAAATATCTGTTTTTTACAAACAATTTAGTGCAGAAATTTTTGTCCAAAATCGATTTTTTTAACAATACTTTAACGAAATCTTTTTGATTTTTTAATTTCAGAGGTTTCAGGAGATATGTATAGTGGTCACCGCAAAACGTCTTTTTTGAGAGGAGCTCCTGGAGATCAGCTGTAGTTCATTTCCAAATAAATATTTATACTAATACCAAGAAGATACCTTGATAGACTTTCTAATAATGAAAACTTACAGTCAAGAAATCTACTGGACAAAAGTATGGATGTTAGACGCTTAAAAAATCTCACATTTTGGATCTTCCCGAGAGATTTTAAGCAGTTTTAACAATATTTTTAAGCAAAGAATGCAATTGAAGAATATATTTATTGGTCTTAATGAAGTCCAATCAATCCTGTTATGATGGTTATATTTATAAAATGTACTGATTATCTTTAGATAGATTGCAAATAAAATATATAGTAAAACAAAAAAATTTTAAAGTATTCTCAGAAAAGAATTCTGGAAAATTCGTTTTTTCGATCTTCTAATTGCAAATATGTAACCCCATAAGTGATGGTGTCCGGAGTAATGTAGTTGTTTAGTGACATAAATATTTTCTGAAAAATTTCGGAGAACACTTTCAAGCTAAGAGTCTCTGATAAAAATACAAATCCGCTCTTGTTGAGAAGTCGGTGAGATTGATTAATTTTAAGAGATGCCACCTTCTACTCTTCGCTTTAACAACAAATATGAGTAAACTAAAACTAATATTTAAAACAAAGTAAACAATGTAGTAAGCGACTGGTTATATGTACATATGTATAATGCAAAATAACGTAACATCACTTTTCATAAGTTTACAGGCGAAGTAAAAACGATATAATAGAAACTATTAATATTGCAACAAAACTTGAGTTTTGATTATAAATTGGTTATAACTCACAACGGAAGCTGAGAATTTAATGCTACAGATGTACATACATATTTATGTATGTATATGTAATTTGATGAAGTGAATCGTAAGTAATAATCAACTCAATTTTGATTTTTCTTTTGATGTTACATTGTTTTGCATTTTAGGCGACGATATGTACAGTGTAATAATAATACCTACATACATACATACATATGTACATATGTATGTGCATGTGTAAAAATACACTGTTTACAGCTTTCTCAGCACTCATACGCCACCACCGCTTTCACACACAAACATGCTCGCACACATATGTACATATACAATGTATCCGACCATATGGGCATACACATACATACATACATATGTATGTAAATGTTTACTAATACCACAACACAGCAATTCATCACTAATCACTCATCCGGCAATGTCAATCGCAATCACCTGCCTCACGACCTGTGTCGGGCGCGCAATAACTCACTGCACTACACCCTCCTACCCTACCGCAAATACCAATACCAAAAATCGTAAGAGTCGTGGCAGCTGATCGAATCGAATTATTGAATTTTCCACCCTCCTGCTTTTAGAGCAAACACGCAATACAAAATCAATTGTTTCGTTTATTTCATATTCACACGCGATCTCTTATTTATTTATATCGTAAATGATTGTTGTGCGTTGCATATGCAGCGCTATTTCCGTTTTCGACATTCACTTTCAATAAAAGAACACTACATTTTGTTTGGCTTTTATTTGTTGAATTATTCAATGGCGCATTGTAGCATGATTTTAGGCGCTGCTGCTGCTCACCTAGTAGTTATGAGTCGCGTACATTTATTTCGCTCAACATTTATAATATTTCACACAATTTATTTATTTAGACATTTTTATTCATGCTTGAAATTAATTTGACTTTTTTTTGTAATTTTTTGATCGGAATTTTGTGCAGTAATTTTTGAATGTTGGTGCAGTGGCAATAATCAAAACAAAAAACAAACTGTCAGTGACGATTTGTTGTTGGCATTGTAGATTTTTATCATTGTTTTGTTTTGCTCAGTGCTGACAAGTGTTGCCACATGCAAGGTATGTGCATGTAGCCAGCTTGTTGTACTTTATGTGGTGAATAGGTGAATTATAAGTTGGAAAGAGAGTAAATATTTGTATATGTGTAAAATGTCAGTAAAATTTAATTAATTTAATAAAGCATCGTAAAATCGTAAAATTATAAAAAAAACAAGTGTAAAAATGTATAATTTTACGATTTTACGATGCTTTACGACAGGTTGTGAATTGAACAAATGTTAAAAAAATGGGTAAACTGTCAGTCGAATGTCTATGTTTTAAAATTTTTCAAATGTTAAAGCGAGAAATTACAAGTATGACTTTTTTAAACTTTTTTAGAAATTATTATTTCTATTATGTAAACTTAGACGTTGGCTTTATCGCTCGAACTCTTACAAAAAATGTGCTTCGAGATATACAAATATAACTTCCACAAGCAAATTGTTTATGTCGCTTAAAATTATTCCATTTTTGGTTTTTTTTTTTATTCCATTTATGAGCAAAAGATATTTTACCAGTTCTTGAAGAAACGTTTTCATTAGTAATAAATGCACGACTGTCGTAAAAACTAGATCTATACTGCTATTGTTGGTGTTGTAGCAGCGGGATATATTCTTGAAGAAATTTCGAGGCATGGTGTCGAGTTGACAGTCCTTGACCGGATAAAGATTCGGGTCCGTACCGGTTACTTACACCCGATTGTCGTGGCAACGAGTTCTATACTGCTCGTCGCTAACGGTAAGGTCCTCTCTAACGACATATTCAAAAAAATGTTCGTTCGAATTCGGTCTTCCCGATGAAATGCATTGCTTTGAAAAATCTCGGAAAAAAAAATGCTCCATAGGTTTCTGGTACTTTACTTACAAAATAAGAGTTATTTGATAACTTTTATTTATTATTTATTGACTTTTTAACAATTTAAGCAATAAGAGTTGAAGACTAAGCTTTTTGTTTTGCCTTTACGATTTGAAAGTAATAATGTGAGAGTATTTTTTGTCAAGCAAAAAGCTTACTATTAAATTTTTTGCGTAAATTATTTAAACTTAATAAATAAGCGAAAATAAAAATCAAAATATAACAATTATTTTGTGAGGAAAAAATATAAATTGAAAAACTTGAATGAATTTGCTCTTTTCCTCATAACTGTTACGGCCCCTTAATTAATCCAAAAAAAAATACACACATTATTGTTATAGTTTGATCATTTCAACTTTCGGACGTTTATTTGCAGTGAAAATAATGACAGCACATACTATTTCATTTTCCATATACACACATCTATACATAAATTGGTAATTTTGTTTCTTATAAACTTATGTAAAGGCACATTTTCAATGTATTGTTTATTGTACATAGTTAATATTTATTTTTTCATAAATTTTTTTCTTTTTCGTTTACATTAATTTTAGTTATCATAAGAAATATCATTTAGCAGTACATTAACTTGTATTGTTATACAAATACAAATACAAAAAAGGCAAATACATTTTATATAAAATATATGAATATGCTTATGGAAATATATATTTATGTATATATGCATGTTGATCGTAAATGACACTTCAGTGCGGCATGTTTAAAATGACATATGTAGGTATGTATATACTTATTTACTTAAAGCTATTACACAAAATCACTTTAACACTTACAACAACTACAAATAATAGCGATAAAATAAAATAATTAAAAATTAGAATTACAATTGCTTATTAGCATTTGTGCTTAAAAGTACGCGCTACCATAATTACATAAGTATGTATGTACATATGTATGTATGTGCGTAGCGAAAGTTTTATGCACTATATCGGTTGATCTGGACTGTTCACAAAAGCAAAAAAAGAAAATTTACATATATACACTCTTAAGGTTTGAAAGGCCATATATCATCAAAAAGTCCATAGATACGAATGTACATGTATGACGGAGTTAATGCAGCTACAAAATTCCACTAAAATAAAAAAAAAAGTTGCGCTTTCGCTTGGCAAACTCATTCAAACTGAGTACAATTCTTAGTTACTAGACGCAACAACGCTTTTACTCCATTTTCGATTTCAAGTTTAATTCGTGCGCCTGAAAAAGTCATTATTATTAGTTATTATTATTGTACAGACATACTATCAATCACATACTTTCTGCGCAACTCTAGTTAGATTTTCAGCCGTTGACTTGCCCGTTTGCTGCACCATGCCGTGGAAAATCTTCGCTTCGCTCTTTGTTAAGAGCTCATATGGCGTGCCAAACTCCACCACTTGACCAGCATCCATGACTAACACCTTATCCGAATCCATAACCGTGTTCAACCTGTGTGCGATTGTGAGTACAGTGCAATTTTTGAATTTATCTCTGATGGTCAATTGTATGAGCGCATCCGTCTGTGGATCCACATTCGCGGTGGCCTCGTCTAATACCAAAACACGATTCTCACGTAGTATAGCACGTGCTAAGCAAACTAATTGACGTTGACCAACACTGAAGTTAGCGCCGCCCTCAGAGATTTTACTTTGCAGACCACTAGGCAACTCAGCAACGACATTCTTCAATTTAACCTTTGTGAAGCGAATAAAAAACCACAAGTAATTTTAGCATTTGCTGAAAGCAATCGAAAAAACGCACTCACCTCCTCAAGCGCCTCCCACAATTTGGCATCCGTATACTCATCGAATGGATCCAAATTGTAGCGCATAGTGCCGGAGAAGAGCACCGGCTCCTGTGGTATGATTGAGACTTTGCTGCGCAAATCATGCAAACCCATTTCTTTGGTGTCACGTGAGTCGATAACTATCGAGCCGTCATTGTATGAAAGCCTGAAAAGCGCATTGATAAGCGAAGACTTGCCCGCACCAGTGCGTCCCACTATGCCTACTTTTTCGCGTGGTTTGATCACAAAATTTAGTGATTTCAACACATACTCGGCCTTTGGATCAGGGAAGTAGCGCAGACTTAGTTCATCGAAGACGATTTTACCTTCTTCTGGCCAGGTTTTTGGTGGTTTCTTATCGGCAGGCGATTCCAACTCACCCTCCGGCTCGATGTCATCATACTCAACTACACGCTCCACTGCGGTCATGGTGTTCTCCAACTCAGCTGATTGACGCATTCCCCATTGCACCATACCCGTCATGCCCATGGCCTGTGTGATGGCTAAGCCCACATCGCCGCCATTCGCCGGTGGAAAAAGGAAAAAACTCAGTGTTATTATGGCAATATAGATAATGCAGCAGCAGTCAAGCCAGTAGCCGAAGGCGCGTGACGTGGAGATGAACATATAAAATGCGGAGCTGTGCAGGTCCTGATAGTTGTCGAACTCATAGATAAGCACACGTTGAGCGCCATAAGCGCGTATCGTCGACAAACCAGAAAGCGAGGCAGCCATGTGGGAGTAGATGGGTGAGCGCGCTAAATGAGAATGCAATAACAAATATTTACTGTCCAAATTTCATATTAGAAGGGAATTCCACCACCACCACTTACTTATTGCCTCCAATCGCTTAACATCTCTTGACGTCTGCAGGTAGAACGATCTCAAGTAGTAGAATAATATTGCCAATACAGCTGTTGGTAGTAGGAAGAGTGGATTCACAACGGCAATAACAACAACAATGCCCAAAAGGGAAAGGAATATCTGTATGACGTCCATCATAACTGAGGGCAATATCTCATCGACCTGACCCATATCCTTAGAGAAGCGATTCAATATGCGACCGGCGGGATTTGTGTTGAAAAAGTACATCGCAGCGCGCGTGATGCCGCGGAACATGGAGTTGTGCAGATTAGTGGAAGCTTTCATGGCCACATTGAAGAAGAGAAAGCTACGCGCGAGCGTGATGACAACCGTAGCCACAGTTATGGCGGTAAATATGTAAATATCCAACATTTCAGCATCCATGTCGACACCTACATCGCGCAGCAGTGTCATGAATGTCGATTCCTGTTCAGGTAGCGCTGTTGGTGGCAGTGTTGTCGTATCGTTAAAACTGCCGAAAGTGTCATCGATGCGCGTCTTATTGATGTTAGCTGAATACATCTTACCATCGCGACCCTTTTTGGCTACCCTGCGAACGATTAAAGGCTTAGCATAAGGTGATGTTTCGGTCGATATTATACACAAAGTCATATTCAAACCAATACACTTACCAGTAGGACAAGAACCAATCACCGCCTGAAGCGAGCAGCTGCGACAACATACAGAAAAATAGCATGATGAAGAATGTGAGAAAACCGCCACCGGCACGGAAATATTTCTGATATAATTCCAAACCAATCTTGCCCTCCTCTTGTGTCTCTTGCTGCTGCATTGGTGTTTCTTCAACATATGAATCTGCTACAGAATTCAGCGAGGCCTCACTATTTCGCCGATTGCTATAAACTTTGCTACTGGACCGCGAGCGCGACTTTTCCTCTACCGCCTCCTCTTTCTCGGGATCAGCCAAGAGGTTTGCGAAATCTAAACCGGATTCCCGCAATGAGTCATATGTACCCACGGCGCTTACACGTCCTTTTTCCATGATAACAATTTGATCGGCTTGCTGTAGGAACTGCAATTGATGTGTGATCAGCACCACGATGTGTTCGCGCAGAAAACCGCGCATACACTGATCGAAGAGATGACGGCCCACGTGAGTGTCTACCGCACTCAATGGATCGTCCAGCAGATAGATTGAGGTTTCACGGTATACTGCGCGCGCCAAGCTAATACGTGCCTTCTGTCCACCAGATAGCGAGGCACCACGTTCGCCCACAATCGTCTTGTCGCCGTAGGGTAGTAGCTCGAAATCGCGTTCCAGTGCACACTTCTTTACCACTTGCTGATAGCGACGTCTATTCATTGGCTGACCAAAGAGTATATTCTGGCGTACGGTGCCGGTAAAAAGCCAAGGTTCTTGCGAGGCGTAAGAGAAAGTACCATTCACCTTTATGGTACCCGACTCCGGTCTTAATTCACCAAGTATGCTTTGTACTAAACTGTAGGGAAAATATATTACATGCTTGTAAATTTTTTGTAAACAAAAACTCACCTCGATTTTCCCGAACCCACTGGTCCGATAATTGCAATCAATGTGCCAGGTTGCACGCGCAAATTCACATCGTCCAATGTGTATTCCGATGAGTTAGAATCCCATTTAGCCTTCACATGGCTCATTACAATGCCAGCCTCCGACAATGTTGCGTGCCCATTGGATGGGAATAACTTTTCCGCCTCTTTTCTATTCAACGTTTTTTCGTCGTCTTTCACAACGGTGGATTGGTTACTGCCAGGGTAGTTGGGATTATCGACGGATTTATCAACGATGTCAGTCTCTTCATATAGCATGAATTTTTGTATGCGTTTAATGGACACTAAGGCCTCGGCCAACTGTGAAATACCTTCGGGAAATAAAAAAGTGATTAAAATATATACTCGTATACAATCATCTATATCCTTGTCTCCCAATACCTTGTGGAAAGAAAACGGTCATTGTGGTGCGCAAAATATTATAATAAGCTGTAATGACGAAGGCCTTCTCCGGCGTCAGCACCTGTTGCAGCAGTACATAACCAACCAAACTTAGAAAAACGGAGACGCGCGTCAGAAACATGATGAACGATAGCAGTATACCACGTATATACGACACCTTACGTATAGCATTGATTTCCTTTCTGCGCGCATAGGCCACCATCTTGCCGAATGGTATTTCCCACGCATACATTTTGATCACCTGTATGCCCGAGATGATTTCATTCATCATGCGCACACGCTCATCTGTACGTAAAGCGGTGCGCAAGCGTAACACTGACGTCTTCTTGCCCAGCCAACCTTGAAGGGGAATAAAGGCCAACATGAAGGCCACACCGAAAGTAGCCGCAACACCGATCTGTAATTGAGCAAACACGCAAACGTTTACGACGTAAGTATGTATTTAGAAGTCACGAAGCGGGAATGTAGTTAGATAACTCACCTCTATTGTCATTAAATAGGTGATAAAGATTGTCTCGATTGGGCCAATCCAAAGGTAATGTACGAAAATCATCGCCAAATCCAAGCGACCCACATCATTTGATATCAAATTAACCACCTGTCCGGCGGTGGTCTCACCCAAAGCAGTGCGGCTTAAGCGCAGCGCCTTTCTATAAATCATGCTACACATAGCCACACGTATTTTCATGCCCACGTGCATGGTGCCCAGCATGTAGGGATGCATGATGATCACATTTAAAGCACTACAAAGTATAATACCGGCTGCATAGATGTAAGCCGTGTTTATGTTCTCCTCCCCTTTCGAGTAGTACGCAATAAGACCCAGTAAAAAAAGAGGCTGTAAAGCTCTACAGTGCAGAAACACACAATTGATTGTTATGTAAGTAAAAATAGCAGCGCTTTTTTTGATATTTACCTGAGACCCAATTCAAGTATCAGCAGGACCAGACCCAAGAGCGCATAACGACAACCAAAGACACGGATTGTGGCTTTCAGTAGGCTCGGCTCCTTCTTCGATGTCGCCTTACCTTTCAGTTCCTGTTCCCATGATGCACTCATATCATTACCAAGAGTTTCTGCAATAAAAGATTAGGTAATATTCTTAGATCTTAGCTTTGTGTTAAGTGGTAGCAAATGTATATTATTTTATTGGTTTACAACACGCTGAGGCATAAATAATTTTCTAAACTCCGACCTCCAGTATTTAAGCTTAATGCACTGAGCATCTTCAAAACTCTGATTTGATCATCGTTTCGCACGAGATTCAAAAATTCTACGATGTCTCTAACAGTGAAAGGATATTAGCTATTAAATGAAATGTTCCGAGGCTATATTCTAAGATTTTCTTAATTTCGAGATTAAGAAAACTATGTACGTATTCTCGACCACTTCACGATATTTTCCAAGTATCGTGTAAAGACTTTCTAAATAACTTGGCGCTATGTAGATTATACATACCTATGGATATACGAATCGTATCCAATAAAGGTTTTCAACAGGTTAATAAGTACTTGTATGAACCTAAAGTTAACATTAAAAAAACACTCAACAAAGCAGATCCGAATAATCGAGGTTTGACTGTATGCTCATCTCCAATCTTGTCTACTTTAATCATACATATGTATATGTGTAGATAGGAATTTTTTTATGTAAAATATATAAAAGTTCAATGGCCGCGGAGTAAAAAATGGGACTCAGTACGAATGTAGGTACGAAAATATGTACATACATGTATACATATATGTACATATATCTTCTTATGTATGATTAACATTCATTGAGTTTTACCAATAACGAAGAGCATTATTTAAAAAATGTAAATATTGTATTAATGATCAGCGTGGCTAACCAAACGTGTATTAGCCCTGTAGGAAGTTATTAAATTACTGAACCATGCCAAATACTGGTTCAGAACTATGTCAGAAGATGTCAGCTTAAAATACTCAAAAAAATTAAGGAATATGCCTTGAGTAGTATTCATGATCGTATATATAATTCTAGGGAATATTTTAAATTATAGTCTATTTCGACTTAAAAAACCATTTTTCAAAAGTAAAAACTTCTACGGTTTCTTATACCCCTGTGTCTAACTATGAAGAGAGTAGTGCGCAAAACGTTCCCGAACACGTCTTTACGGAGAATAAAATAGAATGCGCTCTGTCTATCCGTGCCGTGGCTAAAGGCGATTTTTATGGATGGAGAAGCATGAAGTTTAGCTATATGCCACACTCATGGAGTGACGCTAGGGCGATTTTTATACCGAAGGGAGGTAGAAACAACCCAACTTACTCAAAAGAGTTTAGGCTTGTAAGCTTAACATCCTTCCTGTTGAAAAAGCTAGAGAAAATCTTGGACGCACACATTAGGATCGCAGCTCCTCCAGAAGCATGCCCAAAGGGCAGCACGCATATACGAAGCGCAGATCAGTAGAGACTACTCTCCATACACTGGTATTTAATATCAAAAGAGCTCTTGAATATAAGGAATACACTCTTGGAGCATTGCTGGACATTTCTGGAGCGTTCAACAGCAACTCTACGGAATCTATTCCGAATAATGTCCTTTTGACCTCTAGACGGATTAGAGCAGAATGAAACGACGCTAAAATTACCAAGGAAGTCTGTCGAGGGACCCCGCAAGGTAGAGTGCTATGTCCGCTTCTATGGGCATTAGTGGTCCATAGCAGTATATTTCAAGCTGAGGTCTTTGCTATTGCAAAAGTCGCGGAGCTTGCCTGTAATGCAGCTGCAGGCGACCCCAGAGTCAACATCCCGAAGACAGCCAAGCAGCAATCAAGGCAGTAACCGCGTATCGTGAATAGTGGACGAGATTGCCAAGAATGGTGTACGGCTAACAGCCAAAAACAACAGTAGGAAACCCATACGTTATCTATACGACGATGTGGACAGAAGTATGATAAAGAAAATCAAAACTAAATGGAACGAGGTACCTGGGTGCAAAACTGTAGAAGTCATGTGCACAACGGTAGGTCGAAAGTACACAAAATTCCTATTGGCACTCGATAGAAGAGATTGTAGGAACATGTTTGGAATACTAGCTGGGCACTGTCTGGTGGCAACACGCGCCCGCAGAATGAGGCTGACATATGGAGAAGACTGCAGGAAATTTTTAGAGCAAGTCACCAGGGAAACAATGGAGTATCTCTTGTGTACTTGTCCCGCATTGGCAAGACTATGCTGTAAGCATCTGGAGTCTCCACGGTATGATACCCTGGAGGAGGTAACGACAATGAGGCTGCAGAGTCTGTTAAAATTTGCGTCAAACGCAGGCATCCAAAAGTATGACTACTCCTTATGGACCTAGCAACTAAACTCCATCTGGTAACGCAAAGGACCAAAACTGGTCTAGGCGTGGCTTATTGGCCTACCATTTTAACCTAACCTGTATCTAGGGTTACCATATGCAACGGAACTGATTTGACTGAGACCGATATGGTAACCCTACCTACATATATCCTAGAGTGTTTTCTGGAGGTTAAATAACCAAATCTTAATGACTTCATTTTCCTACTGAACTTCTACTAATTTGGTACACATATGCAAATTTTGCTAATTTAATCACGTTTGGTCTTGACATTTACCACATTTGTTATCGTATATACATATGTACTCATATGTACATACATATTAGACACTGTTGTGGTTGTTCAACTATTATATTTTTCCTATCTGTTTTGCTCCGAGCTTTCCGGCCGGCAAATATACGAATACATTTGTGCAAATATGTAAGTTTGTATTCACAAATGTTTCTGTTTTCATTAACTTCGATTTAATATGACATGACTAGAGTACCGCAGAAGTAAAGCGGTCGCAGAACTTGTCTAGATTTATTTAAAAAATGTGGTAAGACAGTGAAGAGAGTAGACAGCGCGCTGCATACTTTATGTAGCATAAAGTTATGAACTATAATTGAAATAAAAATGAAAGCTAGCAGCTTCCTATACTAGTGATATAAAAATACTAGATATTTTCGAGAGAGTGAGAGAGTCTATATTCCAATTTTAAAGACCGATCCTGGAAGAAGCCGCTCAGATAGCCAATGTACTTTAGATTCGGAAAATCATTAAACTAAAAGGACATAATAACTTTTATGCTAATGGTGGCCCGAAGGAGTTAGCCTATTTCATATTCACCACTATAATCTAGCAAATTCTTCTTCTTTACTGGCGTAGACACCGCTTACGCGATTATAGCCGCGTTAACAACAGTCCTTTCTTCTGTTCGGAACGTGGCGCCAATTGGGCTTTCTAAGCGAAACAAGCGATCCTTCTAAACCTGTTCTTCCCAACGGAGTGGAGATCTTCCTCTTTCTCTGCTTCTCCCGGCGGGTACTGCGTCGAATACTTTTAGAGCTGGAGGATTTTCGTTCATACGTACGACATGACCTAGCCAGCGCAGCCGCTGTTTCTTAATTCGCTGAACTATGTCAATGTCGTCGTATATCTCAAACAGCTCATCGTTCGACTCATCAGACTTTGTCACCGTCCATGCCTCTGCACCATACAGCAAAGCAATTACTTGTCGTAAATGATACCAATTGAATGCAAACTAATGTTTATGTTCGACGGACTGATTTTCCTACAGGGTATATATGCCAAAAGCAAGCCTTACATTTCAGTATTATAGAATACCGCATGCAGCAGGTGACATTTAATTTGGTTTTGCCGATAGTGTAGCTGGTTCAAGTGCTGCCAACAATTATGAGAGTCCAGAGTACTTAACGAAATACAAGTATGTGAATAAATCCAAATGTAGAATTGATGGAAATATTTTTTGTTGGCAAGGCTTATGACACGCAAATGTAAGTGCGTATGTAGTATTTCGCTAGGAAACAAAAAATTCGAGTCACTCGAAGCTAAAGGTAAATATCACATATTTTGTACATCCTTAAATACATACATATACAAATATGTAAGCAGGTGGACATAGGAATAATCTCAGTATAAACAATTTGACAATAACAAATTTAAATTTAAATTTTCCTCTCATTTAAATTTTTTTAATTTCTTATCACTACAACGATAACCGTTTATTGTTCTATGACACAGTACATGCAATACAAACAAATGTACATTTAATTTTGTAATTATAATTTTGCAAATAATAAATCTACATAATCGTTTAAGCCGTCTATATCCGTGGAGTTTGAAAATCTATGAATATAACCACACCCTGGAATTTGTACTTGGTTAGGATGGCTAATTAGAATTTCTTTCCCAAACTCAGTCTTATGCGATAATAATATGGATAAATAATTGATTCAACCATCTATATCCTCTATATTAGAAAACATTAGCAATCATTATTGATTTTTATTGTCATATAGCTCACTGTGTCTTAGACCCATGGACGTTGTTAGGCTCTGTACAAACGATTTCTAGCTTCAGGGTTGTGAGAGTTATGTAATACATTTGTGATATCCAATGAGAGTCTGGTAAAAAAAATCCGAGGAAGACGACGACATGGGTTTTAGTCTGTTCGACTAAACAACTCAACACTAAAGTTGAATCGCGATCTTCTGAGCTTATGTTCGCAAATTAGCGCCAGTTCGAAACAATAAGTGAAGTCGAGTCAAGACGATGTTGTCATCATACGAGTACCCGCTTCTGCAACTCAAATTTGATCGAACAACAGCTCACACAATCCAAAATGATCACCGCCATTCTAAGTAAACTTCAACGCTGATTTTGTTATCGTTGGCAATAAAAAATACACGAATCTCCAAATTATGGGTACAAAAAAGTAAAGTATGTGTAAGTGAGTGCATTGACATTTAAAATGATAAAACGAAATATCCCGTCTTAGCTTCTACCCTTGGTTCTTGCCTTGGTGATAAGCTGAAGCGATGTAGTTATGTCCGTCCGTAGATCTGCCTACAAACTGAGTGAACAAAAACAAGTTCTTGTTCTTGTGGAAATTGTTCAGATCGGACCATTGAGATGGCGCTACTCGTACAACTATAACAATCCATACGAACTGACTTATAGCAATCAAGTTGTTGTTTGGAAATTTGAAGCAACCGATCTGACCTTTAGAGCCATTTTCTCATTGTCTGGTTAGCAGCCATCTGTCAGTTAAGTTCCCGACTCCCTTTCGTGTGACTTCTTCAACCCACTTTTGGAGAAAATAATTTGAGCTGCAGAACTAAACAGAGAAGGTACCATCTTCTATAGAAGTGTACAGTTGCTAGCGTACACCGATAATATTGATATCATTGGCCTCAACACCCGCGCCGTTAGTTTCACTTTCTACAGAATAGATAAGGTAGTGAAGCAAATGGGTCTAGTGGGTAACGAGGGCAAGACGAAATATCTCCTGTCATCAAACAAACAGTCGTCGCACTTGCGACTATGCACCCACGTCACTGTTGACAGTTATAACTTCGAAGTCGTAGATAGTTTTGTCTACCTTAAAACCAGCATCAACAACAACGTCAGCCTCGAAATCCAACGCAGAATATCTATTGCCAACAGGTACTACTTCGGACTGAGTAGTCAATTGAGAAGTAAAGTCCTCTCTCAACGAACAAAATCAAAACTCTCTAAATCACTTATTATTCCTATCCTTCTATGTGGTGCATATGCTTGTACGATGACAAGGATCCGAAAAGTTCTGCGAAAGATTTATGGCCCTTGGCGCGTTGGCTATGGCGAATATCGCATTCGCTGTATCGTTGAGCTGTATGAGATA
Organism: Bactrocera dorsalis; assembly: GCF_023373825.1. Lineage (NCBI taxonomy): Eukaryota > Metazoa > Arthropoda > Insecta > Diptera > Tephritidae > Bactrocera > Bactrocera dorsalis. The sequence continues at coordinate 59,138 of NW_026038062.1, forward strand.
TACGACGACATTGACATCGTTCAGAGAATTAAAAGGCAGCGGCTACGCTAGCTAGATCATGTTGTCTAAATGGATGGACTCCAGCTCTGAAAGTATTCGACGAGGTACTCGCCGGGGGAAGCAGAGGAAGAGGAAGGACCTGGCTTCGCTTGGAATCTCCAATTGGCTTCACCTTGCGAAAAGAGGAAACGACTGGCGCGCTGTTGTAAGCTCAGCTACTACCGCGTAAACGGTTTCTACGCCAGTAATGAAGCAGAAGAGTTGTTGTTGTGGAAACTGGTCGTGGTTGAGAAGCGCTTACTGAAGAGGCAGAATAAATGATTTGCTATAAAAGGAAAAGTGCCGATTTCTCTGCCCAAATCTCAAAGCTCCATCAGAAAGCATCAGTTAAAGTTCGTTTTAAGAACACTCATTCAAGTGGACAGAAATGAGTTTTTAAATTGGCTTTGAGGTAGCAAAAATCCCTTCAGCTATGCTGATTAAGTCAACAGTACTAAAGATGGCGCTACTATTTCATTTCGTGTTATGAATAAAAAAAATTCTGGTCACCCTCGAGATTGATTATTTATTTAAATGGGTAACGTAGAAGTGGGGCGCTTATAAGTTGAAAGAAATACGAGTAATTCTTCTTTCATTTAGAATAATGCATGTATTTGTAGATCTCGCGAAGAATTCATTAACATTGTCTTGACTTGTGGGCAAATATAAAAAACGAAAATACTTCAAGCGTTTTGCGGCGTCATTTATAAACAAACCAATTTAGTTCAATTAAAAAATTCTATGTATGTACATATACAGGGTAGGCCATTTAAAGTTGACCCATTTGTTTAAAAAAAAAGAACAAAAGAAAACAATGTTTTTTGTTCATTTCAAAAACAATTTATTTTGGTCCAAGGGGATTTGTTTCAGCTAATATTTAAAAATTAGATCGCGTAAATGGGCACCTTTAGCTTTGACAGCTAAATGCACTCTTTTTTCGACATTTTCCATGACTTTGGCCAATGTTTCGGATGATATGGCGGCTATTTCACGTCGAATGTTGGCTTTCAGTTGAGCTAAGGTCTTTGGCTTATTAGCGTATACCTTGGATTTCAAATAACCCCACAAATAAAAGTCTGGTGGCGTCAAATCTGGTGATCTCGGTGGCCAGTCAACATCACCATTTTTCGATATCAATCGCCCGGGGAAAAATGGTCGCAATAAATTGATTGTTGGTCGAGCTGTATGGCATGTAGCCCCGTCCTGTTGAAACCAGAAGTTATCCATGTCATTTTCGCGAATAATGGGTATCACAAAATCCGTTATCATGGCTCAATAACGCTCACCATTGACTGTTGTCGTGGCTCCATCATCGTCTTCGAAAAAATACGGTCCGATGATCATATTCGCGCAAACACCGCACCAAACTGTTACTTTTTGGTCGTAAAGAGGCTGTTCTTCAATTAATTGAGGATTTTCGGTGGCATAAAATCGGCAATTTTGCTTGTTTACGCCTCCATTCAACGAGAAATGTGCCTCGTCTGACATGATGAGTTTTCGCCAAAAGTCAAGTTCGTTTTCAGCCATTTCGATGGCCCATTTGCCAAAATTAAGGCGTCGCGGATAATCAGCTGGGTTTAGTTTTTGTGCCATTTGAATTTTATATGGAAACATCTTCAAATCTTTATGAATTATGCGTCGGAGAGTGGTGCGAGAGATGTCTAATTCCTGAGAGCGGCGATAACTCGATGTCGATGGAGTCTCCTCAATACTGGCTCGTACAGCTTCGATATTTTCATCAGAACGTCTTGTGCGTTGTCTGGATGCATGACTGGCATTACTGAGATTACCGGTGTTCACAAATTTTGCGTATAAAGACTTAATTGTGTTCTTAACTGGAGCACTTTTCACTTTATTTTTTTTGCGAAACGCACGTTGAGTTAACACAATTGAAAAGTTATTTTGAATATAAAGCTGAACAATTTCAGCGCGTTCTTTTGGAGTGTACTGTTCCATGGTATAAATTGTCTTCGAATGACGCTTCTAACGCGGTATGACATTAGCCGATTTGTCAGCGCTGTTAAAAGTTACAGCGTTGCCAGATGGGTCAACTTTAAATGGCCTACCCTGTACATATGTATATGTATATACGAATGGTATACAATCAGCAACAACTTGAATAAAAAGCAATTTGGCATCATGTATACGTTATCAGAGCTGAAACGGTGAATCCAAATTCCAATTAGCTTTATATGTATTTATTTAATATTTAAAAGAATAATAATTCTGGTGATTTGGATTATTAACTCAAAATAAAGTGTACTTTCTAAATAATGCTGAAAAAATATGTATATTTGGTTTGAAATAAAAAAAAAATGAAGTTTAGGAAAGCCTTGTAATAATAGGAAAAACTTTTTGGGTGGCAACTTTGTCCTGTACTACTAATTTATGTATTGAATTGATGGTATATAGAAATGCACTTGAATGTAGATCTATTGTGTGCCCGGCGTTCGACTTAGTGATGTACTAAAAAATTGGAGCACACAATACAGAAAAATATACGCAAATACAAAAACAAATATTAGCATCAATGAAATATACATAAGTAAATATATAAATTATAAAGACAATCTAGATTCCGCCAAAAGTATTACACAAACAATGCTGTCGCTACTTAGTAGAAGTGCATTCATTATTATTTTATTGCTCTTGCTTTATGATTTAGTCTCACATTTTTTTCCGTTAGCTACTATTTATTTGTGAAACTCTATTTGCTGCATTCGTAATGTCATTGTAACAGTGCTGAGTGTACTTAACACAATTTTTGACGCCAACAGCATTCTAGTTTAATAATATGTTTTCTTAACAACAAGTCAATGTAATGCTGGTAATCTACTCAGGCTGTAGATATATTTTTAGGAAAAAATAGTTGTTAGCATTCAAATGAATCATTAGATAATTTAATTAGATAGGGAGAAACAATATTTAAAACCAGTGTTAACCGAATTGTTGAAGAATGAAAATGAAATTTGTGAAGATTACAGAGACTGTATCAGTTTCTGTAGCACAACAATGGTTCACTCGCTTCCGTTCTGGAAATTTCGATGTGAAAGATGCACCTCACTCTGGTCGACCTATCGTTGATGTCGATGAAATTACGGAAAGATTTGACCAGAATCGTCATATAAGCAGCCCTGACATCGCTAATGAGCTTAACAATCAGCATCAAAAGGTTTTGAACCATTTAAAAATGGCTGGCGACAAAAAGAAGCTCGATACTACATGAATTGACTGGTAAAAATTTAATGGACCGAATTAACATCTGCGATTCTTTGCTGAAACGAAATAAAATCGAACCATTTTTGAAGCGAATGATAACAGGAGTCGAAAAGTGGATCAAATACGGCAATAATGTGCGAAAAACACCATAGTCCAAGAGTAGTGAAGCTCAACAAATGGCCGCAAAGCGAGGATTGGAAAGGAATCATCCATTATGAGTTGCTCCAGCCTGGTAAAACGATTGATTCTACATTTTACTGTCAATCTATCAATCAAACAATCGAAAAAAACGACCAGAACTGATCAACAGAAAGGGCTTCGTCTTCCATTAGGATAACGCTAGACCACACAAATCTTAGATGACTCGGCAAAAACTGAGAGCTGGACTGGGAAGTTTTGATATACGTATATCCACCATATAGCCCTGACCTTGCACCATCGGACTACCATTTGTTTCGGTCAATGCAGAACTCCCTTAATAGAGTAAAGTTGGCTTCAAGCGAAGCCTGCGAAAATGCAAGTTCAGTCGCAGTTTGTCGCCGAGAAACCAGAAAAATTTTACACTGATGGAATATTGTCTCTAGCAAAAAAATGGAAAAAGTGGTACAATTTTGGTTCATTAAAGTTCATTATAAATATAAAAAAATAAAGTTGAAGTTTGATTAGAAATACGAAAAGACTTTTTCGACTACGCAATATTTATTGACACCACAGAGAACTACGCGTCTAAATCAATGTTACTATGTTATGTATAATACAACTTCGAGAAGAAATTCGGCAAAACTACTTATAGCAAAGTGTTGATGTAAAAAAAATTTGAATTTCATAACCTTTTTCGGGGTGTCTCCCATCCACAACAAAAATATATACACGTTTTCTACAATATAATTTCTCAAACGGTTGTAAACAAAATAGTAAGGAATTTATGGCCATAATTTAAAAAAACCCTAAACAAAAGTGTAACATTTAGACTATGATCCATGCTCACAAACAAAATACTGGTATGAACTCACCTGATTTATGCACTGTCAACGCTTTATATAAATCTTTCGTGTCGAGAGTCTTTTTTCGACCTTTAAAAAATATTGGTAGCGTATACCTAAGAAAAAGGAGAAAAGAAAAAAATATATTACAAAGTCGGTACTGATCATTCAAAAGATAAAATGAAATAAAAAAAGTTGCTGAAGATCAGAATATTTAAATTTATTTATGCCGAATGGAAGAGATCCCGTGCAGTTGATCAACGCTAACTAATCATTGCCACTGGTTTACAAAAGATAGTTAATAGCGTAAGACGCTATATTACTATACCACAATAGGAACTATACAGAAAAATTTCATAGATATAGTTATATCACGAAGAAATAAAAATAGTCTTCATCCATACCATATCCTTGAGAGATTTATTTATTCCGCTTCGGATTATAGTTTTTTGGTTAGTGATAGAAGAATTGAGTTTTTTCAGTTAGCTATGATTTTATACCCTGAGCAAGGAAATATTGAACCGCCATAGCCATATAGCCATCTTAGCAACCATCAACAGACGTTCTATATAATATTTATACATCGACAACTTGGATTTGCATCCAAGTTTTTGCAGATTGAATTGATGTATTGCCGTGCTAGAAATGCGAATTCATTTTTGAACAAGTAAGGAAAGGCTAAGTTCCGGTGTAAGCGAACCTTTTATACTCTTCCAACATGCAAAGATCAAAGACCAGGAATTTCGCACAAGTGCAGTCAAACCTTTACTATACTAAGTACTTTAGTATCGACCCGATTTTATCTTTTTAGCCAATACCACATATGTACTATTAACAAGCGATATACTAAGACCCTGTTCCACAGGGTTAATAAAGTATCTGTCATACAATCACCAATCATATGAAGTAAAGTCAGACCGATGTTCGAAAATCCTGATATTAGTTATATGAGGGCTAGCTCAAGTTTTCGGCGAATTGTGTTTATTTTAGACACAAAACACGCTCTCTTATTTTCATTGGGATAACTCACATATTGGTCAATATATGCGATATAAAATCATCCGAAAGTTTGAAAATCTTTTTATAAGGTATATGGAGGCTCAGAGAAGTATTGACCCGATTAGCATTAAAAGATTTTCTCTGGATGTCAATTGTATATCCCATACAATGATCGATATTTTCGATCAAAAGTCAACTAAAAATACTGGTGTCCACATGTTCGGTACCTAGGGCCTTGAACAGTTTTGGTTGGATTTGGACAATTTTTTGGTCATAACGTGGCATACTCTAAAAACATTTGTTAAAAGTTTTATGCCGTTAATTGATTTGTGTACTGGAAAGTGAAAGAATCAAATATTATTGAAAATTGAAGTCAGATTTCGCCCATTTTAGCACGATGATGTAGGAAACTGAGAAGAATGTCACATACCAAATTTGATAGAAATAGGTCAAGCGGCACCCGAGATAGGTGATTTCACCTAAAAGGGGGCGGAGTCGCGCACATCATCCAATTTTTACCCCGTCTCCAATAAAGCCCTCTCAAACCATTTCGGGGGTATCTTTCGATTTCCCATTTTAACAGTATCGATTAAGTTGCTAAAGGGATTTATCGTGAGCAAATATAGTTATTGTAGCTGAAATGGTTTAAGAGATACATACATATGTACATTAAACCAAATAGATGGCAGGGTCACGCCCACTTTTTCAAAATTTCTTGACCACTTTTGCACTTTACGATCCCCCGTGCTTTAGTCATGGCCTTTTATACATTTTCGTTAATGGCATTTTGTTGACGTGGCAATGGTCTAATAACGCCTATCTACGAACACCGCCTTACTTTTTGACAGGGATACGAGTATGTGTACCAAGTTTCATCAAGATATCTTAATTTTTATAACAGCTTGCACGGATCAACGGACAGACAGACAGTCACCCGGATTTCAACTCGTCTTATCTTTCTGATCATTTATATATACAGTATATAACTTTATATCTTGTTCGATTCGTTTTAGGTGACACATACAACCTTTAGGTGAACAAAACTATTATACTCTGTAGCAACATATTGCAAGAGTATAAAAAGGGAAATGAAAAGAGAACTCAGTTATACTTATTGGCGCTCATTTTCCGCGTAATAACAGTAATTCGCAAGGGACGTAATGAGGTATGGCTCCCCACACCGTTACGCTCAGGATCCGACTGGATAGGTGATCCAAATAGTGCTCTTCTTTGCGCAGGTCGTGAAATAAAAAAGGGTATCCCTCTGGGCCTTAGAAATTAAATAAATAATAATGCCGCTCCTAAGACCAAGTCATGTGTATTCGGACAAAATTTAGCTGAATTCCGGCGATTCCTTAAATACAATTGTCTATTGTTTTAAATTCGTATGTTCCAGTTTGGGTTTCCTAGTCCTTTAACAGTCTTGACAGAGACTAGAGACTGATAGCAAACAATCTAGTCTAAAATCTTTTTCAACCGTGACCAAGATTGTCAGCGTTCTATCTACGCTATTTCAATGCATGCTCAGTGCACTTAAGACGTCCCTATGTTTTCTTAACATAAAATCAAGACATATGTACACTTCACTTTAAAAGCCACAAACACAATTTTTCCGGATTATTGATCTCGTTTATACTTACCAAAAGGAAAGAGCTGATAACACATTGGCATGCTCGCGCGGATTCTCCGGCAAATCGTTCGTTTTCACTGATTGCATTTTGTTTTACACTGAAATTAATGAAAAATGGTAAAGATTAAGTATATACTTACATATGTGTATAAAATATTGTATGTAGATAGTCATAAGGTCGTAAAAATATAAACAATACATTGCTGAAAAACGTCAGCACAGATTTTCTGTAAAATACATACATACATACATATAAGGATATATACATACAGAAGTTTGTGTTAATGTAGAAGCAAACACCGCGCAAAATACAATAACTCATTTAATGACCAAGTTGTTACAAAAATTGCCAACCGAGAGACGAATGTAAACCGAAAGTCCCAAACTAGAGACATATGTACATATGTATGTATGTACATATAATTACGTGCATAAGTATTCGGACTGTCTGTAGAAGTATTGACTCGCATGTATCACTGTTTTAGCAATTTTAAGAGGCGGTAAAAAGTTTTGACATCACGAATGTCGATGTAAATAAAAGCGAGGCGGCATGTAGTCTGTATGTACATTCATATATAAAACTATGTACTAAGCATATACTAAGGCCGGTATTGCCTACTTGCTAGCTGTTACTAATCACTAATGTAGAGAAGAATATAATTTTTAGACTATTCGATATCTAGTAAGTGCAAAGCAGAATACTGGCATGGACGTAAATGTGAGGTTATATAAATTTTAAATCTGTTTTGGGATTATAAGCGATTTCCACAATTTAGAAAGAATAGGAAATATTATAGTTGCGAGATTTCTAGAACAACCTTCGACACATTCAAGAATTATCGTGCAATTTATATTTGGAGATTTCATAAAATAAAACTCTTTTATCGAGCAAAAACAATTTAGTAAAAATTCTAAATGGAAATTCGACAAGCCCTAGGACATCTACCGTCTATTTAAAGATACCACTCTGTTCTAAAGTTTCTCTTTCTATGTTGATTCATGCAAACAGAGAAACTATATGTAGTTTCGGAAATTTAGAAGTCTTTAGTTTCCTTTCAAAAATTGTTAACTCATTCAGACAGTGTTGGGACCTACCGGGAACGTTTCCCAGAGGTCTCTTTATACTTCGTGATGAGTTGGATACGTTGATTGCGTTTTATATTTCGGGGTTAAAAAACAAAAACAAATATTAAACATCGAAAATCGTTTTATAGTTTTTCAAAATATTGTTCATTAACACCTATACACTTTTGCATGCCTTTGAACCAATTGCCAAAGCACTTTTGACACTAAGATTGATGTATCTGCAAAACATGCGTTCTGAACCGTTATCGTATTTTTTATTAAACATTTCTCTCAACGAGTCTTTTTTAGCGATCGACAAATTGTGTGGATTCCAATGTGAACATTTTTTTTACAGTCAAATATTGAATGCATGCTAGTCTCACTAATACCTATAGTTGTCGCAATCTCATAATAGGTCACATGACGGTCTTCCAATCACATCAATAGTTTCCGGAACAACAATTGATTTTAGACGACCTTCAGGAAATTCGTCTTCAAGTGATCTACGACGATTGGATTCACTATACTATCGATGGTCCTTGATGGTGCTTCATCGCCAAAAATTATAAGTTCATCGATGCACTGTTGCAGAGTGGATTATAGAAAGTTTTAAAAAATAGTCGCCCTAAAATGTTCGCGGCTTAATCCCAGTTTTTGCAAAGATGAATATTTTAAATTACTGTAAACGACACAAGTAGGTTCAAAACGTTCTGAGTATGTATAACATCAAAGATGTCAAACTGTACGATAAAGTGGCGAGTTGACAGATTGTAATTCTAGGATGTTAGCTAAATGATTAAATATAAAAGTCAACCTACGTAGAAACTGCCTTAAAATTTCTCTTCGTACTAATTTTTATACTCTCGCAACAAAGTTGCTAAAGAGAGTATTATAGTTTTGTTCACATAACGGTTGTTTGTAAGTCCAAAAATTAAAAGAGTTAGATATAGGGTTATGTATACCAAAGTGATCAGGGTGACGAGTAGATTTGAAATCCGGATGTCTGTCTGTCCGTCCGTCCGTCCGTCTGTCCGTCCGTCCGTCTGTCCGTCCGTCCGTCCGTCCGTCCGTGCAAGCTGTAACTTGAGTAAAAATTGAGATATCATGATGAAACTTGGTACACGTATTTCTTGGCTCCATAAGAAGGTTAAGTTCGAAGATGGGCAAAATCGGCCCACTGCCACGCCCACAAAATGGCGGAAACCGAAATCCTATAAAGTGTCATAACTAAGCCATAAATAAAGATATTAAAGTCAAATTTGGCACAAAGGATCGCATTAGGGAGGGGCATATTTGGAAGTAATTTTTTTGGAAAAGTGGGCGTGGCCCCGCCCCCTACTAAATTTTTTGTACATATATCGTAAACTACTACAGCTACGTCAACCAAACTCTACAGAATCGTTTCCTTCAGACATTTCCACATACAGTTCAAAAATTTAAGAAATCGGATAATAACCACGCCCACCTCCCATACAAAGGTTATGTTAAAAATCACTAAAAGTGCGTTAACCGACTAACAAAAAACGTCAGAAGCACTAAATTTTACGGAAGAAATGGCAGAAGGAAGCTGCACCCAGGCTTTTAATAAAAATTGAAAATGGGCGTGGCGTCGCCCACTTATGGACCAAAAACCATATCTCAGGAACTACTCAACCGATTTCAATGAAATTCGGTATATAATATTTTCTTAGCACCCTGATGACACGTACGAAATATGGGTGAAATCGGTTCACAACCACGCCTTCTTCCAACATAACGCTATTTTGAATTCCATCTGATGCCTTCTCTATATAATACAATATATACATTAGGAACCAAAATAAAAAAATATGTAAATGACGGATAATGAAATCTCGATTATCACTTTATCATGCGAGAGTATAAAATGTTCGGTGACACCCGAACTTAGCCCTTCCTTACTTGTTTAATGTAGAAATTTGTTTATTTATTTCTATTTAAAATATATTTTTCCCGCTGCATATGCTTAGACTCACTTTCATAATTTTTGAGATAAAATCCGACGAATAATTTATTTTCTTAATTGACGAGAAATTTTTCAATCAAATTACTGAGTTCTAGAAGTTACATGTGCATTACTGTTAGAGCTTGAATGGGCTTACATATTCATATATACAAGTAGTTCATATACATATACAGCGTTATTTATTTGTACACCAAATTAAAAACTACAGTGAATGATGTGAAAATCTAAATCAAACATCACTCGTCACAGCCGTCAATCACTGGTTGAAAACCGAAAGTAAATACATATGTATGTATATAATGAGAAATCAATTACGGAACTCAATCATACTCACTGAAGTATTATCTAACGAATAAACAACGGAAAAACAGAGTGTATAACAAATAGAAAATGATCTTAATTGACTTGCACCATCGAAGAGGAAATGAAATGCATCGAAACAATAAGAAAATACGCAAACAAATTGTAATGAATTGTGATATAATAAGTGCACAAGCCCAAATTGCATGTTAACTGTTAATTTATAATTTATATAATTTATGATTTACGTTTCATTTCAATGGACACTTTTAGACAGCAAGCATTTCTTTTATGTCTTTTTTCTTTTCGTTAGAAACTGACGTACCTTTACTGTGTGCAAGTACTTAATAAAAATTGATTTTTGGAGTGTACTATATAACAATAATTGTCTGATATTGTGCAGCTGTAACACAGATTTCTAGAACCCATCGGATTTAAGTCATCAGCAGTCGAAATCTTTTGATTGTGGGGTTTTTAAGTCAATTAATATGACGTATTTTATACGAGTCCATAAATTGCGGGAACTAAAATATTTGATTTTAATTAAGAAAACAACAAACAAACACTTTATATTGATATTATATTTTTAGTCCCACATTCCAATAACTAAGTGCTGGGGCTAAGTTAAATGAAGTTGTGTTGGCAGTGGATTTTTTCCAGCCATTAAAAAGTTTAACATTAGCGTCGAGTTAGAGAGATAAATTTTTTGCAATATCGTGCAGTACTTATTTCTAAAACCGCCTAACTCAGAGATAGAACATATGTACACTGATGACACGAACTGCTTTAAAGCAAAGATGTTGACTTTGTTTTTTTTTTAGTTACCGATATACAATTAAAAATGCATTATTTAAAAAAATCCCTAACTTTTATAGACTCTTACTTTTTTCTGATAATAGTCAAAGCGTTGAGTTCACATGGAATTAAATACTCAAAGCAGTGCACGTTTTCATGTAACCGGATGTTGTATTTGCGAAATTTTCCATAAGAGCAAATACGAGTATAACGAAGCAATTCAACAAGAAGTGCCTACTTAATTAAATGCAATAATTTACAAACACATATTTATTTTCGAGTGTAGTGAAAATCAATGCTTCATACTGAAAGTTTACGTAACTCTGCATAACTATCTTTAAGTAAATAACATAAGTAGATGTATGCACGTAGGCGCCGTACAGCTTACAAACATACCACACGCCCCGACTTTATGATAAAATATATCAATCAACTGACAGCTTTATTTTATCAAAAGGGCGTTTTAAACTAACAAATGCAAGGTTGATATTGATAATATCGTGCGTTTTGCTGACGTCATAGTAGCGCATGCCTGATAATTATGTTTGCTTGATACTCTTTTGACTAGAAAAGAAAATTTCATCACAATTTACAGTATAAACTTAACTGAACGATTTGAGATCGTCTGATGTACTTTTCCAACAGTTAATTAACATTTGAATAACCGAGTCCTGGAACATACCGATAAGAATCTAAAATTATACAAAACGAATTTTCTAATACTATGTATACTATTGATGTATTCACTCTTCGAAATTCCTCAGAATTTTAATTATGAAGGGATTAAATTTAAAAATCACAAAAAGAGAAGCCTCGCAATCTGCGCCAACTACCGTGGGGTAAGCCTCCTCAACATTGCATATTAGGTTCTATCGAGCGTACTGTGTGAAAGCTCACCTGTCTTGGAAAAGACCCGTGGAAAGAAGATCGACACACACCACCTCTTCATCGATTTTAAAGGTGCTTTTCACAGCACCAAAAGAAGCTGCCTTAAGGCCGCTATGTCTGAATTTGGTATTCCCGCAAAACTAATACGTGAACTGACGTCGAGCAATACCAAAAGCTCCGACAGGATCGGGAAGGGCCTCTCTGAGCCGTTCGATACCAAACGAGGTTTCAGACGAGGCGACTCCCTGTCGTGCGATTTCTTTCATTTACTGCTGAAGGAAATAATTCGAGCTGAATAGAGAATGTACAATTTTACAGCTGCTGGCGTAAGCCGATGATATTGATATCATTGGTCTCAACAACCGTGCCGTTAGTTGTGCTTTCTCCAAGTTGGAAAAAGAAGCGAAGAAAATGAGTCTATTAGTGAACGAGGGCAGGACGAAATGTCTCCTGTTATCAAACAAACATTAGTCACGTTCGCGACTTAGCTCTTAAGTAACTGTTGACAGTCATAACTTCGTAGTCGTAGATTATTTCATCTATCTTCGGGCCAGTATTAACACCAACAATAAAGTCCTCTCTCGACAAACAAAGACCAAACTTTACAAGTCGCTGCTCATCCCCGTCCTGCTATATGATGCAGAGACATAGACGGTGACAACATCTGATGAGGAAGAGGAATATCTCTATTCCATGGGAAAGATCAGGTGGAGAAGGACGTGACTATACTTGGAATCTCCAATTGGCGCCAAACAGTGAAAACAGAAGAACTGGCGGTGTCTACGCCAATAAAGAAGAAGAAGAAGTTAGAATTTATAAATGAGTTAGTCATCGTTTTATAGGAAATACGAGATGTTTTTTTTTATGTATGTATGTGCCTAAGTATTCATCACAACTTCCTATTTTCCGCAAGTTAGCAGTTGGCATAACGCATATGACTAATATAAATATTTCATAGAGCTTATCTTAAACATGCTTTCTTACGTTCGTAAACGCATACGACTCATCCCACGATTCATCAAGAATTCAAATGAAAACCTCAACTCAAATAAGTTCAAACTTATAACGCTGAGTAATCTTTGAGCAATCTGGTTAATTATACCCTGAATAGGGTATATGATATTTGCCACGAAGTTTGACCCCTCAAGGAAAGGTCGGATACTCTATAAAGTATGTATATAAATTATCAGCGTCGTGACCTGAATTGATTTAGCCATGTCGGCATGTTCATCTGTCTGTTTTTGAGATGTCGATATGCAATTCTGGTGACGTCCTTTTCTACTCAATAAGCTGGTCATTAATCAGAACCGCCGATATCAGACCAATTCAGTATTATACAAACTGATCTATCAATGATTATTCATTGAGGATTATACAAATTTGTTCGTCTGGTTTTGAGATATTCGAATGATATTCTGTTGATCATTTGACGGAAACGACCAGATCGGACAACTATATCACATATCTGTCATATAACCGATCCATGGATACATTTGAAAGATTGTACATGTAAGCCGGTATGTACGTACATATGTATGTATATGTATCTACATATACTTATGTATTAGCGCACACAATTATTTACTTCTTACATGCGATGAAGCTTTCAAATATGATTGATAGCATAAGCTTCGGCGTGTCTTGAGGGGCACACCGCGCGTGACCACATTAAAAATGTGACTTTTAAGATTATATGAAATGTTTTAAAGTTTAGAGAATATAGTAAAATATAAATATTAAATACAAAATATTTCAAAACATTCTTATCGTGCATAATATTGAACATGGGATTTTTTATCCTTTGCATTATTTTTTTATCTTCAAAGCAAATAGATAGAACCATTATTTTAAAATTTACTTTAAAAGTTACGAGGTTTGTTCAAAAAGTATTGGATTTCTTGAGAAAGTGTTTATTTATTCATGAATATCTATTTTGTTCTCTTCAAAGTAATCACCCCCAGATACATTCCACATCTTTCAGCGTTTTTTACAATCCTCAAAGCAGTTAAAAAATAATATTTTTTTTTGTCTTATTTAGCTCCTTCTTCGATGCAGGTTTTATCTTAATCGTCACGTAACCCTTTCATAGGCCTCTTCAGTTTTGGAAAAAAGTCATAAGGGGCCAGATCTGAGGAATATGCTGCTACGTTATCATAGTATAGGGTGATTTTTTAAGAGCTTGATAACTTCTTTTAAAAAAAAAACGCATAAAATTTGCAAAATCTCATCGGTTCTTTATTTGAAACGTTAGATTGGTTCATGACATTTACTTTTTGAAGATAATTTCATTTAAATGTTGACCGCGGCTGCGTCTTAGGTGGTCCATTCGCAAAGTCCAATTTTGGGCAACTTTTTCGAGCATTTCGGCCGGAATAGCCCGAATTTCTTCGGAAATGTTGTCTTCCAAAGCTGGAATAGTTGCTGGCTTATTTCTGTAGACTTTAGACTTGACGTAGCCCCACAAAAAATAGTCTAAAGGCGTTAAATCGCATGATCTTGGTGGCCAACTTACGGGTCCATTTCTTGAGATGAATTGTTGTCCGAAGTTTTCCCTCAAAATGGCCATACAATCGCGAGCTGTCTGGCATGTAGCGCCATCTTGTTGAAACCACATGTCAACCAAGTTCAGTTCTTCCATTTTTGGCAACAAAAAGTTTGTTAGCATCGAACGATAGCGATCGCCATTCACCGTAACGTTGCGTCCAACAGCATCTTTGAAAAAATACGGTCCAATGATTCCACCAGCGTACAAACCACACCAAACAGTGCATTTTTCGGGATGCATGGGCAGTTCTTGAACGGCTTCTGGTTGCTCTTCACCCCAAATGCGGCAATTTTGCTTATTTACGTAGCCATTCAACCAGAAATGAGCCTCATCGCTGAACAAAATTTGTCGATAAAAAATTTTCGAACCGAACACTGATTTTGGTAATAAAATTCAATGATTTGCAAGCGTTGCTCGTTAGTAAGTCTATTCATGATGAAATGTCAAAGCATACTGAGCATCTTTCTCTTTGACACCATGTCTGAAATCCCACGTGATCTGTCAAATACTAATGCATGAAAATCCTAACCTCAAAAAAATCACCCGTTACAAAAGTCAATACTTATTTGTTCTTCCATAAATCCGACCATTTCCGGCGAATTGCTTCACGCCAATTTCGCATAACGCAAAACCACCAAATGTTCTTATCATCAAAAAAATAAGTTTTATTTCAATTCACATTTAGAAAAATATATATATAAATACATCTATGTATGTATGTGTACACAAATAACCCTTAGGGGTTCATAAAATGTACTACAGACACACTCTTTCTTTTCTTCAAACCATTTGCCGAGCGCGAAGTTAGGTTAGGTAGCGATATGCAAATTATGTGCGAACACGACATAATTATAATACTATGACTTGCAAATAAAATATTCTGTTTGTCCAATGAAATATGTATGTACTTATGTATATAGGGTACATATGTATGTATGTATGTTAATTTGTTTTGACACCCAACAAATTACCGCATAACCACATGCTATCCAAAAATAAAATTTTTGCAAATTAACAGATATACATACATACACATAAATGTACATAATTATATATAATGTAGTTGTAAAGGGTGATTTTTTAAGAGCTTGATAACTTCTTTTAAAAAAAAAACGCATAAAATTTGCAAAATCTCATCGGTTCTTTATTTGAAACGTTAGATTGGTTCATGACATTTACTTTTTGAAGATAATTTCATTTAAATGTTGACCGCGGCTGCGTCTTAGGTGGTCCATTCGGAAAGTCCAATTTTGGGCAACTTTTTCGAGCATTTCGGCCGGAATAGCCCGAATTTCTTCGGAAATGTTGTCTTCCAAAGCTGGAATAGTTGCTGGCTTATTTCTGTAGACTTTAGACTTGACGTAGCCCCACAAAAAATAGTCTAAAGGCGTTAAATCGCATGATCTTGGTGGCCAACTTACGGGTCCATTTCTTGAGATGAATTGTTGTCCGAAGTTTTCCCTCAAAATGGCCATAGAATCGCGAGCTGTGTGGCATGTAGCGCCATCTTGTTGAAACCACATGTCAACCAAGTTCAGTTCTTCCATTTTTGGCAACAAAAAGTTTGTTAGCATCGAACGATAGCGATCGCCATTCACCGTAATGTTGCGTCCAACAGCATCTTTGAAAAAATACGGTCCAATGATTCCACCAGCGTACAAACCACACCAAACAGTGCATTTTTCGGGATGCATGGGCAGTTCTTGAACGGCTTCTGGTTGCTCTTCACCCCAAATGCGGCAATTTTGCTTATTTACGTAGCCATTCAACCAGAAATGAGCCTCATCGCTGAACAAAATTTGTCGATAAACACATTTCGAACCGAACACTGATTTTGGTAATAAAATTCAATGATTTGCAAGCGTTGCTCGTTAGTAAGTCTATTCATGATGAAATGTCAAAGCATACTGAGCATCTTTCTCTTTGACACCATGTCTGAAATCCCACGTGATCTGTCAAATACTAATGCATGAAAATCCTAACCTCAAAAAAATCACCCGTTATTTGCCATACCACGAATTCTGTGTGGCGAATAACGTAAACAAAATCTGAGTTCCATAGCAACGTTGACCCCCATGGCAATTTTTTCGCAATAAAATAATAATTTGATAACAAAACTCTTGATAAACGCGTTGATAATCATAAAATAAACGTTAACAAAAGAGTAGGCAGAATAAAAAAACATTAACTTCGGTTGTAAATAAGCTACTTCACCCCTGACAAAAAAATGTTCCCATACAAAATTTCGGTCATGCAATTTGTATGGTAGATATGTATGTATGTATGTATATGCGATGGCAGTAGTGATGCGATCAAAAGAACAATTTGTTCAGAGATTATAGCGTTGGACAGTAATCTATGCCAAGTTTCTTGAAGATATCTTCTCAAATAAAATTTGTTCCATTTTGTTCGTTCAGTTAGCGCGGCAGCTATCTATATATTATGGTAGTTCGATATCGGCGATTTCGACAAAACAGCAGCTTCTTGGGGAGAAGACGAGTGAAAATTTTCAGATTGATATCTCGAAAACTGAGTCTGAGACACTAACACTATAACAAAGTCCGCCAAGGAGTACAAAAATTAAATTATCAAACGTTCGTTTGCTTTTCATACTTAAAGTGTAATACACGCATCGATGTGAATATTACATATGTATATGTAAATCATAAAGATGTGTGCACACAATCATTAGCCATACTGTACATATCCATTATTCCCTTTACTCGTGGGTGTGACGTGACGTTCTGTCACTTAAAAATGTGATGTATGTAAGTATATGACATAAAATTGTTTACATTGAAGAATGTTTAAGTTTGCGTGCATGATTATTATTATTAGGATATATGTATGTATGTATATTATTTTCCCCACGTATTCTTAAACTGTTCTAAACCCGCGGAGCGTAGCCCGCTCGCACCTTGTTGTCAAGGATCCCATTAAACATGATAACAATATAATGGAATAGTTAAATAAGCAATCTACATTTTTATTGACTTCGTAAATCAATTCATATTTTAATCTCGACGTTGGGATTTCTAATTTTTAATCCAAGATGACTGGGATTAAGAATAGAAAATGTACATATTTATTTTTTTATTATACCTGTAATGTGTAATTTTGTCGAATTACACTAGAGCACTGTAGTGCATTTAAGATAATAGCTCTGTGGGGGCTTTGGTTTAAAGGAGTGGAACACGTAGTACAAAAACTGTATGTACATACTATGTAAATCATTTGAGGATGACTTCAATGTCATTTTCGCTAACGGGCAGAAAAATTTAGTAATAAGGCCAAGTGAGTGACCTGTAGTATAAGTTAATTTAATTGTAATCCATTGACGATGTCGTCGAATAATGAATGTTAAATTCTTTCGAAACATTTCTAATATAAAGTTTTGTCAACAACTGAAGGTATTTCCCCAGCCTTTTTCATTGCATGTTGAAAGAGGATGAAATGTTCCCTTACACCCCTTTTTTCTTTTTTATGTAGCCATTCATTATCTGCGCAGATGTGTTCAAGATATTGAATGGTTAAGAAATTTTAAATTAAAACGGAGCTGCAAAACTACCAAAAGGAGCGTTTGCTGCCAGGCGTCACATAAACAAGCACCCTGCCTTACCAATAATTTATCGACTCTACATAGTAGTTACAGGGCTTGTCCGGAAAGTAATAGGACTAATTTTCTTCCGCCGCGACTGTACTGCGGAGCATCCGCGCACCGACTGGATTAGTTAGAGGGTATTCCTAACTAACGAAAGAGCGGCTGGTCAGTTGTCTCCGACATGTTTCAGTAAGTGGTGCAAGCCGAAAATACAGCGTTCTTTAGATCATGTTTGAATATGTCTGAAAGTGACCCCCAATTTTTGAATAACGTAATCACGGGTGACGGGTTATGGACCTTTAAGTATGATGCCGAGACAATCTTCCGTGTGGCACACGTCGGCGTCTTCTCGCCCAAAAAGGGAAGAATGAACAAATCTAAAGTGAAAACGATGCTCATTGTCTTTTTTGACATCATGCGCATCGTCCACCATGAATTTGTTCCTCCTGATCAAACCGTCAAAGCTAAATTCTCCGAAAATGCGACTTAAAGAATCACGTGCCATTTTAGAAGTTTGATTTATGGAAGGAATTTTGAAAGAACGTTGACTTCTATTGCAAATTCAAGAGTGCAAGTCATGGAGAACTTCGAGCTGTAGAAGATCAACTGTATATGTATGTATATAAATGTACCTATGTCAAATAATAAATAAAATGCATTTAATGGGTGCATTCACTTTTCTAACCTCTTTCCATAAACTGCTTGGGTAAACTTTATTTATACCATTGCTATATATGTACTTATGTATATATATTTACGTTACTCCTCCGTCGAGCCCCAAGCCTCACTCCGCGACAGAATCTTTAAAATGACTAAGTGAATTGTGTTCTTTGTATTTTGCATTTAATATTGATTGCAACAAATTGTTGTAATTCAGTTAAGTGGTGGAACGTCTGCTTTATACTTTAATATGATTACATACATACATATGTACATATTATATGCTAGTAATAGTTATCTTTTTTATGCTTTTACGGTTTCTATTTGTGGGTTCGTCGTGTTTTCATGCACTTTGTTCTCTTATTGGCACAAACTTTTTGCTTTTACTTTTTCTAATTTAGTTACGCACTATTTTTATTATACTCTTGCAACCGGTTGCTACAGAGTATAACAGTTTTGCTCACCTAACGGTTGTACGTATCACCTAAAACTACGCGAGATAGATATAGGGTTATATATGTACTATATATATTTATAAATGATCAGGGTGACAAGAAAAGTCGAAATCCGGTTGACTGTCTGTCTGTCTGTCCGTCCGTCCGTGCAAGCTGCAACTTGAACAAAAATTAAGATATCTTGATGAAACTTGGTAAGCGCGTGTCTTGGCAAAAAAAGGTACGAACATACATACATATCTTCTAAATCATTAAAGCTATAACAACGA
Source organism: Bactrocera dorsalis (assembly GCF_023373825.1). Lineage (NCBI taxonomy): Eukaryota > Metazoa > Arthropoda > Insecta > Diptera > Tephritidae > Bactrocera > Bactrocera dorsalis. The sequence continues at coordinate 78,570 of NW_026038062.1, forward strand.
AATTCGTCTAGCGCAAATATGATAATCCCGCTTACTCCCCATATAACGGTACTGAAGCACGATAAATGAATGACTAAATACGTCGAAGACATTAAATTTTACCTCCGAGCCGGGATCAAAATTGGACGATGGGCATAGCACCGCACACTTTTAGGTGAAATAACATATTTCAAGACCTCTCCGACCGATTTCAACAAAATTTAGTACGTGACATTCTGGCAATTTTTCAGGCATTTTTATGTTACAGTGTGGTGGAAATCGGACTACGGCCACACCTACTTCCCACAACACAATTTTAAATTCCATTTGAAACTTTCACTTTCCAGTATTCAAATCAATAATAAATTAATATATCAGAATAAAATTTTGCATTACCTTATGTTTAGAAATTACGTAAATCGCACCAAAACTGTTCAAGCCCCTAGGTACTGAATATTGTATGAACCCCGTGCTTATAGTTGACTTTCTACGGAAATATCGATAAATGTGTGGATATATAATGAAAATTCTGAGAGAATCCCTTCCTGATAGTAGTATGTATGTGTGCCACAAATGGGTTGAATACGGTCAATACTTCCCTTAGCCCCGATATGCCCAATATCAAGGTTTTCGTACTTCCGGGCGACTTTATACCGGATATATCGGCCAAAATGTAAGTTATCCTAATAAAATTGAGAGAGCTTTTTTTTACGTATAACTGTGCACATTTGTGCGCACAATAAATAAAATCGGATGAAAACTTGCCCTAGACCGCATATAATTCACCAGCCTTATGTACTTGAAGGTAGTTCATGGCTTTAATCCTTGAGAGTTGCAAATAGTCGGTTATACCCGAACTTAGCTCTTCCTTACTTATGTTTCCATCATTATTATTATTTCGTGGGTCAGCACTTATCCAATTAAACTGCACTCAGACCATTGTTCTGCTAATATTTATTTTCTTAGAAATCGGCACTATGCTCACTGCAGACGGCGCTTAGTGAATACAAGTTTTACAAGAAATATACATACAATACATAAATACATTCATATGCGATACTGACTACCTGCATATGTATATATTGTTGTCCTACACTGTTCTGCCGACAATATTTGTTACCTGCCGGCTCCATAAAGCCATTGCTTTAAACTTAGTTAAAGTTTTGCATCAAGTGTACTGGCAATCATACAAGGGTCTTACATGCAAATTCTGGGTTGCTCATACGGCATGGTAACGTTTGTATGCTCAACTTCAGCTGTTGGTGTATTTCGGTTAGATATTTTTTTCGGGCAAAAATTCTAAATTCTGCGGGCGTTTGTAAAAACAATCTATTTGGAAAAATAACGACCATCCTAATGTATGTAAATACATGGATACATTGGTGTACATATATGTACATACATAAGTATATGCAAATTATATGGCGTTCACAAGCATAAATATACGATGCGATGACTTGCAAGTAAAATATTCTGTTTGGTTATCAAATTAATTAAGTACATATGTATGTATGTTTGTATATAGTATGTAACTACATATCCAATAAACCGCGTGCTATTCAATAATAAAATTTTTACAAATTAACATATGTATGTATGTATGTATATATAGGCATTTACATACATATGTATTTATGTTATCTAAGTGATAATTATTTTCAGCATTAATTTAATGATATTCTTATACATTTTTATATGCCATACCATGAATAGGTGCCCCTGTATACCTCCTAGAAAAGTCTGTGTGGTGAATAAAGTAAAAAAAAACTAAGTACCATAGCAATTAAGTAATGTCCAATAAAATACTTATTTGATAATAAATTTCTTGATCAACGGGGTGGTAATCACAAATTAAACACAAGAGCACTCATAAACAAGAAAAAAAACGTTAACTTCGGTTGTAAATAATCTTTATTACCTCTGACAAAAATATTCTCATACCAGATTTTTGTCGTTTAGTATGTATGGTAGCTATTTGCTATAGTGGTCCGATCAGAACAATTTGTTCAGTAATTCACTGCTAAGTTTCGGAAAGATACAGCTATGTATATGTTATAGTGATCCCATATCGGCGGGTCCGACAAATGAGCAGTTTCTTGGGGTGAAGAGGAGTGAAAATTTTCAGATCGGTATTACAAAAACACAGACTGACATCGATCTAATATTATAAGTTATTTTCTCTCATGGAACTACTATTACATGACATAGCCGAGAGCGGTTAATCCTAAAACTACAACACCAGATAGTTAGAAATAATTTAAGGGATCGTCTCAGTGTGAAATTTTCGAAAAATATATTTTTGTTTGCTTGCATTATCGGATAGTGTCATTGTAGTAGCCCACCACCATTCTAGTAGGATCTGCAAGCTCGTCAGCTAGTTCATTCCCAGCTATTCCATTGTGATCTAGCACCTAGATAAGCTGCACTTGGTTGCAATCTAATGAGCTATTCAGCTGTTCTATGCACTCCTGCACAAATAGTGATTCAATCTCATACACTGAAAACGTATAAAGTGCCGCTTGACTATCGGTGACTATGGAGAAACTCTTATTACTATAACACAAACACCAACGGCAGAAAAAACTGTAGTACTTTAAGTAAAAAAATCTACTCCATTAAGGCATTTATTATTCAGTAATATAACAATGAAATCTTTTGGAAAATTGAGTTTAATTTATTTGCATCCACCCTACACACATATGTATGTATGTATACTTACTACAGCTTTGGACAACAGCCACTTGTTCCTATGCTCAGACCTCAAGAAAATGCTCACAGGAAAGGAATTTCGGAATTTAACAACAGGACTTTTTAGTCATCGCCACCAAACCAACTATGCCGCAGCCTAATTTATGTTTGATAATTAATTAATCAAGCTGCGAAAATATTAATGCCACAAAGGGTGCCTTTAATCAATTTGGGAATATTCTGCCTTAAACTTACACAATTTAGATTTAATTCATTCCGTTGATATGCGTCCAAGTGTGCGTTACGTAATTTGAGGGAGAAAAATAAATCAAACCGCAGTTGTTCTAATTTTAAAAAAATGTAAACAAACAAATGCTCAACCCTTTGGCAGTAAAGAAAATCCATGCCATGCATAGGTATAGGGTATTATGCAATGCTTGCGGCCGGTTAAAGTATTTAGCATTAAAACACCTTTGGCTTTACGCTATTTTTATCGTACATACATACATATGTAAGTGGGTATGCGCTGAGCATATTCGATGAATTAAAACGTCTTTTTCTGCCAAAAAATTGTATAAAAAAAAATTTCATAATATTAGATGAATTAAAAATTATAGGAAATGAGTATTCATTTTACCAAACTATAAATTTCACGAAATTTTGAGTAGATCTGAACCGTTGGCTTTACATTTGTTACCGGAACCCAAGCGCATTTTTATCCGATCAGAACTGTCAACTCGCCAGCATTCTTCTAAGTTACTTTAGGAATATTTTCTTTTGATCCAAAAAAAAAAGAAACAACAACATGAGATCCGGCAAATTTGTATGGGTATGTTTGCAAATACTATAAAAGTTTGATGGTTTTGGTTTTTCGCTCATGTCGAGCTGTTTTCTAAACTTTGAAATCTATCGTTCTTGGGCTGACGTCATTTTTTAATTTGACTTTTTATTACATCAATTTGTTCTTCAATGATTTCATTGCAGTTTGTAAGTGGAAATATTAATAAAAATTTGATTTAGTAGAACTTCTTTTTAGGAAGTTGAATTATTCTTTGATGGCTGAAAAGAGGATTCCTAGTATCATGCATATATGCGTTTTATGTATGTATAGAAAAAACATTTACTAATACAATTCGCAGTAACACAATTAAATAAATTTTAATTTTAAAAACCTTTTAACTTTTAGAGTACACAATATCTTATAAGTGAAATAATAAAATATGTAATGAATATGACAACTTGAGCGATAGCGCAAAATTGAAATAAGTAATTGCGTTTTTCCAAGAATTCCAATATTTCCATCGCCTCTTTAATTTGTGTCAATATATGCATTTGTCATATCTAAGAGCATTTAACAACAAGGGTAAAGGTAACGGTAAATATTTTACATTTGTCTACATGTATGTATATACATCAATACATATGTATGTATATACGAATACATAAATATGCAAAATAATAAATAAAATGCATTTAATGGGTGCATTCACTTTTCTAGCCTCCTTTCATAAACTACTTGGGTAGACTTATTCGCTTTCATTTCGCAATACATTTTTGCAAATATGGTACATATGTATGTACATACAGTACAGCACCAACCCTCACTCCGCAATAGAATCTTCAAAATGACCAAGTGAGTTGTGTTCTTTGTATTTTGCAGTTAGTATTGAATGCAATGAATTGTTGTAATTCAGTTAAGTGGTGGAACGTCTGCTTCATACTTTAATATTTTTACATATTATTACATACATATGTACATATGTATGTATATATGTATATTATTTACTAGCATATTTACCTTTTTTATGTTTTTACGGGTTCTATTTGTGGGTTCGTCGTGTTTTCATGCACTTTGTTCTCTTATTGGCACAAACTATTTTGCTTTTACTTTTTGTAAATCGGTTACGCACTATTTTTACTTTATTATAATTTTTTTCGAAGTCACCACTTCAATTCAAATTAAACTGCATTCTCGCGATTGTTCTGCGAATATTTTTCTTAGAAATCGGCACTATACTCACTGCAGACACCGCTTGGTGAATACAAGTTTTAAAAGAACTATGTACATACAATACATCCAGACATACATACATATGTACATATACGATGCCGTTGGGCCGGCTACATAAATATTGTTGTCCTACACTCTTCTGTAGACAATATTTGTTACCTGCCGCTACCGCTTGATTTCAATTGACAGCAAATTAAGTGGAAACAGTCCCAATATTGACTCAAATATGTTGGTATGTACATAGATATGTATGTATATAATAGTAAATACATATCATATATTTGGTTCGCATGCTTGAAGTTATGCATTCACACATTTGCAAATACATACATACTTGTGTACGAATAAATATTTAAATATGATAACTGACGTTCATAAATTGAACAAAAAAGTAATAAGAAAAAATTATGTTCACTGATTTCCACTCATTTTCCATTTGTGTGCGGTCAGCGAAACAGACATTGGCGCATGCAGTGCCGGCTACGCCTCACAAGAATCCGTTGAGGATGGCGTGAGCACATTACTTATTATGTATTAGTATTTATACATATGTGTATAAAAATCAAAGCGATAGCGACCAATGACCAAACGCGAATTGCCAATTGCATTCTTATGGAAAGAAATATGTGGTACTCAACGCTACTGTACATCTGCGTTAACCACAATTTTTTGTAAAGGAAAACACAAATCAAAACATAAACGCGCAAATTAGTTGTAACACCTTAATACGATTATGTAGTGTATTTATACCAATTTCAATTGGATTAGATTGTGCGTGTGTCGGTTTGACCAAATAATGATGTTTCACTCTAAATTTAGCAATTTTATTTCCACTTTTCGATAATTCAGCATTGCGCTTTAACTTTTTTCTACTTGTTACACAATTTATGCCATTAATTGAACTCAGCAATTTTATGCAAACCCAAATGATTTTATCACATTAGCACGTCACATAATACGCACCATACGCCAAAACTAATGACACACCACAAAAGACTAACAGTCACTGTCTACTTAGAATGCAGAAGCGAAATAACGCAAACGAAATAGCACAAAACCATTGACGGTATAGAAAACTGTTTTTTGGCAATGGACCCGGCAAATGTTATGCACACCTACAAGTAATGGCAAACACTTTTATGTACATATGCATATAATCACAAGTACATAGTACTATGTATTCATTAGCCAAAATGGGTAGGTTCTTATTTGTTGTTTTATTATTATTTCGCCTTACATCAATAACTGTCACAAATTGCTCTAAACTGGTGCTTTTCCGCACTTCCGTTTCCTCGTCCCTTTTTTCACTAACACCAAAAAATGCATTTACTATATATGTAGACATACGTAAATATGTACTTGTGTTTCAACATATGTATATACTTTTTCGCGAAAATCATCATACACCAAAATAAGAAAACAAAGAACCAAAAAAAATAAATAATGAAATCAGCAAAGTAGCTATTCTTATTTTCGCAAATTTTTCAAATTTAACCGCGTACACATCTTTCTAGCAGCCGCACACAGAGAATACTGAAAGAGAAATACTCACGAAAATAACAACGAACCAGCCCCATTGCCGGTAATTCCATCGGCGGAAGCAACTGTAGCGCCAAACTGATTCAATATACAGTGGTGCGCCACTAAACAAATATGCCATAAATATCAGAGATTATCTTACATTTTTTTGACCTATTGGATTTTTTTAAATATTTTTTTAATTCCTTCATTGAAGTCATTTGTGTTAATTACACCTTATATATTAGTTACTTTTTCGCTTTAAAATATGATTTTAACACAAATGTTGTATTATCGATCTCTGAAATTTACTTGATCGTGTTATTTGGAGCAATATTCCATAAATTTTAAATTTTACAAAAAAACAAAAAACGATTATCCGCTTTATTTATTATAAATAATTAAATCGCTTTATACATATGTATGAACATTTTATCGATAATTTCAAATCAATTACCATAGTGATGGCAAATTATCGATGATTTTTTTCTATTCAAGGCCACAAGTTTGTAACATTCAGAAGGAAACGGTGGAGCCCCGTTTGTCGATCTATATGCACGTCACTCAGTTTTGAGACTTTGGTCTGGAATTATGCGCACATTCTTTTCACACGTGAAGCTGCTTATTTGAAGAAACTGCAGTTATGGGACAATTATAGCACTGCCATATAAAATTAAATTTAGCGTGGGTTATTATTCAATGCAACCGTACAATCTCCGACGTATTGTTCAGATCAGACCACTATAGCATATATGTAGCTGTAATACAAACTTATCGATCAAAATTAATAATACATTTGTGAAGGCTAACGCTTTTATTTTTATATGCCAAACCGCCAATAAAATTATATTGAAAGTTCGACGTACATAAGTATGTTGTTTTGGGCTTAGATGTATGAAACATTAGTCCTCATAATACTATATACGGAATATAAATTAACCATAAATACGTTCTACTTATATAGTTTGGAGCATATTTTCAACTGATTGCACAGATAATACCGAGAATGCCAACTGTCAATATCCTGACCATTGATCTAATGGTAGCTTACCTTTATAATTGTTTAATATAAATATTTCTATTAAGTTTTAATATAATTTTTGTTTGACCTGAAACATTTGAAAATACTTAGGGAATGTAACTACCGTTACACCCAAATACCTTTAGTTTGTACAAGTGAATATTCCTGTATGAAATACACTGTAAAGTCCGATATGGCCTAATGTTAATTTTATAATAAACACTGAATTCAAATGCAATAATTCGCTACTTTGGTTGTTGAAGTGGCGGAAAACATTGCTTAAAGAATGCTGCCTACTTCAGTCATTGGCTTGATAAAAATTCGCGTCCATTCTGGTTACGATCATCTCGACTGTAGAAATAATCAATTTATACCAATTTCAGCTAACAATCACTGCACACTTTTAGTTGTATTTTATATTTTTTTATTTCACTTTTAAATACAAAAACGAAACATCCCTACGAATATAGATCACCGAGGTATCTTTTTAGGCAACCAAAGCCGAAGCGGTGCTGGATTCGTATTTCCAGTTGGGTGGCAGAACACTCTTTGTCTTATAGTAACGAGCCAAACGGTGGATTCTTGACTCAACCAGAATCAAACGGAATTTACCATCCTTGTCCTTGCGATTACGCTCCAAATGCTTGCGGATAGCAACAGCCTTCTTGATCATGTGGTATAAATCTTCAGGGATGTCGGGTTTCAGACCAACAGATTTCATGATACGCAGAATTTTGTTGCCATTGACGAAGCGTACCTGCGCAACACCATGCGAATCACGAAGAATTATACCTGTAGCACAAATAAGAAATTAGCATAGTCTCATAATTATAATTTTGACTCTCATGTTATACTAACCGATTTTGGAAGGAGTCATGCCCTTTTTGCCCAATTTTTTGATGTGTTCTTTCACATCCTCGGCATTCAATTTCAGCCATGAAGGCACCGTCCGTCTGTAGGGAAGCGCTGATTGGGAAATACCCTTACTGTTTAATAACAATCATAAGTGACACATGTAAAGGAAAAAAAATTTAATTAGTAAATATAACACCAAGTGTTAAGAAGGTTGCAATGAAGCAGCGAACGCCACATGGGCGCACTAGCAACATAAGATTTTTACGCAACAGCATTCTATTAAAACTTTCACATACAAAATATAAAGCACATAGAAATAATACACTGTTAAAATAATAAATTTGCGTAAAAATTATTATAAATTATAGTTAAAAACGAATTTTTACCCAGGAGCGTGCATACGACCCATCTTTACAGATTTTTATTCTACACCAAAAAGAAAGAATGGAACGGAAGTGGAGACTCATCACATTAATGGCCGCTACAATGCCGCCAACATAAGAAAAGTAACAAATGTCAAATGTAACCTAGAACAGTACAGAAGGTCTATTGTTTAAAAATAATGTATCTATTTTATATATGCGGCAAAGTTTTTTGTTCATAAACAAACGCGATAGCTAATCGTTAAATGTACCTTGAAATTTCTCAAATTTTTGCATTTATGTCATTTACTATTATATGTACTATTCTTTGTGCAATCAAATTTTTTTATTTTAAATTTTAATTCTACAAAATATAAAAGCCTTGATTAGTCACCCTGCTAGGAGACCTCTCGCAGTGCTGTCAACTAACGAATATGATCTCTCCTAAAATTCTCTCCAACAAACTCACACATTCAATTTATCGGCTTATTTTTCTATACATATACGTTAAACTAACAAACACTACAACAATAAATGCATACGCTTACAATTTGCTGCAGAAAAATGAAAATGGCTGAGTTTGTGTGAAGAAACTTTACTGCATTAGAAAAATTTCCACAAATATTTGGAGAAAAACTGGTGTAAAAATACTAAATTATAAAAAAAATTATTTTATCACTCCAAATGCGCATTGTGAAATTAAAAAGTGTTAAAATTTAAACATACAACAATAGAAAATAGCGTTTGAAAAAGTGCATATTTTTCTCGCTTAGAACAAGATAAATTGCAAAGATAGAATTTACGTATACAGAGGCCATAGCCATCAACTCAGTGAAAAAAGTATTACTCAATAGAGGTTTAATTTATTAATGGAACTATAATTTGAATACATTATCAAACTTTTAATTGAGTTTTGTAATATAAAATTACATTTGTGAAGTACTATCAAAATAGAAAAGGGACAAATATTATTTAGCCCTATTCGTGTAACGCATACACAAGATTAAAAAACTAAATAGCTCAAACGAAAAAGGGCATACCTATGTAGTTTGCTAATTTAATATCTATGTACATACCATTGTATTGTATATTGCAATAATTTAGAATGGCCGCCGATTCTGGTGATAGTGATATTGACCCACGTCCTTCGTGTAGCCAAAATCGACGTGTAACTCGAGGAAATACCAATCATGGTGGTGGTAATTGTACTGAAACTAGGAAAGGTAGAAAACGTCGCATCGTCATGCGCATCGAATTTGATGACAGTGGTGAAGATAGTTCTTCGACTTCAGAAATGTCGGGCGGAGATGGTCAAGTAGAAAACGGTAATAATAGTCAGCCACAATCATTCTCTACTATACCGCGAAAAACTCGCCAAAATAGTAAGCCTCTTGGAGGAAAAATTCCCATCAAAAATGATGGTTCCGATGATTCGGATAACATTCGTAGAAACAATACGCAGCGTCTTCGGAAAAGGCGTACAAATATGCTTAACATGGATGGAAGCGATTCGGATGAGTCTTCAAGTGGTAGTGAGGTAATGGATTATTTTTCGTTTATTAAAAAGTTGTTCAAAAACATACATATATATAAATGTATATGTATAAGACAGAAATGTATTGCTTTGATATTGGATGTGTGTATTGCGCATTGTCGTCCATTTTTATAGTTATAAAAGTACAATTTTTGTTACTGTCTAACCTAAAGTAATCGGTATAGAATAAATAACGTTTTCATCCAATGAATTCTGAAATCGTAAGTTATGACAAATATTCATATTTAAATGCTTGTTAAAATGATGTGTTTGGGTATATATAATTAAAATATTTTCAAACATTTAAATATTTTATTGGAACATACTGTATAAACTATTTACTATGTATACAAACATTAGGTTCAAAGCATTGATATACTTATTTATTTAGTGTTAATAAAAGTATTAACATTTGATTTGAAAATTAAACGGTATACTGTGGTTTTTTTTTAATTTGTTAATGTATATTTCGAATAAGAGCAAATACCTTAATTAAATAATTAAAAAAAATCATTAATTTATAGTATTTATATACAATACACATCTAATGTTTTTTTAAATTTTTTATATATAACCATGCTTTAACCATTATACCTAAAAGTATATATTTTTAAAGTATATATGGACATAGCTGTTATTGTTGAAATTTCTTCCTATTATGGAAATATGACATGAAATTGTTCAAAGGGCCGAATGTACACAGTGATGGTCAGAATACTGCTGTTTTCAAGGGAAGAGGAATACTACAATATATGTGAATTGATTCATAGATATATAATAAAAACAACAGTCTCGTTACAATATGTTTTGGAAGTTTTTTAGTCGTATAAATGTTTACTTTTCGTTTTATTTTAGCAATTGATTTATTAACATGTGTTATTCATAAAAGAAAGCTTAAAAAATTTATTCATTTTAATTTTTCTTAATTTTCTAAGGATTTGCATGTACTTACATACATATAGGTGGTCAAAATAAGAGTAGCTATAATTCAGCTGAGTAAAAAGTTTATTATAATTTAAATCTTAAAGATTTTCATAACAAAATTAATTTAAGTATAGAAAAAATAATTAATATTTAGTAGCGTCTCCTTTTTGGCTATAACTGCAGCAAATCGCCGATGCATTGAATCAATGCTTTTCCACATCGTTCATTTGGTATTGATTTCCATGCACGCTCAAGAGTTTCCCAAAGTTGATAATTATTAGTTGGATTAGCATCGGCAACTGCTTCCTTTAAGTGGCATCAAAAATTTTCTCTATGACCTTATTCCTATTTTTCTGAAACCGCAGCTGAGCAAACTTGCATGTGTGCTTTGGATCATTGTCTTGTTGAAGTACGATCTATTCCTTGATGTTGTTGTTGTTTTAACGGCTTGCTAATCCCCGTTAGGATGGTAAGGGTCGTTTGCGTTGTCGTCGAGGTCATCTAACGGTAGGCCCAAGAAACGTGCTGTTTCGACGGTGTCGGACCAAAGGGAGGAGAGTGTTAGATGAGTGGGGCTTGTAGGGCATGCAAAGAGGTGGCCAGTGTCATGCGGAGACTCGTTGCAAGCAGGACATTCGTTAGGTATGTCGGGGTCGATTCTGGATAGGTAGGAGTTTAACCTGCTACAGTATCCAGAACGAAGTTGCGCTTGGGTCAATCGCGTTTCTCGCGGCAACTGGAGCTCTTCGTCTGCAATAGGTGGTGGTTTGACTGCAAGAACGCCATTCACGGGAAGGGAGTCGGTGAAGGTGTTGATGGCGCCATGGTCAGTACCTGTCGAAAGACTGTTGTCTAACCTTTCGGTCAATCTATTCCTTGGTCTAATATATCGGTCCAACTCCTTTAAATGAATAACATGACTATGATGATTTTAAAGCATTTCGAATCATCTTCGGTCAACAACCAATTAAATTTTAAAACTTTTCATACGTTTTGCCTTTTGAAATTATTTTTTATAAGATCACAGCTTTGCAGTGCTTACCTCTTTCCAATGGTGCCAAATTTGAATCAAATTTTTACAAAATTAAAAAATACATCAAAAAAATTAAAAACTTACTTCTTCGAAATTTGTTTATCCAAATAAATATTTTTTATTTGTGCTTTGATAGTTTAATCCATGCAGTACAATTATTTTGACTGCCTTAATAGCTCACACGTATGAAAAAAAGCGAAATTCCAATAGCAAAAACTAAATAATTCAATTATAATTGTAGTTTTTTATTGCTCTGTATCTTTAAAGAGAACGTCAAACAAATAATACAACAAAAGAAATAAACACTAAACTATATACCACACATATTGAGAAATAAATGTGTATTTTCATATATGAATTGAATTTGAATCCTTAAAAAGATTTACCAAAATGAAAAGTAACTCAACTCTTTTCAATAGAAGTGATAAAATGTTTATACCCAAAGCCACATGACAACAACATCAAAAAAAAAATTAACAAAACTCCATATAGTAATAAGAATTAAAAAATTTAATTATTTTCTTGATATATTTAATGAATGAAATTTGAATATCTGGTTATGGGCATTGGTTTTGCATGAAATTTGTCCGGTTATGAGAGGTATCCAGTTATAAGGACTGTCCGTAATCGGGAATTTCACTGTACACATAATGGTTTTATTTACCATATTGCCGACAGCGAAACTTTTTTCAGAAATCCACGTAAACATGTGACAATCCATTATAAAATTTGATAAATACTTGAAAATTGTTTCAAAATTTATAGGAATAGTATATTTATTACATTTTTGCTTGAGGGGCTATACCAGTGTGGCGCATGAAAAATTAGGCGATTTTCGTGATTATTATTAAAAGAAAGTACTCGATTGATTGTTTCAAGATTCTTTGCACGTAATAAGGTATATTTTCATCTATATTTTAAGATTTTTTTTTACAAAAATATTGAAAAATAACAGAGTTATGTGCTGTGTCGGAGGTGCAAAAAAAGTGTGCTCCAACTGCTGACATGATTCCGCCCGAACGAGTAGCTGAAACAAAAAAAAGATCAAAAAGCTTATTAAACTTAAAAATATTTTCTATATAATGATCTACGATCAAAAATTAACAAAAAGGCGTAATTTTGAAAAAAAAAAATTTGTTTTGGTTAAAAATGATCGTTTTTTAAAGCCAAATTGACAATTTTCAAGCAATCAAAAAGGTCGTAGGTCATTCTATAGTAAATGTATTCAACAATACTTAGTTTTAATTTCAATTTTGAAAAATGTCGTTTCAAGAAAAACGCGTTTAAAGTTTCTCTTATATGTATGTGGGGTATTCCATACCAAATCGACCACTTTTGAACCCGACTCCTTTAGATTTTTCTGAAACTTATCTATCGTTTTCTATCCTTTGAAAAACAGTTTTAAGAATTTTTTCAAAATTTTTTGTCCAACTTCAAAAAAGTTATGAATTTAAAAAAAAAATTGACTTTTTTATTTTAAAATAGCCATAACTTTTGTAGAAATTGACTTTTAGTGACCTTTTTTTTTCAATTTTTGTTTTTGCCAAGACCCGACCTAGAATGTCAGCTATGGAGATTCGGAAAGAACTGAACCTGGTACGACCCCAGATTCAGCACAAAAATTTTGAAGCAAGGCGGTTTGAATATCATGGTTTGGGCTGTTTTTCTCACAGGCCCAATTTTTTTGTGCAGTCCCAATTCACAAGATTACTGGAATAATGGACCGATACACATACGTGGATATAATGCAGTGTATTATGATACCATTTGCTGAAGAGGACATGCCGCTGAAAAGGATATTTCAGCAGGATAATGACCCGAATCACACCATTAGGGTGGCAAAGGAGTGGTTTCGGGTCAATGGAATTGAGGTCATGGATAGGCCAGCTCAATCCCCTGGCCTCAATCCTATTGAAAAACGTCAAGAAAGCCGTGTGGAAGGGTAAATCCAAAAACAACAATGAGTAGTGGACCGTAGTGCAGCAATCATGGCAGAGCATACCACTAAAAAGATGCCTCAGTCTCGTAGATTCTCTGAAGAAGCGATGTATTGCTGTTATCAAAAGTCATAGCCATGCTACCAAGTACTAAGATCTCCTATAGATGAAACCTGCAAAAATCGTTCAGTATTTAAAAAAAAAATTAGTACTTTACCACTATTTTACTGCTCCCAAAAATTTTCATACATAAACACATCTTTGTAAATAAACATATCTTGTACATATTCAAATCTAAATATTTTTAGTAATAAACATAGCCTGGAAAATATGATCCACTTTTGCATTTCAATGGATGTTAAAATTGTTTGGCATTTTACATAACTCACAGATATGTAAAGCTCTAACACCCACTACTATTTCACTGCTCGCAGCTGTATATGTGCATAAACAGCAACTAGTTTTTCGGTTATGAGATATCGACCTGGAATTTTGCAGACATCAAATTCTTCCTAAGTAGTTGCTCATTAGTCTAAGCTACTGATATCGTTCTTCTTTCACCATCTTTCAGTCCAATAACTTTTATGTCCACTCAGCATTTGTATTTTGATCCCGCTTATGATGAATAGCTTTGTAGGTATTGGTTAAAAAACACTTAAACCTTAACCAATTAGTTGTGCGCCGGCAATGCGATATTGTAAGAGTACTGAGAATTCGCCAGCAATCCCAAGAAAAAGAAAAGATAAAAATGTCGCTAATGCATAACATTATTCCCCAATGAGACTCCCCATCTTAGAAAATTTTAAATCCTGTCGTAAGAGAGAAGTATGAATGGTTCACAAACTATTGTGCGGAATAGGTCGAGATTTCTTATAACCATACGATTCTTTAATTCTTCATTTACAACTATTTTTCATGAGGTTTGTCTCATCATTAACACTACTTGAAAAAACTATTAGGAGAGAATGTCTAATTACTTCACATATCCCAAAAGTACTAATCCCTTTCATTGCATTTCAAATTAATACATTTGTACCCCGAACAGGGTATATTAAGTTTATCACGAAGTTTGTAACACCCAGAAGGAAGCATCGGAGACTCTATAAAGTATATATATAAATACGTCATTTTCTCTTCAAGAAGCTGCTCATTTGTCGGAACTGCCGATATCAGACCACTATAACATATAGCTGCCATACAAACTGAACGATTGGAATCAATTTCTGGTATGGGAGGCTTTCACAATTGATAATGTATCTTCAAAAAAGTTGGCACAGGTTATTTTCTAGGGCAACAATGTAATCTCCGAAGAAATTGTTCAGATCGGCTTACTATAGCACATAGCTGCCATACAAACTGAACGATCGGAAAAAAGTTCTTGTATGGAAAACTTTCGCATTTGACGTGGTGTCTTCACGAAATTTTATATGGAATACTACTTTTCAGATCGGATTACTATAGCATATAGCTTCCATATAAACTCGACACTTAATTACTAAAAGAAATTCACCTGTGAAGGGTATATTAGCTTCGGTGCCGCCGAAGTTAACGTTTTTTGTTTTTTCTATCATTAAATTTTTTTCATTACATAAAAACTAAGTTATGAATATCGTTTAATATACATATAACTAATATCATCATTGTAAGCCAAATATATGCAAATTTATTAACATTTCGTAGCATATCAACATATGTTGCAATCGGATAAGTTTTTTTAATCAAAGACACAGTCAAATTCTGCTTAAAAGGCTCTTTATTCGTAATTACATTTTCTAAACCTTGAAATTCTCCAATCTATAATCTTATGGATATTTTTATGGTCGGTAAGTTCAACGGTTCATTATATTTGGCCCGAAATACATTGTCAGAACAATTCAATATTTCGCATATTCATAGAGCTTTGCGAATAGCTTGAATTTAGACAGACTTTTTCACCTCCACACCGTTCTCAAACAACCAGAATCTTGAATGTTAAACCTATATTAGTTTCAGTTACAGTTCTCCATTATATAATATTCTAGACAATTATTAAGTGTTGTTGTTGTAGCGGCAGAAACCTGCCTTGTTGACATCCCTTGGCCGGATAAAAGTCCAGATCCATTCCGATTACATAGACCCGACTGTCGTGAGAACTGAATATTTGTGTAGTCCATCCAGCTGAACGTCTTCAAAAGATCATCGTTGAGATCTTTGTTAACTTCCAATTATTGGATTCCGTTGATTTTACCATGAACAGGGTATATTAAGTTTTCCACGATTTTTACAATACCAAAAAGTAAACGTCGAATACCCTATAAAATATATATAAATGATCAGCGGGAGGAGCTGAGCATCCCTTAGTTAATGAGAATTTTGAGCACGTATTTTTAATTCAAAGCAAGTCTACAATCTCCGAACATCTTGTTCGTGTCGTACCACTATAGTCTATAGCTGCCATATAAACTGTATGTATTATTATAATATATAAGACCTGGTCTACGAAAAGGGACAAAACTAGTTTTCTGTTAAAAATAAACAACTCGTTTCGTCAGTTTCTCGTTATCTCATTAATTGTTCTGCTTTTTTTGACACCTAAGCCACATATATTGTCCTAGGCAAGTCTACAATATCCAAATATGTCACTATAAAGGATATATTTCCTTATTAAAAAGAACTAGCAAAATGTTTTCCACTACTGTCCGTTTCATATGAAACTTACAAAGTGGATTCTACTTTTTGATTTTTGTTATGCAGATAATTTTCTGCCATCTATGATTTGAACAAAATGCCAAATTGCCACCACGACTTAGTTTGCATATCTATCCGTTTACGTCAATTTTCGATGACCAGGTGCTGCATTTCGGCTATAGTGCGCTAAATTTTGTCTTTGAGCTCCTCGAGTGCTGCTGGTTAATTCGAAGCACCCCAAAAGCGAAAATTTTGTTTGTTGACGAAGTAATTAAGACAGAAATTGGTCTCATCTGGGAAGACGATTTTTTGATGAACGTAAATTTATGATATTTTTGGAAAAAACTTTTCAAGCTTGTACCAAAGTGAAACGTGACATGATGAAATGGTAAAGCTTTCGGGATACACTGACAAAAAGCCATAAACAAACATCAGTTTATCAGTATCACGTCATTCCTATGATAGATGGTTTAAGTATAATAAAGAGTATTATATCATTTTTGATTAAATTTATGAGAGAAAACGGTAAGCATTTAGTTTCTGTTACTGCTTAACTAAACCATGCTCAAAAATAGACTTTCTAATTTATTTTATAAATCTCTTCGCTTAATATGATAACCTGAAACTGTTGATTCTAATCCAAACTTCGGCTCAGAAACTAAAACTAGCATTGAAAAACTGATAGAATAGTAACTCTTCGAACCGCCGAATGAAATTTTCATTTGTATTTATTTTTTTTTATATAAAAATATTTCTAGTCTCGAAATTTACCTATGTACATACATACATATGTACGTGTTTGGGTTCTTACCGTATAGGTACCAATATGGTAAAAAATAATTAATATAGTTGAATATTTTTTATCTATATACCTTTATTAAGTATTTATATAATCTACAAATATATTTAAGTTTATCGTTATTAAAAGGCAAATAGCAGACGTTTAACCCTTTCAGCCCCGAAGTTGCTTATAAGCAACTTCTAAATATGTTTGACATCGTTTAAAAAGTCAAATACACAAAAACTTCTTTAAAATACACATCTTATAGATTAACCTCATGATCATGATTAACCCTTTTAGCCCCAAAGTTGCTTATAAGCAACTTCTATATATGTTTGACATCGTTTAAAAAGTCCTTTGGGGCTGAAAGGGTTAAAATAATATTTGTATATAGAGATATATGTATTTATGTGGATAATTTTAAGGATGAATTGACAAAGCCGAACCTAATTGTTTCTTATATTTCTATTTTACAGATAAATCACTCGGTAAAAACGCGTACGGCAAAATCGTCAAAGAAAATTATTATATCGGAAGATGAACAAATGCATTCTTCGGAAGAGAATCAAAGCATCAACAAACAAACCGAAATCGCCACCGAGGCTGGTTTCAATTCGGACAGTAGCAGCAACGAGCTGCTCGAGAAATGCCCAATTTGTCTCTTGACTTTTCGACAACAAGAAATCGGTTCGCCGGCAACATGTGCACACATTTTTTGCTCCAGCTGCATCGAGGCATGGTCCAAGAATGTGCAGACATGTCCTATTGATCGTATCGAATTCGATCGCATTGTCGTGCGGGATAATTTTGAAAATCGTAGAATCGTGCGCGAGATTAACGTAGATCCGAATAAGATTAGTAAAGAACTGGTATTGGATAATGAAGCGGATGGTGTCGATGAAGATGTGACTTATTGCGAGATCTGCAATAGTCCAGAACGAGAAGACGTAATGCTCTTGTGTGATGAATGCAATCAAGGCTATCATATGGATTGTCTTACACCACGTCTAACGCAAATTCCAGAAGGATCATGGTATTGCGACAACTGTTTCGATCCATCGGCTGAAAGTGACAATGTGTCAGAAGATTTAAATTTGCTTTACGAAGATATACGCGACATGGGCATACCGCAAGCGGCGCTACGCGTAACTGAATTGCAGCAGCCGCGCATATTGCGCACGCGTCAAAATGAACGTATACGTGCGGCCGTTTTACGCACAACACGCAGTCGGGCGCGCATCGAAACAACCACAACAACTACAACAAGCGCAGGTACAAGTCGCGGTCGTGGCAGGCCTCGTAACAGTACAACCACCACTACTACGACCACAACCACACGCACCACAAGACCATCAACTACACGACGAAAGCCGAGTAGGCGTCGTCGACGTCGGACGCGCAAGCGTACATATGTTGTGGAATATGATTTGAATAATTTCGATGAGAAGTTCGCAATTAAAACGACAAAGAAAATTATTAGAAGACGTCGACGCAAGCGCAGAGCATCAGCACGCAATACTGCGCGATCCAATACTGGCGGACGTATGACGGCTAGCAAGCGCTTGGCAGAACAAATGGGTGTTAAGAAAGATCCCACATACACTTCTCACCTGTCTGGCACGTCAGCTGGACTATCACTGTTTGGCGGTGCCAATGATTTGGAGTACTTTTCGGATAGCGATAATGGTGGTATTGAACATGAAATTCAAGTAGAGACAGGACATGGCACCGCCCTACAAACCTCCATACGCATATCGAACTTTGGCTCGCAACGAGCACGCAAAGGTATTCTCTTAGGCCGACTACAAGGCAACAATAGACGTAATGTTCTCCCAGATTTACCAGCACAAACTGTAACACCCACTAGTGGTGATCTGTTATCCAGCATTATGAACATGCAAGATCGTTGGCATAATGCAGCCAGGAACATGGAAAATGTGCATATTAGCGCTGACGGTACTTTGCAACTGCCCAGTAGTGGTATTAACATGAACGGTAGCAATAGTTCTACTGCCAATGGGGACTCAAATCAGCGACAAACACCACGTAACTCAGTCAGTGCCAATGAGCAACAATCACGCACCTCTATCAACCCACTTGAGGGGGTCACACAAGCGCCGATGTATCCGCGTGGTGGTGGCGGAAACCAAAACTTCGGTGGCGGCAATAGTGGTGGCGGTGGTGGTAACTACAATAATCGATACGGTAACAATCAAAACAATTATCGTGGTAGTGGCGGTGGAGGTCAATATAGACACTCTATGGGTGGTAGTGCTGGTGGCGACGGAAACGATGGCGGCCGTGGAAATTTCAATTTTAGTAATCAAAATTTGAACAACAGCAACAATCCGAACTCAAATTTTTCACCTTTCTCGATGCGCTTCAATCAACGTAATAATCAGCGCAACAATAATCAACGAAACTCTTTGCCATTTATGCATCGTAACGATGACGATCGGCAACAGCACCAACAACAAAACCAAACACAAAATACCCCGAATGAAGGTAATAATCCTTTTAGGACTGGACTGCCACCACCTCAGCAACAGAATATGTCAAATGAAAATCAGCTCTTTGGTGATCTACCACCACCAGTAAGATCTGCACCATTAATGTCTGGTGTGCCACTGGGTATGGCTGGCCCACCACCTGTATCTGGACTACCGCCGATGGCAGGTCCACCGCCTATGACAGGACCACCTCCCATTATGGGAACGTTACCAATGACGAGACCGCCACCACCAGCAATGGCTATGGGTGGTCCACCGCCATCACTAGCAATGCATTCGCCAATGCAAACAATGCGACCGCTAATGACTGTGCCACCACCACCTGCGCCACCTCCGGGTGTGCCAATGCCTTGGGCCACACCACTCTTTCAACAATTGAATAACGATTATGGAAATGACGATGATGACTCTAATTGTCCGAACTTTTCCGTATACTCAGCCGAATCCCAAGAAGTTGCCAAATCAGCAGAAATGCAATCACAAACTCAGCAGAACAACGAAGCAGCTAAGGTATGAATTGAAAAACAAAAATTAAACAATACATTTTTTTGGCAATGCAATGCAATTTTTCGAATATGGCACAAGTACTTCGAAAATGCTGTTAGTAGCAACTTTACAGCTGATTGAAATAAGATACAAGTATTTTGTATATACTGCAGTCGTTATTGCTTTGAAAACTCGAATGTAATATAAAATAAATACAGTGGGGATTTTTTTAAAGACAGTAGGATTCTTTTACATACTACTACCACTTAATTGCGTTTTCGAAAAAACGCCATTTAATATAAATATGTTTATCAATAGTAATTAGATTTCAATATGCATTTATTTAAAAAACACGAGACATTTTAAAAGTTGTTCGTAATGCAGGCAGCAAGAGAGGGAGCTATCAACAAGTACATAGTACATGGTATTAGAAGCGCTCCATATTTTATAATTTGTAGTTTGTTCTTTGTCCACGTAGTGTAAAATTTAAGCAATCCTTCGACTTCACACAGCTCGGGAAAACAACGAGTGTGGATCGAAAACTCATTAAAATCGGTTTACACACAAATGTCTTTTCCCACATGTAAGTTGAATTCATTTATTACTTTATCTTTTTCAACTTTAACTATGAATAAAAAAATTTGCATTTGAAATCGTTAAAAGTCTATATATTTACACACTTGCGGTTTATGCCAGAAAAGTCGTTCTCCAACTTTATTTTAAACTCACTGTTTTTAAAATTGTTTTATATTTACCAAATCTAAAAAAGGTGCTTAAAACTATTTTTTTTTAAATTACTTTAATTTTTTGATATATTATATATGTAAACCGTATAAATTCTATTAGTACTGAAAATGTTTGAAGCTTTCGAAAATGAATTCATAAAATCCGCTCTTTATGGGTTTTTCATCTCTTTGTATGAAAAATTTAGAGACATTTCGTTTGTTTTCTATTATTAATTAAACATTTTTTTTATTTTTTTGTGTAGAGAAAATTAGTTAAAAGAACAGTTAAGGGGGAGTGGGGTTAATCCGAATTTACGAAGAATATTAAATAATAATATTTTTTCTCCGCGAGGGGGTTTCCGTAGTTGAACTTTTTATATTTTCTTTTTGGAACACTCGAAGGAAAATACGCCATATTATTGCAAAATAAACTACTAGGTATTTGAAATTAAGTCTCCAGCGTTAACTCATATGTTATGTGTAAAAATAGCAAATCGAATATAGCGGTGCAGTAGTTTCGAAGTTATGGGGAGCACTCACTTTGAAAACTTCAGTTGAGCTGAAAACGATTTAAAGTTTTAAAATCTGATATAAATCAATTTTGCCTCTTGAAATTTAGATACAACATTCTTAAGATATTATTTAATAATTTAATAAAAAATATTAAACATCTTACTTCCTTATAAAAGTACTAGTAAATAGGAGGTGAATTACATTATCAAGTACCTATAGATTGCATTTATAGCCAAATTTAAAAGTTCCCACCAACCCAGCTTAAGCAGCCGCCATTGGTTATATTAGAACCTAACCATAAAAAACATATATTTTATTATTTGTGAATGCTTATTGCATTTATTTTATGAACACGTTTGCCGAATACTTGTTGGATATAAATATTTCAGTTCAAGTACAGTAAAGCAGTCCGATCAGATGTGTTTTTAGTCGTAGTCTATAAATGATGCATTAGTAAACAAAATTATAGATTTTGTTCAGATGGTATATAGACTACCGTATTATTGTCATTTACGATGCAA
This sequence comes from Bactrocera dorsalis, assembly GCF_023373825.1. Classification (NCBI taxonomy): domain Eukaryota; kingdom Metazoa; phylum Arthropoda; class Insecta; order Diptera; family Tephritidae; genus Bactrocera; species Bactrocera dorsalis. Next base: position 100,635 of record NW_026038062.1, read on the forward strand.
TCTGTTTATTTATTCAATGCATTTGAAAGGGTGTATTTTGTCAAACAGTGTGGAAAAAGCCTGAGTAGATCATACTTTAACAAAACCAGTTCTGGGTCAGATATACATCCGATACCTTTCCGGCCCGGCAGACCCGACTATCAAGGAAATAGTACATATGGATTTGGCCGATACGATTTTAGTTCAGTTTTCTATAGTCTTAAATGGTACATATTTATAATATTAGTTCTATGGTGGCTGTATAGTTTTTTTTTCTTTTTATTTTTCAAAATAGTAGTACGTGTTCCTAAAATGGTAAATAAATCACTGATTTTGTATTTTTACGTTCAAATTATTAAGATTGTCCAATAACAAATAAACAATATTTCTCCTGTGGAATTAGGTTTTAAACCTTGAATACAATTAGTTTACAATCAGTTTGTTTACATATTTCGTATAGACGATTTAAATTATACGTAGATAGGAGCATTCAGATATGTTTAGGTGAACTCATACATGTAGATAACCACAAAATGGTATACTAACCATGATATATCACTTTTCTTTCTCCTATTTCATAAAATATCGATTCTCAGGAAGACGATGAAAATGAAGATTTAGTACAATTAGATGATGATGATGAAATACCAATGCCACCAGAAACTAATCCAAATGAATCTACAACTACAGTCAAAGATTCTGATTTATATGAGCCAGAAAATCCTACAGAAGAAAACGAGGACGACGACATCGCCGATCGCGACGATGGCGACGACGAAGAACTTAAAAAACAAGTTAACATTAACGACAATGAAAAGGATGAAGTTGATAAGACAAATGAAAACCACGAAAATGTGGAAGAAATTGCTTCACCACGTCCTAGTCCGCGCGAAAGCGTGGATAATTGCGACTCACAATATGATCCGGAACATGAAATCATATCCAACGAGGGTTCTAATATGGCGGTGGAGGATAATAAAACAGAAAAGTTGGACGATTGTAATAAAAGTAATAATGAAACGTTGGAAAAGGAGCACGAACCTAGGGACGGTCAGAGCGATCACTCACGTTCGCCAAGTCCAGCAGAATCCGAGATGAAATTGCCTGAAAATGATGTAGGCATTGCAAATAAGAAGGGCGTATTGGAATTGTACGATGATAGTGATTGGGAAGAACTAAATATTGATAAGCCAAAAGAATATGAGAAAGCAGCAAAACAGTCAGAAAAATCTGACATAGAAGATGGTCAGTGTGAGGAGGAGGATGAGACAACTTCAGACAAACTTAAGGAACGCAGCAAAAGGAATAACAAGAGTAAGGGTAAAGAAACAGATGATAAAAACGAAGGCGAACTTGATCGATCTTATACACCTTGTCTGGATGAGAACAATGAGCCAGAAGAAGGTCATGAAAATGAAAAATTCGTTGAGACGGGCGCAAAGTTGCTAAATGCCTCCAAGGATTCGAATGAACAGGACACGGAAGGCGGTAAAACGCCCGAAGTAGTTGCCAGTGCAGCGGTCGCCATTGAAACTGAACTAATTTCGGACGATGATGAGAATGCACGTGGCTCGAGAAAGCGAAGAAGTAGCAAAAAACGTGATAAACGTGACAAAAAAGTTGAAACATTCAAAAAAGTAAGCAACAAACAAAAAGTACGCAATTATCGCACCGACAAGCAACAAGTAGGTAAATATAAAGTGCGACATCAATCGTCAAAATCACGTTCTCGTTCTAAATCTATATCAAGAAGTCGTTCACGCACACGGAGTCGTAGTCATAGCCGCATACGCAGTCGTTCGCGATCACCACGAGTCGCCGTAAATCGCTCTCGTTCACCCCATTCAGGCAGATCACGTTCTCGATCGCCACGTGGTCGTGGCCGTAGGCGTTCCCGCTCTCGTTCATTACGTTCACGCAGTCGATCCAACAACAAGGAGAACAACTGGCGACATGGTGGTCGCTACAATAATAACCAGCATAGATTTCAAGATCGAAAAAAACAACAAAATCAATATCGTCCCAAACGTAGAGAAATTCCACGCTATAATGTACGAAACGTTGTGGGCATTCAACGTAGCTTTAGAGAGGGTAGAGAGGTCAGAGATCGTTACGGACGCGATACCAGTCGTCAAACGCGTAATATTAGTAGGTCACCGAGTCCGCGCACTCGTAGAATAAGTGGTAGGTCAATCTCTAGGTCACGCTCTCGTGGGCGTTCAATGTCACCACGACGAAATCGACGCGGCAGCTTTAGCATATCCCCAAGCCCGCAACCTATGATGCGTCGACAGTCAGTTTCTCCCAGACAACGTTACCGTTCACCCCGTCGAAACTCTCTCTCTCCTCGCAGAATTACGCCGATGCGAGGCCACTCTCGAAGTCCACTGCGCATGCACTCACGTTCGCTTACCCCACAACGTATGGGCGGTAGAAAGGTTATAAGACGTGTACGTGACGGTTCCCCGCTGGCACAATCAGCCATCTCACGTTCACCGTCCCCTTTGCATTCACTTTCTCCATCACCCAGATATACGCCACGGTTGCATAGAAGTCACTCAAAAACACCGATTTTACGTATAACCAAGGGTAAAAAGAAAAAGATAAAGGATAAAGGTAAGAAGAAGAAAAAGAAGCACCTTCCAAGCCTTAGTCCAGAGGCCAACTTACGGATTTCACGTCAGCGTGACGCATTTGAAGTGGATCGACCGCCAAAGAAAAAACGTCACCATTCACCAAAGCAAAAAGCGTCGCTGGATGAGCCCACTTGGTCGCCCTCGCCTAGTCCGGGTCCTGTACTTGATTACGAACGTGACAACAATATATCATGGACGCCACCATTGGTATCGCCACGTCTTGTTCACGAAATGCACGGCATCTATGAGGCAGAAGCACGTCGCAGTAATTCTCGGTCGAGCAAACGTGATAAGCGAACAAAGCGCGTGAAAAAGAAGAAGAAGGGTGAGAAACGACGTGATGTACGCAAAGATAAACGACGCACACGACGCACCCAAACACCAGAAGTAGTACCATCAAAGGAGGTATTTGCCTCGGGTAACAATATTCTCGTAAGTGTGAGTTTTAATAAAGATGCAGTTGGAAATCAACCGCCCTCACAGACAACCGTTGTTACATTGCCAGCGACGCGCGAAGACTTACACACAATTCGCCGAAATTCTATAGATTGCATTACCAATTCGAATGCTGCTAGTAAGAAAAAGAAGAAGCGTAAGAAGCTTGACGCAAAACCTGTTGCTATTATAGACCTGGAGCGATCACCGTTCCAGGTGCATCAGGAACCAGCCGATGTTATTGTGCTTACCGACAGCGAAGAAGGCGTTGGCGGTCGTGATAGTGAACACGAGCATGAGCACGAACATGAACATGATAGACGACGCGAAAGTCATCGCGAACGCCGCCGCAGCGAATCAATTGCGGACGAAATGGATCATCATCGATCACAAATGAGCAATGGCATACGCTCCTCATCACAGTTAGACAAAACGCCGCCATTAGAGCGAGAACGCCTCGATACCATTTTAGAGGAATCCTACGATTTGCCACAAACTGGACCAAAGACACCACCAGAACCTCCAACTGTTAAATTCAACATAGCCGCTAAAAAGCAAAATAAAGTCCGTAATAACCCACTACATGACGATGCAGAACTAAATTCTGAATCGGAAATGACCGAAGTACGTGAACCGGACACACATCGTTCGGAGCTGGAACCAATGCATGTACAAAGTAGTCAAAAAATTGGTCCAAATACACCACCCGAATCTGGTCCATGCTCACCAGATGCTTACGATCCCTTCGATCCTACGAAATCGCCATCTATGTCTCCACGCTCACCCTCTCCCGCACCATTGAACAGCTCGCAAGCTTCAATTGGCATGGATAGTAGCGTTGAAGTGGTATCCTCACAAAAGCACATAGTAGACGAACAACGCCTAACAAATGAGCGTACGGGTTCTCAAATTTCTGGTGCCAGCGGTAGCATGATTCCACAAGGTTCCACACTTAATCCCGTTGAACTGGTAATGAAACTAATGAATACAAAACAGAATAGCTCTCAAGATCTGAACAAATCGAATGACTCGCAATATAATACTGCGTCACACATGCACGCCACTGTTATGGGCAATACGCACGATGATGGACTGAATATGCGTGACAAGAACGATGAGGTGATGGGCCTCTCTGTGATATCAAATGTGCTCTTGTCAAACGGCAATGCACAAGGCTCACAACATATACCAGTAATTTCCAGTCCCACTCCAATGATAAAGAGCAATCAAATATCAAAATTACCGCTACCCAAAGTGGGCAGCAGTGTGGGTAGTAGCAGCGGCGCCGGAATGACATCATCTAATTCGAATGCACGTAATGGTGGCATGGATGAACCAGTAAATCTCACCGAAATGGAAAGTCCCTATTCGCCCGGTTCCGCTGACTATGAGGATCTCTTCGAACCGCCACCAGACAGCTCGGGCGCTGTACCACGGCGCTCTAAGCGTACGAATAACGCCAATGCCATGGGCAAAGTTGACGTTTTTGATAATCTCTTTGGCAGCACCTCACCTGTGGGCCATGCACGTATGCCGAAGAAATTCAAGGCAATTGTCACTAGTAGCACCAAGAAAGCTAAAATTAAAGGTGGGTTTCCAATAATACTGAGTATCTATCAAGCCTTTCGCCACAACACAATCGCAGCGTATCTGTGAGTTTCGGTGGTTATACATGTGAATCTGGTTTATTTCAGATTTTTTTTAATAAGTTATTGTTTGCATACGTATGCGAACGAAAATGTGAAAAACAGTTGTTGGGAAGTGTATTCTTTTGTGATACTTATACTTATGAACATACATATAACATATTTCTAAAAATTTCTTAGTGCCAGCAAAGCAAGGTAAAAGTTGCAACAGTTGTTTGGTAAGTGAAGGACTCAATTTTATTAATACTACAACGGAGCCGTGTTTTTGTAATTCAATAATTATTTGGCAGATGCCAAAAAGTAAAAAAAAGCACGTAATATACAAACAAATATTCGATATTGAACTAAAAAACAATATTTTTCCGATTTCAGTTAAATTAACACGTAAAAATTTTAGTTATATCAAATTTGTACAAATTTCCTAACATCAAGTAGTATTCATCGAAATATTTGACATGTTGTTGTTTATTGAATTAATTTAAATTTTTTTATTATATTTATAACATATGTTGATTTATTATTCCTTTTTACATACAGGGTTTGTCCGAAAAGTAATAGGACTGAGTCGATTTAAAAAAATGTATTTAACCAATCGTTACAATTATTTAAATACTTTCAAAATGGGCTCCTTCTGCGTCGATGCAGCCAGCGCGATTTCCTAGCATTGAAGGCGTCAGAGAAATTAAAATTTTCTCACCGAAATTTCTGGTCGCCAGTGATCACTTTTGGGACAATCTTCGCGCACACCTTGCACATGTTCACGTGCTCCGTGGCAATGTCATAAACCACAGATTTTGATAAATTTAACATCTGGGCAATTAAACGAATGCTTAGTCGACGGTCTGAGTTCAAAACTTTGCGCACACGAGTCACATTGTCAGTGTTTGTCGAAGTCGCTGGTCTCCCAGCACGATCTTCATCAGCGACTTTCTTCCAGGCTCTCTAAAAATGCCTGGTGCCACCGAAACACACCACTTCTTGCTAAAGCAACATCTGGGTAAACCTGTTTGATCATATCAAGTGTCTATGTCGCGGTTTTACCGAGTTTCACACAGAATTTAATCGCGTACCTCTGCTCTAACGAACGCTGCATTTTCGTCTTGACCCAACCAACAAACAGAAACACGTCGTGCGAAAATATTTGTCTTGACTCTCCAAGTGCTTGGAGACAACTGACCAGCCGCTCGTTCATTAGCTTGGAACGCCCTCTACCGAATTCAGTCTGGGCGCACGCTTCGAAGTACAGTCGCGGCGGAAGAAAATCAGTTCTATTACTTTCCGGACAAACCCTGTATAAGTATTTTACAAACCAGAAAGATATAATTTTCTATTGCTACCCAGTAAAAGTAGAATATAGTCAGAAAGTGTGTGCTGCTTATGCACCAGCACTGCCTAATATTCATAAAAACCTCGTTTACTCATTTTGACAAAAACTTTGCATGAAAATGTGAGAACCGGTAAAATTTAATTATAATATAGTTTTGTTTTTTCATTTATTTTCGTTTTTTCTCTAATTTTATTATACCCTGAACAAGATATATTAAATCCCTATATAATATATCGATTTAGTGTATAATCGCGTCCCTCAGAATCAGAAATGTCGACGTCCTCTTCTACCGAAGAAACTGCTCGTTTGTCGGAATCTCCGATATCGGACGACTATAACATAACGCTGCCATACAAACTGATCGATCAAAATCAAAACTTTGTAGGCAAAACTTCTTTATTTAACAAATTATCTTCACAAAATTTCGCACAGAGTATTGTCCAAGGCAACATAACATTCTCCGAACATATTGTTCAGATCGGACCACTGTCATAAAAAGCTCACAAATAAACTGACCGATCAACCTGAACCTGTGAAGAGTATTATTTTCCGGTTAACTTTTTTTCTTATTATTACTTGTACGAGGGCTGCTATATATATTTGTGGCCTAATAATGAAAATAGGAATATTTAACAACGAAAATGGTTTTATTGTTTTTCAAAATATTATCCATCAAGATTTATACACTTTTGCATGCGCTCAAACCAATTTTCGAAGCACTTTTTCCACTCCAATTGAGACACCTCCAAAACATGGTTTTTGAATGCTTCAACAGCATCTTCTGGCGACGAAAATCGTTGACCACGCATTATTTTCTTGATGTGTGGGAATAAAAAGAAGTCATTGGGTGCCAAGTCAGGGCTGTACGGCGGATGACCCATCAATTCGACGTTTTGGCCGGTCAAAAAGGCGCTGGTTTGAGCCGATGTGTGAGAGCTCGCATTGGCATGGTACCAATGCGTGTACCACTCAGAATTGGCCGTCCTACGTTGCTCAAGCGGAACAGTCGCCACATGACCAGTTTTGCCGAAGAAACAGGCGACCATTTACTTCGAAATGCTTCTTCCACGAACAACTTTCGTTGGATTTGGCTCGTCTGGGAAGACCCACACGGTCGATTGCTGTTTTGTTTCGTGGCAATCTTATAAACGTCTTTTGAAGCACCGCGCTCGTATTTTTTCAGCATTTCTTTACACCAATCCACACGAGCCTTTTTTTGAGCGATTGTCAAATTGTGCGGGATCCAACGAGAACAAACCTTTTTTACGGCCAGGTGTTCATGCAATATCGAATGTATGCTGGTGGGAGAAATGCATAGGCATGCCTCTATCTGAAGGTATGTTACATGACGGTCTTGCATTATCAGTTCACGTACGGCATTGAGGTTTTCTGGCACAACGGCTGTTTTTGGACGACCTTCACGGAATTCGTGTTTGAGCGAGCGTCGGCCACGATTGAATTCGTTATACCAGTTTTTCACAGTGCTATAGGATGGTGCTTCATAGCCATACAAAGATTTTAGTTCATCGATGCACTCTTGTCGTGATAATCCACGTCGAAAGTTGTGAAAAATGATCGCACGAAAATGTTCACGAGTTAATTCCATTTTTTGGCCAAGATGAATTTTTTAATTGTAAATAAAACAATTCACGATTAAATGACAAAACGTTCTGAGTGATGTTATGTTAAAAAATGTCAAACTTTCCAATGGAAATGTCAGATTGCACCTGGCAACCCTTAGTGTTGCCTAGGCCAGAAATATATATAGCAGCCCTCGTATACTCTTGCAACATCTAAGACTAATCGAAATAGATACAGGGTTATGTATACATATGTGATCAGAATGGCGAGACGAGTTGAAACCCGGGTCCCTACAAGCTGCAACTGACTTAAAAATTAAGATAACTTGATGAAACTTGGTACACATGATCCTTTGGCATCATAAGAAGTTTGGTCTTGAGCTTGTGCGTTATCGGACCACTGCCATTAATCGAAAACATATAATTTGTCTTAAACTACGACCACTTTGGCCCCGCCCCTAATAAGTTCAATGTTCGAGCTACATATATGACCGAAATTTGCACAGGACAAATATTTTCGACCCTATTTATTTAAATAAATATTTAGGACAATGCAAAAATAGATGATATCCCTGCCTACTTCCCATAGAATGGTTTTGTTAAAAACTACTAAAAGCGCAATAAAAAATAAAAGGCTTTATAGAGGTCGGTCCCGAATTTGGACCATGGGTGTTAGCTGAAAACCCATAGCTCGTCCTACTTAACCGATTTCAAACAAATTCGATAGGAAATATCATTGGCGAAATTGTGCTACAACCACGCCTACTTTTTAATTTCTATCTTATTCTTTGACTTTCCAGTACAAAAATCAAGAGCCAATCAATTTATCCGATACCAAGCCAATCAGATACCGAATTTTACCGAAAATTTCATTCAACCTGTCAGTTATACTATTGAAATTCGGAAAAAAATTTTCCCGGCTTTGACTTGCAAGTCGCAAAAGTTTGAAATGTCCGGTTAAACCAGAACTTAGCCCATCCTTACTGTTATTATGTATTTATTTAATTTTTTTTTGTTCTCTGTAACTATCCCTGATGCAGAATATATATTGGACACTATAAATGTCGCTAATTAAAAAAGAGGTTTGTTTAGATTTTAATATAACCGTTACATATATAAGTATTATTATTGAGAATTAATGCTACTCCTTATTCTAACTCCAACTGAACAATCACAAGGCCAAATCATGAAAATATGGGAAAGCAGCAGCAGTTCGTATCCTAATTGCACCAATTTGACGACGGTGGAAGTATGATCCACGCGGCATAGTTGAGCCCTGTAATCTCGTTGCCTTTTTTTAAGTAGGTGATGTAGATCACACATTGTTAACGCCAGAAAATGGTCTTGTGTGTATATTTCGTGCACGGTCGAAAAACGACGCATAAATTCATTCTGGTTTTTCAGACCGCCTCGGATTGGTTCATTTAAACTGCGAGTCCAAACCTAGCTTCGGTAGAATAAGAAATTAGATATTCCAATACTATTAGGCGGCAAGAAAGTAACTCTTAGTCAATGTACTTTAATACCAAAATAGGTATCTATGCCGCATATGCCATTGTAAAAATTTTGAAATCTCTGGCGTTTTTTTTTTGCAACATGTTGCTACAGTATATAAAAGTTATGTTTACCTCACAGTTGAACCTTGATGAAACTTAGCACACATGTTCTTCGGTACAATAACAAGTTTAGTATTGTAGGTGGGCGTAATATGCCTATAGTGCCATTAATGGAAAACCTATAAATTACAAGAACTAAGCCGAAAATAAAAATACAAACCTGTAATTTAGTACAACGAATTGCATTGGGGGGAGCCTGTTTTAGAGACTTCAAAAAAGGATTAGGATTTTTTTTGGAAGGGAAAGAAATTATTGATTAAAGCGAAATTTCTAGGGTTTATAGTTATACATATATTTAAACATCATCCGCAAATTTTTTGTATACGAAATCATTTATATTCTGCCTTTGGGAAGCAATTTCCCGATGCATCTCGCAAGTGCTTTTGTCAGACGGCGGGCCGATTGCAGATCGCATTGACTATCTGAAACAAAAATTTCAAAGAGATTTTTTAATAATTTATCTTCTAGTTAAACTATAAAAATTCCAAAAATAGTGTTCTTCAGACGGGTAATTACTATTTGAACTTCTTCAAGGTAGTGCAATGGAACGTCTGCTCTATCATCATCGATTGGGGAATCGGGTTCACCATCAACCGGTGTTATACTTTCAGTGCCATTTAGCAAACAAGAGAGAGTTTCTCTCCATAATCTCTGTATGCTCGGCATCAGCCACTAGAGCACCTCTGGTGGTTCCACAAGAGTATGTTCCGATCTTGAAACCTTCTGTTAGTCGCCGCATATTTTCGAAGACTTTTCAAGTATTACCCCTGTTGGCGTGCTTGTCAAGTTCTTCGTACTCTCTTTTTTGTCTGCAAATCTTGCTTCCCTCTTCAACTCTCGATATCTATCCGCACTCTTCACCGTTCCAGCTGTTATCTTGCTTTTTCCCAAACCAATGATTTCGTTTGCAGCTGTACGTAAGGAGTTTGAAATGTCGGCCCACAGTTCCCTTATACCGAGTTGTTGATGAGTGCTCTTAGAGAGCAAAGGTGTAAGTCGGACACAAAAACGTTCGGCTATTTGTTGTGATTGCATCTTCTCGATGCCGAACCTTCCTTGTGTTTGTTGACGTGGGGTTTTTGCTGCGCAGAGGCGAGTGCATATCTTGGCTGCAACAAGATATGTAGTGGTCCGAGTCAATACTAATTTTCCTATGGATGCCCTCTGCACATAGTTTGCATAACGAAACTTGCCTTCTGAATCGGGTTCGCCGGCTCCTGACGTCATGCTTTCACTGCCATTCAGCAGGCTAGAGAAGTATTCTCTCCATATTTTTAGTACGCTCCGGGCGTCGGTTACTAGATTACTTATGAGGTTTCTACAAGAGTATGTTCCGGTCTTGAAACCTTCTGTTAGTCGCCGCATTTTTTCGTAGAATTTTCGAGCATTACTCCTGACGGCCAACTTGTCAAGCCCTTAGTACTCACGCATTTCGGCCTCTTTCTCTTTTTCTGTCTGCTAATTCGTCTAGCTTCCCTCTTCAACTCTCGTAATCTATCCCATCCCGCACGTGTTGTGGTCGATCGTAACATTGCGAGGTAGATCCTCAGAGAGCAGGAGTGCAAGTCGAGTAGAAAACCGTTCGGCTATTTATTGTGATTGCAGCTTCTCGACGTCTAACCTTCCTTGTGTTTGTTGATGTAGGTTTTTTGCTGCACCGAGGGGAGTGCGTATCTTGGCTGCAACAAGATAGTGGTCAGAGTCGTTATTAGGACTGCGCAATGTACGCAATACTACTAGTACTACAGATAACCATATTTGGGGCCCCGGCGAAGTCGATCAGCCTCAACCCATTCGGGGATGCTTTCTCGTGGAGGGTGAATTTACCGACTGTTGTACCAAAGATACCTTCCTTGCCCACCCTGGTGTTAAAGTCGTCAGGTGCGCTACAAGGCACCTTTGGTGACAATTTTTCTTCTCTTCTGTCGGTACATGGGCGCAAATCAGCGATATGTTGAAGAACTTCGCTTTGATGCGGATTGTGGCTAGACGTTCATCGACCGAGTGAATGACAGTACTCGGCGACGGAGTCTCTCTCCCACACCGAATTTACGCTTTTTTATATGGCCACTGTAGTAAATGCCACAAGTCCTTGTCACGTCTATCAAATTTCTTGGGCGGTGGTGATGTCAGCCTTCACTCTAACGAGGTCATCAACCAGCTGGACAGCGGCACCTTCTCAATTAAGTGATCGGACATTCCAGGTTCATGCCCTTAAATCGTTGGCCATGATCGTCATCAAAAGGGGGAGTTTCTTTTCCGAGGCTTTTTGTTCCTTTTCATTGGGGTCGTTTTTTGTAGGTGGTGGAGTCCCAAACCCTGTTCATAACCCTGTGGAGGGGATGTTTCGCCTTCTCACTTTAGCTCGCCTTCAAACGGATGTTCTTTGGCTACCCAGAGGATGCTAGCTCTAGGGCTAGCATCGACTCTCCACGGTCTTCAAGTACTCTCTCAGCTATGGCCGCTATATTTTCTTCACTGCGTGCTGGACGTGGTCTTTTCGATCGAATATTGTCCAATAATAATTGCTGGGTCTCAAGACAGGTGATGGTGTTGCAAATAGTACGCTCAGTAGGCCGATTATGTTGACCATAAGTTGAACAGAGCGCGCGAAACACATTATTTACAGAACATAAATTTTCGTAATAAAGCTTAACGATTTGTAAACGTTGTTCAGGCATAATTCTTTCTATGATGAAATATATTCGCCTGATTTACCTCCGTGTAACTTCTAAAAGAAGAAAATGAAATGGACATTCACCTTTCAATTTTGATCACTGTAGTAGATATATCCGACTGACGGTATATAAGCAAACTAGTCCCTCAGTTTTTGAGATTTCGATCTGAAAATTTGTACGTCCTTTTCTCCTCAAGAAGATACTAATTTGTCGGAACACCAATATCGGCCCACTTTAGCATAATAAAGATAAAGATAAATATCTTTTTAAAAGATATTGATATTGAAGATTGGTTATACCCAAAAATGGTCGAAATCGAACCATACATTTTCAATGCTTCAGGTAGTGACAATGTGGATCTCAGGGCTTATATTTGGATTAATACCTAAAATATTTGTCAATCTTTGAGATACATTACTGAATCAATAATTCCGATAACATATTTTCCTGACAGTAATGTGTCTTTGGCACTTTGAGTCAAGTGCTGTGTGGCACGTAGCCCCGTATGGTTGGCACCAGACGTTGTCAAGATCAACTTCTTCTAATAGCGACCATGAAAAGTTGGTTATCACCGATCTATACCGCTCTCCATTGACAGTAACGGTGTCACCAACTTCATTTAGAAAGAAGTTCGGATAGATGATTCCACCAGACGAAAACCAAACCAAACTATCAATTTAGGTGAATAAAAGTGAGCCTCATCGGAGACGATAATTTCATTTTTAAAATTGTTCCAAGGCAAAACCAGCCAATTCACGACGTTTACGTTGGTTTAATGGCTTCAGTTCTTGAGTGAGAATAATTTTATACAGATGCAAGGCCAAACCTTTTCACAAAATCCGATAGTTTGTGGTTTGTGACAATCCCAGTTCTTGAGAACCACGTGGAATCGTCAAATTGTGCAACATTTGCCTGAACGGCAGCAATATTTCCATTACTTCGAGCGGTTCTTTCTCTTATTGGCACTTGAACATTCTTCTTCTTCTTAATTGGCGTAGACACCGCTTACGCGATTATAGCCGAGTTAACAACAGCGTGCCAGTCGTTTTTTCTTTTCGCTCCGTGGCGCCAATTGGATATTCCAAGCGAAGCTAGGGCCTTCTCCACCTGGTCCTTCCAACGGAGTGGAGGTCTTCCTCTTCCTCTGCTTCCCCCGGCGGGTACAGCGTCGAATACTTTCAGAGTTGGAGTGTTTTCGTCCATTCGGACAACATGACCTAGCCAGCGTAGCCGCTGTCTTTTAATTCGCTTCGTTCCATTTAATGCGATATTCGCCGTGGCCAACGCGCAAAGGACTATAAATCTTTCACAGAACTTTTCTCTCGAAAACTCGCAACGTCGACTCATCGGTTGTTGTCATCGTCCAAGCCTCTGCACCATATAGCAGGTCGGTTGTTGTCATCGTCCAAGCCTCTGCACCATATAGCAGGACGGGAATTATTTGGTATTTGGTTTGGTATCGAACGGCTCGGAGAGGTCCTTCCCGATCCTGACGGAGCTTTTCGTGTTGCTCAACGTCAGTTTACACAGCCGTATTAGTTTTGCGGGGATACCAAATTCAGACATCGCGGCATAAAGGCAGCTCCTTTTCGTGCTGTCGAAAGCAGCTTTGAAATCGACGAATAGGTGGTGAGTGTCGATTCTCCTTTCACGGGTCTTTTCCAAGATTTGGCGCATGGTGAATATCTGGTCGGTTGTTGATTTACCAGGTCTGAAGCCACACTGATAAGGTCCAATCAGTTTGTTGACGGTGGGCTTTAATCTTTCACACAATACGCTCGATAGAACCTTGTGCGCGATGTTGAGGAGGCTTATCCCACGGTAGTTGGCGCAGATTGTGGAGTCTCCTTTTTTATGGATTGGACATAGCACACTTAAATTCCAATCGTTGGGCATGCTTTCATCCGACCATATTTTGCAAAGAAGCTGATGCATGCTCCTTATCAGTTCTTCGCCGCCGTGTTTGAATAGCTCGGCCGGCAATCCGTCGGCCCCTGCCGCTTTGTTGTTCTTCAGGCGGGCAACTGCTATTCGAACTTCTTCATGGCCGGGTAATGGAACGTCTGCTCCATCGTCATCGATTGGGGAATCGTGTTCGCCTTCTCCTGGTGTTATGTGTTCACTGCCATTCAGCTGGCTGGAGAAGTGTTCCCTCCATAATCTAAGTATGCTCTGGGCATCGGTGGCCAGATCACCTTTGGGGGTTCTGCAGGAGTATGCTCCGGTCTTGAAACCTTCTGTAAGCCGCCGCATTTTTTCGTAGAATTTTCGAGCATTACCCCTGTCGGCCAGCTTATCAAGCTGTTCGTACTCACGCATTTCGGCCTCTTTCTTCTTCTGTCTGCAAATGCGTCTCGCTTCCCTCTTCAACTCTCGGTATCTATCCCATCCCGCACGTGTTGTGGTCGATCGTAACGTTGCGAGGTAGGCAGGCAGCCTGTTTTCTCTCCGCTGCGACACGGCACTCGTCGTACCAGCTGTTCTTTTGCACTTTCCGAAAACCAATGGTTTCGGTTGCAGCTGTACGTAAGGAATTTGAAATGCCGTCCCACAGTTCCCTTATACCGAGTTGTTGACGAGTGCTCTCAGAGAGCAGGAGTATAAGCCGAGTGGAAAATCTTTCGGCTGTCTGTTGTGATTGCAGCTTCTCGACGTCGAACCTTCCTTGTGTTTGTTGGCGTGCGTTTTTTGCTGCACAGAGGCGGGTGCGAATTTTGGCTGCAACAATATAGTGGTCCGAGTCGATGTTAGGACCTCGGAGCGCACGCACATCTAAAACACTGGAGACGTGTCTTCCGTCTATCACAACATGACCCATCTGGTTGTTGACTTTTCGATCCGGAGACAACTAGGTAGCTTGATAAATCTTCTTATGCTGGAATCTAGTACTACAGATAACCATATTTCGGGCCCCGGCGAAGTCGATCAGCCTCAACCCATTTGGGAATGTTTCCTCGTGGAGGGTGAATTTACCGACCGTAGTGCCAAAGTCTTTGCCCTCCCTGGCGTTGAAGTCGCCAAGCACGATTTTGACATCGTGGCGGGGGCATCTCTCATAAGTGCGCTCCAAGCACTCATAAAAAGCATCTTTGGTCACATCGTCCTCTTCCATCGGGGCGTGGGCTTTGATGCGGATTGTGGCTAGACGTTCATTCTCCGGAGTGAATGATAGTACTCGGCGACGGAGTCTCTCTCCCACCACGAATCTAACACCAAACTTGCGCTCCTTTATATGGCCACTGTAGTAAATGTCACAAGGACCTACTCGTCTCTGTCCTTGTCCCGTCTATCGCATTTCTTGGACGGCGGTGATGTCAGCCTTTATCTTTACGAGGTCATCTACCAGCTGGTCAGCGGCACCTTCCCAATTAAGGGACCGGACATTCCAGGTGCATGCCCTCAAATCATAGTCCTTATTTCGTTTGCCATGGTAGTCATCAAAAGGGGGATCTCTCATCCGAGGCTGTTTTTTCCTTTTCATTGGGGGTGTTTTTTACGTGGCGGGTCCCAAACCCAGCGCACAACCCTATGCAGGGGATGTTTCGCCTTCTCACTTTAGCTCGCCTTGAAACGGATGTTCTTAGGCTACCCAGAGGATACTTGGTCAAAGACTGGAAGTCGTGAGCTGCTTGAGTCATATGTAAAAGAATCGTTTCTGGCCACTCCCAAGTGAATGGCGATCAGAGAACTTTCCTCACTTGCGTGAACTTCTACACATGACTCCATCCTCCTTACGACCATAAAATGACAAAAGTGCACGAAAAGTTGCTATTGGAGAATGATTATTGTTAATGATAAAATTGAATAATTTGTGAACTTTATTCTTGAGTATGTATTCCATGATGAAATTGTAAACATTAAAATGAAAAAAAACACACCTTGACATATTAAAAAAGGTCGAAACGACATTTAGAAATCATATCATTCCTATTGGAAAACCCAGTATTATAAACCGTATTGGCAATAATTTTACAGATAGATTTTTATATTAACAGCCCAATACGCAGTCTACAACATTTGTAGTATAAAAACCGATTGTCGGGGAAATGAGGCGGCAGCAGTCGCTCGATTATGATTTATGCTATGTATAATAATATTATGACCACGTGTAACTCTTGTTTAATGATTTCGATACCAATATATAAGAATATATACATATAATAGTTTTAAGTAAGTGTTTAACAATATTGATATCACTAAAGAATACACGAAACCAACGAATTGCTGTTCACATACTTGTCTAGGTGTATGTAATTCACTTCAATTAATGCCATAATTTGAAAAATTGCATTGCCAAAAATATCTCTAAAAAGAAACTATTGCATATATTTTGTTATATTTATAATTTTATATAAACTCTTTGCAGTCACTAAAACCGACGATCACGTTAAGGTCTATGATGACGTACCAAACTCAGCCGTTGAATTACAAGTCAAAGATAAGGTAAGTGATTTGAATACCTGGATATATTAAAAATTAAGAGCTTAAAAGATTATCAGAGCAGTTATGATTTGGTGGATTTTTAGAAAATTCTAAGACCAATTTTGTTTTAAAAATTGTATTACTAAATTATCGCTCTTAAGTTAATCATTTGTTTCTTTGGCACCTGTGATAAATAAAAATTTTATATTTCACTCACAATTTGTTGAAAGCAAGTCTCCCAAAGTTTTGATTTTTTAGAATATATTCAATTGCATTACTAAATATTATAATTGAAATGCCCGCAGTCTCATTTGATACCATTATTTGATGATCAATTTAGGATACATACAATTGCGGGCTACGAAGGAAAAAGTTGGAAAATACAACATATTTGGTACACCTGACGCAGCGGTGCTTCAACTTATTTATTCCATCTAGGAAATATTTTTATAGGAACATGTTCAATAAATCGCCTTACTGGAGCCCTGTTTGGCTGATTTTCCCCTTCTCTGGTAGTCGATGTAGATCATACGTTGGGAATGCCAGAAGACCGTTCTTCAGTTTTCGGCAGTCCCTAGTTTTCTAGTGTACCAGTGAATCTATGTTTCATCTCGCAGACCTTCAATCGTCGGCCTGCCTGCCAATGCGAAATCGTGTGCTTCTGTCATGTTATCCTCTGTCACAGGCGTTTACGAGGCACTTGGATTTGGCTACTCAAAAACCGATGTGCCATCAAAGGAAAAGAGTCAACATGTACCATGTGATCAAATTTTAATACAAATGTTGTTGTTGTAGACAAAAAACATTCCTGAAGTAATTCGAGGATGGTGCCGAGGAGACAATCCTTAGCCGAAAAAAGATCTGGGTCCGTTCCGGTTACTTAGACCGGACTATCGTTGGCGGGGAACAAATCTTTTTTATCGCCTTCTTGATAGGTTCCTGAGCCCAATACAAGCATACTCTACAAGCCTAGTCTGGGATAGCTCTCCGTGCCCGCAGCTTTTTCGGTTTCGGCTCATTTTTGTATCACCATTCACTTTCACGGCATATTCATAAATCAACGACTAGCCACAATAAATGATGCGCTGAATGTGGAGTCCCCAGCTAGGTTGTCAAGTACCTCTTTTGCGACTTTATGCAAAGTCAAACGATGCAAAAGATTCAAGACTTTCTGCCGTTGGCACAATAATTGTTCTTGTGTTCGTGATAAAGTAGACTCCCAAAACACTTCTGCAATATTTTCAACAATTTCATACAGCATACGAAAACTTTTCAAATTCACAGCGCGATTCCCCTTTCAAAAACAAGAATAAAATCACAGATCTATTTCTATTTTTTCACATAATTCTCAGAAGTAAAAAGAGACAATATGCAAAAAAAATTTTTGTACTAATTCCACTTAAAATATACTTTACAGTAAATTTTTAATTAACATTCACCGCTTTATTTTTTTTCTTCTTCTTTTACTCAAAAATATAGTTTTTGCGTAAGCTGAATCGACAGGAGCGTGTCGTTGAAGAAGTCAAATTGGTTTTGAAGCCACGTTTCAATAAGAAACAGATCACTAAAGATGACTACAAGGAGATTATGCGGCGAGCTGTGCCGAAGGTTTGTTGAACTTGATGAAAATACAAAAATTTATTAATAATCATCTTGCAACGCATGCGCAGATTTGTCACAGTCGTTCGGGCGAAATTAATCCTCATAAGATCAAGAATCTAATTGATGCCTATGTAAGGAAATTCCGTGCAAAGCATAAGAAGTTGAATCTCCTCAATACCGGGCAGGTCAGCAGTGCGGTGAAGTGCGCCGCCTATTTGAAGAAGCTGTAAAGAGAAGCAGCGCGTAAACGTATAAGCGGAAGTTGGGTATGCACACACATATATATATAATTGAAATGTATATATTAATAACTTGTTTTTTAAATCATTTGCACAGCTAAACGAGTAACCAAGCAGCTAATACACATAAGTCTTATGGCACATTCATTCAGTAAAACTTCTGCACACACTCTTGCCCACAAGGCATGTAAGTAGGTAGGTTTTACTCACCACCGAACGGCAAATTCTTGGAGATGTGAAATTCTCAAATGAAATTCGTAGAAAATTTGGAGTTGGGCGTATAACTAGTTAATATAAAAGAAAAATATTATTATGAAAAACAAAAAAAAAAACACTATTTAAGGTTTTAAAAGAATTTCCAATTATGAAACACTAACAATTTTACACGAACATGATTTGTAAACAAATAATTTTCTTTATATTGTCATTTTAATTACTTTCAGCGACGCATGGAATGAAGTTTGCTGTTTATTTATTCGCAATTCTATTATATTATAATTATGCACATATGCATACATACCTAATTAAAGATTTTTCCAATTACAATTCAAAACTAAAAATTAAAAAAAAAAATCTTTAAAACCTTACTAGTAATCATAGTGAATATATCTGCAAATAAATTGTATTGTATACCTTTAAGGCCACTTGTGAAACACTCGCGCATCATACGTACGATATGTGTGTACTTGATTTGCACATACATAGGGATATTGATATTCTTCATACATATATGTATACCTACTTTACATTTACGAATACTTGTGTTAAAGCATTATTCTCTTATCTTTAATAAACTTCAATAATTGTAATACTTTATCTTATTATTATTTTGTTTTTGTTTTTGTAACACAAATTTATTAAAATAACAAGCGAAAATGTCACACCATTTTAAATATTTGCAGAAATTTTGAAATTCAGTAAAATGTATAAGAGTATATAATAAAGAATAAAATTAATTAAACTTAAAAGAAAATAGTTTTATAATTTCTCTAAGATTTGTTATTGTGTATACAGGAGTTGTGCACCGAAATTGTTTTGAGTTTGATTGTTGCTGTTGTCCTTATTTATTGTCCTTTCTTGCAGCTATGTTGGAGCTGCTCAATTTTTTTTTTTTTTGTAAAATCGGGAATGCGAGAAATCTTTTAAAAATTATTCTGAACAACTTTGTCTAAGAGACAATGGATCTAAAACCAGTTGCGAACCAACGATTTTCAAGGCGAAATTTAAAAAATCAGTATTATCGTTTGTATGAGAGATATGTGATATAATTATTCAATCTGACCGATTCCGACAAACGATTAATAGATTTCAACATGCACCTATGTAATTCAGTTTCATTCGGCTATTTCAAAAACTCGCGAAGAAAATTTTCACGACCCCAAAAAAATTTCACCCGAAAATAACTCAAAACCGGATTTAGACACACTATGTGTCAAAGTTATCTTAGACAAAGTTGTTCAGAATGATCAGTAGAACATTTTTCGCAAACGCGATTTTCCGTTTTTCTTGACGCCTTGAAAATCAACACGCTTCTAATGTATGTAATATATGTATACATGAATAAATGGACTACATGGACTTAAATGCCTAGTTAACAGAAGTCCAGGATACAGTTAACATTTACGCTGGTATCGTTAAATGCCGCCTCTTTTAAGGAGTTGTTAGGTGACGCAGTCTTCGTTTACATTCTCCAGTTGGCGCCACCTTGCGAAAAGAAGAAACGACTGGCGCGCTATTACTAACTCGGATATAACCGCGTAAACGGTTTCTACGCCAGTAAAGAAGAATTGCCGTTGCGCTACCGGAAGTAGCTTGCGAACCGCTAAATACAGCACATTTGAATTTGACATTCAAGCTAGGTGACAAGTACTCACTGAAGAAATGAGCGCATGCAAAGGAAATTTGGTCGAAACATTGACAATTTCCAGGCAAAATATGCTAATTAGATTTGGATTTGGAAATGCACTCAATGCTGCTGCTGTGGTAAGAAGCCAAACAAGTCGAAAAATTATGCGCATGTATAGTAGACATGTGGTAAGACGCTACGATTGCAAGAGAAAAAACAGTTTAAATTGTTTACTTTAATATAATTAATATATATTTTTTTTATTTGAAAATAATTTTATAAAATATTTGAGATTATCTTATAAAATAGTTAAAGGTCTTGAAAGCTAGTTTATAAACATTATTTTGAAAATCGTAATTTTTACTGTTAGAAATATATAAGCAAATTAAAACAAAATTTTTACCTTAAAATTTAAACAACAGCAACCACCAGCAGCCACACCTTCAATAAAAAACTAGTTTCTTTTTTAAATTGATGGTGCAGAATAGTTGCATGTCCGTTGGCCTCAACAGCAACATGCTGCAGCAATAAAAGCCCCCCTTCTAATGCATCGAAAATGCATAACGAGTCAGATGTAGCGCTTCTACTAAGAATTTGAGTGTCTTTTCATTGCATTCCATTCCAGCAACATTTAGCATTCAGTTTACATTACTTTTTCATTGCAGTTTGCATTTTACTTAAAAAAATAATTCAATAAAAATTTAAATACCTTCCACAAAAGAGCCAACAAGCAGCATGGACGACTACGAGGATCAAAGTGAGATGCATACAAACATATTTGCCTACTCCTATTTGATATTGAATACCATTAACTATTAACTTCACTCTTCTAGGTGTCGTAAGCGAAGTGAGTCGCGGGATGATGGCCGGCGGTGGCGGTGGCGCCCATCACGGTCGCGCCGAAAACACCACTTCCTTTGGTGCTGTAAAAGTTGGCGGTTGGCGATATGAGGACTCCACACGTTACATCGGTGAATGGGATCAGCGCGGCCAGAAGCATGGTATTGGTCATTTACAATTTCCCGATGGCACACGTTACGACGGCCAATTCACCGATGGACTGAGTCATGGCCTCGGCTGTCTATGGTTCTCCGATGGCGCTAAGTGAGCTAGCAAATGTTTTAGAAAATTCGTATTCATACTTATTAATCGTGTTATTAGATACGAAGGTGAATTTATGCATGGTTGGTTCCATGGTCATGGCATATTTTGGCGTTCCGATGGCATGAAATTCGAAGGCGAATTTCGTGGTGGCAAAATCTGGGGACTCGGCTTGTTGACTTTTCGCGATTTCACAAACGGCTTTCCGCGCAACGAAGGCTTCTTTCAAGGCTGTCGCCTGGTGCGCAAGCAACGCTGTCCGGACGTAGTGCAGCGCGCGCAAAAATGTGCGCTTATGGCGCGTTCGCTGTGTGACCATCCGTATTAGCCTTAAGCATGCATGCACACATGTACAAAACATACGACATAATATACCTACATATACATACTTATCTGCATATGCGTATACATACATACATATGTATGTACGAGTACGTGCCCATATCAGTCGGTTCTATGGTACCGCACCGAAGTGGACTCCAACTGTTATGTCCACAAACACACTACCAGATCTTTCGCAAAAAGTACACACGTTTTTGAAATGCTACTCACTCTCGTAACAACAACAAAAATAAATAATGTTCATTTTATCGTTTACGAATAAACGTTGAGGAAATTAGCCCAAAATATAATAAAAAAACAGTGTTTTTATTTGGTTTTCTAGTTCATTTTTTCAGTTTCTTGTAAAATGTGTTTATAAATTAAAATTGCTAATTTTTAAAAAACACCTGTGCGCGCATACCATATACAACATACATATACATATGTACATCTATGTATGTCCATATGAAATTTTCCGCTGTTTATCTATTTTATTGCTAAGGTATTGTACTTGTCTGCATAAAAATTTAAGCATATTGTATCTAAAACAAAAACAACACAGCAGGGAGACGTATTCCCATTGATGTAACAGCATCCACTTGTCCATGTATTAATTGTCCTCGCCTGTGCCCACCAAGAACCAAGCGTTCCGCGTACGCACAGCTGTGTTGCGAACCAAGCGCTTATTATCATCCAGCGCGGCGGCCAGCTCCAGTACAACATCCAATTTATATGTTAACAAGACATGCGTGGGGTATTTGGTAATGTCGTGTAGAAGACTTAAAGCGGATATACGAACTTTCTGCAAATTGAGGGGAAATCATTAGAAGTTTTTAATTAGGGGAAGAGGCGTAATAAATATTTATGTTAAATATTATAGAAAATTAAAACAAAAAAACGTTAACATCAGTTGCACTGAAGCTATAATAACTTTCACAAACACAAAAATATCCATACAAGGACTGGATCCATCAATTTGTATGAAAACTATATGCTAAAGTGGTTGGATCGAACAAGCGTAAACGTCTCTATATATTAGACATATTACCATAGGGCTAGGGAAAGGTATAGACTCAGTAGACTGGATTACGTATTAACTTTAAATTCGACATCTTTCACTCATTATGTAGAAGCGTGGTGTGGATTTTCAAAATAAAGCATAAGGTGTATGAAATCCACTCGCACGACAGTCGCGTCTATGTAACCGAAACAGACCCGAATTTCCATCCGGCCAAGAACTGTCAACTGACAGCATTCCTCAAAATTATTTAAGGAAAGTTTCCTGCCGTTAAAACAGCAACAATATCGAGCGTGTCAAGTCAAAAAAAATACAATTAGGGGTTTCACATAGTCTCATAAAGTTATAAGTTATAACGATCCGAAAACATAGCGTTCAGAGTTGTATTTGCGTAAACTCATTTGAGTATGGAATGCAACAACAAATTTTAAACTAGTATAAACATTTATGATTTTATGATTTTACGATGCTTTATAACACGTTGTGAGTACCCCAAATGCTTTGACAAGTTAATTCGTTGCATGGAGAAGCGAATATGAACGCAGAGAGCTATTTTGAAATTAATACTATGATGACTTTGATATATGAATGTTGAAACAAAAAAATGTTCCTTTTTATCTCTGTACTTACCATAGACTTTTGGTATTTGGACAGCTGTATACATCTCGGTATTAAATGACTCAAATGCCTGAGAAAGTATTCATCACGCATTGCAACGAAACGTCCACAAATTTCCAGTGAAATGTAGAGCATTTCCGTGTGATCACAATCTAGCGATTTGAAAAGCAGTGGACCAACCTATTATTGGACATTTACATAGACCAATTAGAGTGAATAAAATTAAACTTGATTCAATTACCTTTTCGATGTTCATTTTCTGCACAATGTGCGGTGCACCTTTTAGCACAAAAATAAAAGCAATCAGGTAATTTTCGGAATGCGCATTCAGCTTATTCCCCAGCTTTGCCAAAACTGTATGGAACAACTTCTGCTTGTATAGAATTTCGACCTTTGGTAAAAACAGCTCTTCACACTCCATTGCGATGATTTCGAATGCACGCGTTGCAACTGTGCCTAGCATAGGGTGTTCCAACAATTCTGTGAGCTACAAAAAAAGGGTAATTTATGAAATTATACACTCTTTCCAGTTATAGGCACTTACAGTTTCAATAATTCCAGCCGCCAAATCACTACCAGCTACAATAAGGCCTTTGGCTATCCACGCCAAAGTATGCACAGACAGTGTGTTGTCTTCTTTTATATTGTCCTTCAGTCGCATCACTACCTTATTCAAATTACTATGATTTTGTTCATTGCCATCCATTCGATTAACTACACTACAAAGCAACTGACGTGCAACGGTATGCAATTTCTCCTTATCTTCACCCACATCATTACCATTCAACGACTGTTGCGTCAACTCAGTTAGCAGCCATTCGAAAAAGTCATCCAGACTAATGTCCTGATGCAAGCGTCCCAATAGGCCTTTGGCGACATACAAATTTGCGGCAGACTTTAATTGCAACTGTGGTAAGTATTCCGTGACAATTATATATTGTTCGGAGACAGACAAATGTTGCTCAATACGACATATTGCTATGGCGATTTGTTCCAACGCAGGTACACTGAGTGTTGACGGACCCAAAGCCAACTCCATCAACTTTGCAATGAGACAATTGTTGTTTTGCAGGTCGACGACTAGCCGTGCATCGCCGCTACTTAATAGCATATTAACCGCTTCAAGCGCTAACAATTGATCATCTTGTGGTATATTTTGACCGAACGCATAATGCCATACTAAATCGAGTACACGCGATGTGAATGCCGCATGTATGAACAGGCGCAACAAGTGTCGGAATATTTTACGCTTTACGAAATTCGAATAAATGGCAAAATTCCGTATTAACACATCAATGCAGTTGGATTGTACTTCAATTGGATACAAAGCGCCCAACAATTCCAACAGTTCTATGCACTCTAGCTCGAGTGAGTCATGTGTAATCAGCTGTATAAGTACTTTGTAGAGGAGGGCACGATTTTTTTCGCTGATTAATGGCACACTCTCGGTCAATACGCTGAGTGCGGCATTTTTTAAATCAATATTTTGCTGTTGAACATCAGCTTCAATATTAACACGTAGTACTGTTATTATATCGGCATGAATTTGATCGCATGTAGTACGATTGAGCTTCTCTAAACAATCTCGTATTGCAACTATTTTAAATAGCTGTGCGATAATGTCGTACACTTTAAGACGTTGCTCTTCATTGTAACCAGCTGTCTTGTCACCCTCACCATCGCCAATTTTAGATTGCGTATTTAGTCTTAATAAAAAAGTATTAAGTATGCGATCACTAGCGAAAAGTGGATCGCCGGATACACACACCAATGCAATGGCCGTGGATGGATTGTATAGGTGCTGATTGACTTCACTTAGGTGAATTAAAATTGTTCCTAACACCTTAGTTTGGTAACTGTGACTGATGTCTGGTGTTTCATAGGCCTGCTCCAAAATAGTTCGCAAAAGAACAAGTCCCGCTGAGATAATATCCGAATTACCGCCTCCCGGAAAAATTTCCGATTTTAACGCTGTCCAAATCACATCGAAATGTTCCGATATTGATTTTGATGTAAAATTTACTGCAGCTTTCCGCTGTAATTTACCAATTGTTGATTATACTAAATATAAATATAATATACAATTTTACCAAAAGTTCCAACGAGTCCAATTTGGCCTCTACCAAATCGCTTTCCAGTTTTTCCAAAGCCAAAGGCACTAACCATTCAATGAATTCCGGGGATGCCACCAAACAATCCGATAATTTAGCAGCCAACTCATTTCGAGAAATATTACTAGGATCGTCACGGCTCGGAGTAAAATCAATGGGGAAATAACAAGCAAAGATTTCAAACATTTCTTCGGCCAAATGCAACAGCGAAAAATGCTTGATCAAGTCTGGCATAAAAGTAAATACAAAGTCTAAATTACGTGGATCATGTTCACCATCAATGGAATTTATCAAGCCGTACATGAAATCGCCACCCATTTCTTTAAGTTCTAAGTTAAAAAAAATTAAACCATAATTTTTATAATGGTTAAGATAACACTAAAATAACTACCATTATCATATCGCTGGGAGGCCAACTGTAATATTTTGAACCACTTTCCACGTTCTCCTCGTTGATGCGACTGGCAACTACTGTGCTTAAAAAATGTGTTTAAAATTTTCGGTACACTTTCTGCGGGCAATTCCGTCATTTCCAATAAGGCATGTATGCCCTCTATCACAGCAGGGAGCACACTGTGATGATCTTTCAGCCGATCCGTGTAGAAAGCTGTAAGGAACTCCAATTGTTTTGAATTAAGGTAATCCTTTGGCAACTGTTGCAGCATACTGGATAAAAGCTGTGTTCCTTTAATCCGTTGTTCTAAGGTAGTTGAAGTTAAAGCGAAGCCCATTTGCTCCACAACATATGATACATCATATAAGCCCATAACTACATCTAATCATGGGCAAGCACTTAGTAAAAATGTATGATACACCATGATAAAGTACTTACTTTTACTAACATTAGCTGCTGCCTGTTGCAATGCCGCTTCACTAACGAATGCTTCCTCTATACCATCCTGTGTTAAAGGTGTCATTTCAATATATCTCCAAGTGACGACTGGAAGATTGTATAAGATTGAATTAATCCTTTTATCCACAGCAAATAAAAAAATAAATAAATTCGTCCAAAGTGTGCACCAAATATGTCATATGTGTTCGATATAAAGAATTTATCGTTAGAGATGTCAATTATTTTATAGGAAAGTGTTTTAAAGTGATTTTATGTACATCGAAACAAATACGACGGCAAGCGACAGATAGCATCTGTCAAATATTAAAATACACACTTTCTTAGGGGCACAGTTATTTGAAAAAACAGCACGACTTCATGGGAGCAGCCATATCTAATTTTGGCGCCGACAACAATAATATGAATAGCAGCAAAAGCATAAACACTCTGATATATTATTTGTAATAATAATTGATAATGTAAAATAAATTAAAAGACTTATTTATTTATTTTTTGCATAAAAGGCATAAACGACTTATGACATGGTGTACGTTGGTAAAAGAAAAATAGAATATTCCAATGATCGATTATAAAAGGGAAAGGCAACACTGTCAGTAATAGCAGTTGACATTTCCTCAGAAGCTAAGACAAAGAATAAGAAAAGAGAAACGAGAAGACAAGTAGTGAAGAAATATTACACCCGTTTATTTAACGGCAAAAATAAAATAAAATATACGGTTTAAATTAAAAATAAGTCTTAATTCGTAAACTTAGAATAGTAATAAACGTTTCAAGGTTGCAAGTGTATGAAAAAGGCGCGATCTAATGTCCATAACCGTAAGTAGAATAGGAATACTTCCGCAACTTCCGTATAAAGATAGTTTAAGAAAAGCCAAAGACGAAAGTGAATAGTGGCAGCAGTCATTAAAGCAAAAAGTAAAATAAATTGGTGATTATTTTTAGGCATAATATATAGAATAAAGGTAGATAAGTAAAGGGTGGGGACATAAATCATTTGCAATGATTCAAAGTAATTCCATTTATAAATAATCAATTAAATTTGAACAATATAACTTTTCTTTTTAATTGTGTATAATGTTTATTGCTTTGTCTATAATTTATCAACTTGAGCGACCTCTTATAGAGCTGACACTCTCGAGTCTCACTTTCCATTTTTGCTAACTAAGTTTTTATACTTCTATTTACTTCGCAATACAACGTTGATGGCTCATTGACTATAATGTCATATTGACTCCGTCCATGACGCCGCTCTGCTGTCACCACCGCTTTATTCAACACGGCCTTTTAAATTAATTTTTTTTGCATGCGTGTGTGCTTTATACCACATTAGCTATTACGAGGTAGGAAGCAAAAGACGAAATCTTGTGTAGGAATGACCGTGATGGCCAAAACTTCAATAGTGGAAATATGTGAAAACGCAAAGCTGGCGCGTGACATGGCCTATACCGGCAACTATGACTCTGCTTGCATATATTATGAGGGACTAGGTGGCATGTTGGATCGCATGGTTAAATCTACGAATGATTCACTGCGTAAAAGCAAATGGAAATTGGTAAGTTATTAAATGTGATTCGAAATGAATCAATATTTTAATAGTTTTATTGCTTCACAGATTGCTCAGCAGATTGAAAAAGAATACTCGCAAATTAAAGCCATACAGCGAACTCTATCAGAAATGACACTAGATTTGCAGAACACACCTTTCGCACATAAATTGAAAACACAAGTCAGTGAAGATGAAACAAAAGATCCATCAGCTTGGTTTCGACCCGATCCCGATATTTGGACTCCGCCTCCTAAAGATCCAGATGTTTGGGGACCACCACGTTCGGAAAAGTATATATTTATAGATTATTTTGCCACACATTTATAATAACATATATACATTATAGACCCGCAGTGCCAAATAGAAGCCGAAGTGGTATACCGAACAAAAAAGCTACTGCCAGTGCCGGCAAAAGTATAATACCACAGCGTAATGCCACAGGAGGTGCCACTACTAGGCGTACCATAGCTGGGAGCGGTGGAAACAATGTACGCGCGCAACAGAATGGAAGATCGACGTCATCAACATCAACGAGCCGAAAAACAACACATTCAAGCAATGGAGTTAGTAGTAATGTGGCAATTGGTGCCGATAATGTCGGCAACAAAGACGATGAAAATCGTGATGAAGACGCGGCAGAAAATGAAGAGAAGGAGGAAAAAAAATTTCAACCCAGTACACACATGGAAGCCGAACTGGTAGATATACTTGGTAAGTATGAAATTTTGTTTTTCCTTAAAATTAAATAGACAAACTATTTTTTTTTAAGAACGTGATATACTGCAACGCAACCCTAAGGTGCGTTGGAATGATATAGCTGACCTGCACGATGCTAAACGTTTACTAGAGGAAGCGGTCGTGCTGCCGATGCTTATGCCTGACTACTTCAAGGTAAAAAAAGCTTTATAATACAAAGTAATAATCTTAGAAAGGGTTGCTTTCAATTCCCATAGAAACAAAACTTTCTTGCTTTGTTGTAAAGATCGAAGTTCGTCATGATCTGAAATTCAATTTCCACAATTTTTTTAATTATTATTAAATTTATGTAGGGCATCCGACGTCCGTGGAAAGGCGTACTCATGGTTGGTCCTCCGGGGACGGGTAAAACAATGTTAGCTAAAGCAGTGGCAACAGAATGCGGCACAACATTTTTTAATGTATCATCTTCAACACTTACATCAAAATATCGTGGAGAATCGGAAAAAATGGTACGTTTATTGTTCGAAATGGCACGATTCTATGCGCCAAGTACAATATTCATCGATGAAATTGATTCACTTTGTTCACGGCGTGGTTCTGAATCGGAACATGAAGCCTCACGCCGTGTGAAATCAGAGCTGCTGGTGCAAATGGATGGTGTGGGTAGCGAAGAGGCTACGAAGGTCGTCATGGTATTGGCTGCTACAAATTTTCCTTGGGACATAGATGAAGCGTTACGTCGTCGATTAGAAAAACGTATTTATATACCCTTGCCAAGTGATGAAGGGCGTGAAGCATTGCTAAAGATTAATCTGCGTGAAGTTAAAGTGGACGAAAGCGTAAACTTGTCCGAAATCGCCAAGAAATTAGAGGGTTATTCAGGTGCTGACATTACCAACGTCTGCAGGTGGACTACATGAAACCAAATTATATATAAGTTATTGTTTACATTTCTTTTTTTCTCTTAGGGATGCTAGTATGATGTCAATGCGCCGAAAGATAGCTGGTCTCACGCCGGAACAAATACGACAATTGGCCACAGAGGAAGTAGATCTTCCTGTATCGAATCAAGATTTCACAGAAGCCATTAGTCGCTGCAATAAGAGTGTTTCAAAAGCGGATTTGGAAAAATACGAAAAGTGGATGAATGAGTTTGGTTCGTCATGATGACGGAAGTATTACCGCATTTGCTGCAATTAGTAGCATTTTAATTACAAATAACTATATAATTTAAATACTGAAAAGGCGTACGTTTAGCCAAACATGGCTGTAATGAACTTGATTTTGAATAGCATAGCTAGAGAAGTGTTGAAAGAGTTATATAATATAAATTCGAAATTAAGCATCAAAAAGAGATCAATTTTATAAAATATTAATAAGACTAACAAAAACTTCATTAAGAAATAAAACCTTCAATTTACAATTAACTGAAGCCGTTAAAGTCATTTTTGACTTCTATTTGAATTTAATAATACAAAAACAATCTCGCGTAGTTTTCTTTAAGTGTAAATAATTTTATTTAGGATTGCCTAAAATGTATTATTATTATTTATTTTCTGCGACTCGTAGCCATATATCACTACGTAACATTTTAACAATACTATATATTTAAAAATGAGATATTTATGTTTAAAAGGAGCTTCTACTTAATTACACCCTTTTAATGTATGGCGAATTCGCAATTTTTTGAAATGTAGTGCTCGGCAGCTGGACTTACATTACTAGTAAGGGCGTGGTGGCGGCATCGGCATCATGGGCCCTAGTGGGTACGGAACACCACCACCACCAATACCAGGTACACCTGGTGTCGGATAAAATCCACTATTTGGTAACAAAGGATTTCCACGTTGTGGCGCTTGCGTTTGCCTACGCATTAACTCTTGCATTTTCTCAGCTTTGAGTTTGCGTAAGTGCATTGTTTTGCGCGTAACAAGAAAATCGTCTAGGAATGCCTCCACGCCGATTTCATTGTCTGTGAATTGTTTAATTAAAGCGTCTGTTGCTTCTTCGCTTTCAGCAGCAGCCGTTTGTATCAAAGCTAAAGCAGTTTCTTGACTAACGCTCCCCGATTTTTCTTTCACTTCGCCTAATTTCTCCTGTACAGCTTGACAAGACTTCTTCGCTTCCTCCATCAATTCATTCACTTTTCCACGCAATTCGATGATTTTAGGTTCTTTTTCAATATTGCTCTCGGCCTTGGACCGATTTTCGATGAGTAAGTCGTCCTTTTGTGTTTTGAGGTTTTCCAGTACTACACTCACTTTCTCATCTAGCTTTTCGTCATCGTTGAGTAAATCCTTGAGTTCGTCTGATGAGAGAGGAGCTATTGATGATTGCAGCTGATTTAAATACTCTTGGTACATTTTATGTTTTGTTATCTGCTAGAAGTTACTTTAAAATGCTTCACTAATTTAAATTATGTTCGTTCTTTTCGGTGTTATTATTTACTGTAAAGCTATTTTTCTTATTGCGACTTATGACGGGGCTAGTAAACTCAAACGTTCTCTGCTCAAACATCACACTTGTCAAAAAGTGCAAAGGAAATTTCAACTCAGAACTGCCAGCCTTATTTAGCGATTTAAATAAACAATATTTGATATTAACATTGCTTAAATATTGAAACCTCCTGAAACTATAATATATTTTCGAAAATACTATAACTATTACAGAAAGATTAGGATGATTACAATAGTTTAATGTTCTAAATAATAATAGTTAAAATATAATAACAGTTAAAAAATACTAATCTTTGGGGCAATATGGAAATTCAATTGTAAGGTTGGCAAGCCGATGAATTAGGATTGTAGAACGAAATAAATGGCTT
The DNA here is from genome assembly GCF_023373825.1 of Bactrocera dorsalis. NCBI lineage: Eukaryota > Metazoa > Arthropoda > Insecta > Diptera > Tephritidae > Bactrocera > Bactrocera dorsalis. The sequence goes on from NW_026038062.1 coordinate 131,732, forward strand.
CCACATTCGGTTACATGTTGGTAATTCACGTTGGCAATGCTTTGCAAACACTTCCATTAGCGTGCGCCATTTTGATATATTCGTGTATTTCGGCGTAATGCATTTGAATAAATATTTTAATAAAATACACTAGTTTAAAGGGCGAAAAAGTGTTAAAAATGTTATTGAAAGGTGTAGAAACAAAAAGAGTGAAAAAATTGTTTCGAAATGTTAATAGTTTGAGTAAAAAGTGTGTTTAAAGTAAAGGACCGCATCGCAAGTGAAAAATTTTCAGACGACTACATAAAAATTTGTTCGTGTCCCGAAAGCCAAGCGTTTCTTCGGTCTCGTGTATTCCACTCATATAAAGGAAAAAAGAAAATTGAAAATTTCCAACTTTCCCCGTGAAAAACTGTGAAAAAATTTAAAGACTTTAATAGCGTAGTGATTATGGAAAATCTAGACACCTATTAATGGACTGGGATTGTTGTAAGTGAGCCAAAAATAGCAGTGTATTTGAGTTGGTTTTGAAAAACTGAAACTGTTTATGTGAAAGTGATTACGACTAATGGATATGAAAAGTTTTGCAATAGTTTTTAAACAATTCATATTCCAATAGTTTAAAAGAGCATAGTTAGGCAGGTGTGGCTAGATACAAGGTTTGCCTGCCATTAAATACATCATACATTTGCTGGATTATTTGAATGAATCGTCTGCGCAAACATTAATTCCCGAACAGCCTCCGGGTGGAGTCCTCGTCATAATTTTGATATAGCTTGGAGCATAGAACTTGGAAGAGGGGTTTACACTACCCTCGTTTCCACATTAATTGCAAAATTAAGTAGAGAATAAAAGTAGTTGGTGCCGACATTACGCACTAATAAAAGTCATCGACGAATTGAAAAGTGAAAAAGAAACAGACGAAATAAATACAAGGCATAGACAGAATAAGCAAAAGAAAAGAAACTCGTTGTGTTTTCTTTTTAATACAACGTTCGCGCAGTACCATCGCTTGGCAGAAGTGAAGCAATCGTCGAAGGTGGTCATCGTAGCTGCATGGTAATTGTTATTGCAATCATCACTGTGTACTTATTTATGTCTCCCTCACACCTATTGGCGAGCAATGGTAAAAAAAAGCCGCATGCGAGTGGGATACATAGAAAGTGAGTAGGGAACAACGAAAAACAAAACAAAGTACGCAAAGAACAGAAACAGCAGATATTAAAGTTAAAAACGACGAATATTAGGAAGAAGCAGATTGTGAAAAGTAAAGCAAGACAAAGCAATGTAAAAACAGAGCTGTTGTCTTATTCGAAATGTTTTTGTAGTGAATTGGTGAAAATCGCTGGTGAAAAATCATGAGTGTATCGTGAATACAACTAAACGAAGAAGTGACAAAGTGGAAGGGAAAAGCCGTATACAGATTGTTGGTGATTATTCGGACAGTTTTTGTTACACATCTTTTTAGCACAAACATCGTAGAACAGCATTGCACTGTGAACTCTACACTTTCGGAAATATTGCCTGATTGAAGGAATATTAATTTTACAGTGTTTTCTATTTCAAGATTTGGACATATATAATTTTATGCGCGACGTTGCAGTGATGATATAAATGCGTAAGTATCGAAATCCAAATCACGTCTTGAAATAATTATTTCGATTTGCTGATTAAGAAATCAAAGCAAAGGCTATACGATGCCAAATTAGTTTTCAGGTGCAATAACATTTATATAGAATAATTTCAATAATTTGCACAAGGCCCTATAGAAAAAAAAAATGTAACTAAAATCATTTAAGAACTAAAGTTAATAATTAATAAGAAGATATTAACACATCGATAATAATTAATAATTCATTTGAAATTAATAAGCATTACATTTAGTTTTTTTATTTTTTCTTTTACTTTTTAAAAATAAAATGCCTCGTTAGTATGATTCCACATGTATTACTATTAAAATGCAACGCTGAGTGCGCGCGGCAGCAACGAGTTGTTAAGTACTACGATATTACGACGCATGAAACGAACCGACTGCTGCTGAAAATATGTTGTTTTAAGCTATCCAAAGTAAAAAGTCCGGGAACCATACGAATATACGTACGTACTTTCGACTCGTTGTCTCGATTGCTTAGTGCGAATGCATGGAAAATTAGTGATTTTACTATGGAAATTGTGGGAATTAATTTATAAAATTCAACATATATTTAATTAAATATATAAGCTTGCTTTATGTGAAAGTGAAATATAAAAAAATGTACTCTGTGATGTTTAAAATTAAATTAAAAATACGAGTTACCAAAAAATCATTAAAATCATATTTTCGCGTTGCACAAAATCTCACAGAAGTATCTGCTGTGCAGTAGTGAGTGTGACAAGCAAAACGATATGTTTTAATGCATACGTATAGTGAATGAGATAGAAAGAGATAACTATAATGAAGGCACGATAACACAGCACAACAACAACACAACGTTACGAACGCAGCCATTGAATGAGAGCGTGTTTACCACAGCCGTTGTCTTCTACCAGGTTGCCTGGTTGTCGCAACTACGAAAGTGGGAAGAAGTAGTAGGTTAAAAGAAGTTGTCACGGGTTGCTGAGCGGTCTAGAGGAGAATAGTGGAAGAGCATTCTCGCGGTAGGGTGGTGTGCTGCGTTTAGCTATAGCCTGCCATATTGTGTCGATTCACATTCGTTCTCTTTATATCGTATTCCTGTCTATTTCTACTACTATTTTATTGTTGTTGTTGGATAAATGTTGAATGTTTGACGTTGTTATATCGCCGCCGTGTCGTGTCGCTTATATCGTTCACAGCCCTCGTCAATCGCTACTGATTCCGATGTTTCTCTCTTATTTTATTGACTTTTTTTTTGCACTATAACAACGATTTACTCCTTCTACCGGCCACATCATGTAAATACATTTGAAAAACTGTATAAAAAGCACGATTGAAAAAATAATACATATTCACATTTGCACTTGGGGTGTTGGCAATTAAACCAAATTTCGGAATTAAAACATACTACTCGGTGCATTGAAGTATACACATGCCTCGACGAACATCAAACCAATCAAATTGAGCAGCAATAGAAGCTATTTTATTGAAAAATGATTTCCAGAGAAATATTTTATAGTTATCATTAAATATTAGGTTACCAGTTTACTTTTTTGTGAGTAAAATTCAAGAACAAGCAAAGCTTATTAATATTATTTAACTCGCACAGTAATTATATAAAATATATACATAATATTTATGTTTAGGTAAATTGATATACTATATATATCTTTTATTTTGAACGTTCAAACTACTGTCATAAATATGTACTAACTTCTCACTATTTAATGTCCGGTTATGTTGATGTGTTTTTGATTCGATTTGCAAAAAAAATACTAAATTTGGTCAGAACAAATTTTTACGTTTTAAGATCCAGATACTTGATCATGTACATATATAATTGACATAAACTTTTTCATTTGAAAATACTATTTCAAATTTATGAGATTCGGTGGTACGAACGGACATACGCAGCACACAATTGTAACAATTCCAACTTTTGAAATTAAACATTTTTTCATACTTTGTATAAATTGCTATTTCTTTATGTAAAACATTTGCAATATTTTATTTTGTGTTTGAGCAATAGTCTCAAAGTTCATAATTAATGTCGGTTGTTCCATGCGCGCTTATATCATCACGTATTCTCCTTTGTCATTATTCTGATATAAAAGAAATATGATCTGTGGTAATCAATAGCACAATAATTTCAGGACTGTTTTGTAAACAAATATGTCTATTATAAACTAAATTTCTTCATTTCAAATTTATTCCCATATTTTACATTCCCTTAAACTTTAATTTTTATCACAGATAACTCAGCAGTGCAGTTGCAGCGGCCGTTGACGGAAACTAGAAGCCTCTTACAACAGCAACTGCAAAAATTATATACACCTGGGATTGAGTCAAATAAGTAATGAATGAGAAAATAAAATCACCCTCTGGGCAGGGTGGTGCAGCTGGCGGAGGAGGGGTAGGCCCACCAAGCGGACCCAGTGGTCCAGTTGGATCTGGCAGTACTGGTAATAGCGGTAATGGTGGGCCAGGTGCTGGTGTCCCAGGTGGTCCAGCTCCACTTAATTCAGCCATAGGCGGTGGTCCACCCAGTGGAGGTCCACCGGCACCTAATAACGGCAGTGATCCACAACAACATTCAATTCCGCATTCATATGGACCACCTGGTAGTGATCCAGTCGCTGCAATATCACATTATCATATGCACCAACAGCAGCATCCACAACAGCACTTGTCTCACCAGCAGAGTGGCCCCGGAGGCCCTGGAGTCCCCCAAAACCCTGGTGAGCATCCACAAAAAGATGAATACGGGCAAGGTCCTTTGGGTGGACCACCACCACCACCTACTGGTGGACACCATCCCGTTTACGGACGTTATCATCATCCAGATCCAAATATTGATCCATACCGCTATGGGCATTCGCCTATGCAACAGCCGCCTCCTGGAGGCAAACCACAACAACCAGGACCGCCGTCTGGACCGGGTGGTGGTATAGCCTCTCCAAGTCGACCACCACAGCAACGATATATTCCCGGGCAGCCGCCGCAAGGTCCTACCCCCACATTAAATTCTTTATTACAATCGTCGCATCCGCCGCCGCCACAACATCGTTATGCAAATAGTTATGATCCACAGCAACAGCAGCAACAAGTGGCGCAACAGCAACAACAAGGCGGACCACATGGACCGCCACCTCCACCACATCAACCATATGGAGCGCAACAAGGATGGGCGCCTCCACCACGTCCATATAGCCCACAATTAGGACCGTCGCAGGCCTATCGAACGCCACCACCGGTAAGTGCAGAGTAAAATTATATAAAATATAAAGCTTAGTTACATTTACATAATTGTTTAAATGAAAGCCCTTTGGTAGTCGAATATGCATCGTGCCCTATTTTTGCAGTTATAGCCTTTCATTGCGCTTTAATGGCTAGATCGTAGGTTTAACCTATAATACTATGCCACCAGTGAAGAAGGAAGGGGCAAGTTCAAAACCAATTCTTCATGGGACCGAAGTTCTCAAAGGGTTCCGGTACTTTGCAACAATGTTTTACAGATTTATCTCCTTCGATAATTCACTACAATCACCGTAATGTCTTATGAAAACATAACAACTATTGTAGTTTTAATTCTACATGATTGATTGGGTAGAAAATGTTTTTGAAGTTTTAATTTATGTGGAAAGGTACACAATGATTCAATGATTTATCGTAGAAAATATTAGTAAAACCTTTAAGTACCAGAATAACACTTCACCTGACTGAAAGAACCGGCGTAATTTAGAAAAAATGTTAGTATGTCTACAAACAATAAACGGCTAGCTTGATGCTTTTCTAGTTGGGGTATCCCAAACGCTTACTCATGCCAACGCTATTTATAGTTATGTGCATATAAACTCGTACATACATAAAAAATACAGTGTATGCAAGTATGTATTCAAATATGTAAAAATACGTCTAGTCGTACCCTCGCGTTTTATTCATTCATACTGTCGTTCGAGTTGAGTAAAATTTGCCGCCTTAAATCATCAGCAAGGGCAACATGGCACGACCAACAACAACTGGTAAACAAAATAATCACAACAAAAAATATAAAAGAGTATTTATAATACGAACAGAAATCAAAAGGAAAACAAACAATCCACAGAGTGTATAAATATGCAACTACATTTATACACACATAGATTCATATGTATGTAAATGCAGATATAAATAAATAAATACAAACATACTTACATAATAGTATGAAAATGTGTTCTACGTGGGTACTAGTAAGGACGGATATAGTCGTTCGAATACAATTACCCATAGACATGTACTTACAAACAGGCGTACATATGGACAAACGCGTGCCTAGTTGGGCTGTTCAGCGGTCAACGTCACCTTACATGCTGCTTTATACCATACAAATTGACATACAGACCATATGATATAAGACAATCTTGCCAACATACACACGAGCAAATATAGAGCGCTAAATATTTTGTGTTTTTGTTTTTGCATAGTCCTCGTGTATGCACAGCATTTGCCACCGTAAATATGTATATAAAGGTACATGTGTACAAAAGTGTGTCAATAAACGTTTGTCGTTTTCATGAATGAAATAATAAAAAAACGGAAAACATCAACCGGCGCGGCGGCATCTTTTACCCAACCAACAACAATAACACAGCCTTCATTAGCATCAAAAAGGCACACAACAAAATGTGATATAAAATCTTTAAGGTTCAAGTTAAGTTGAGAGTGTGCTAGTGGAGTAACCAGGCCAAGCCATTTAAAGCCAGACAACATTTCAACCGGCATCAGTTCAATTTCAGCCACGATTTAAAGGGATACAAAGATGGTAAAAGTGTACCACCATTGACAGGAGGCGGAGGTGGAGTGACTGCGCTTATGGAGACTGGCTGGCATACTTATGCACGTACATACACATGTATTCATACAAACGTTATTTATATATACGATGAAGTATTTTTGCTCCACTTTTTTTTGTTTGGGTGCCTGATATTGTTTTGCCTCCAAGCGCACTGCTATCTATAAAGTTAAACCGATTTGGTTGCTTCATATTGTACATATGTATGTACTATATATGCCGGCTGTGGTTTTTGTTATTGTTCGTCTCCGCAATATCTCTTTATGTGCGTGGACGTTTTAGAGGAACTTTCTTTGCTCTGCAGCTGTTAGCTTTATACTTCTTTAATTGTTTACAATGATAGCTATAGCACCGCTTGATTTGAAATAAGTGAATGCTGAATTGTGGGAACATAAGAAATGTGATTTAGCTACAGTTGATAGGGATTTTTGTTTGTTTTAAGACAATTAATTTTAACTATCCTTGCAAAAAATAAAATAACTAAATAATTTCACACTTTTACGAATTAAACTTATGTGCATTTGCGAGATTTTGAAGTCTCAAAACTTATATGACTAAAGGTTTCGTTTTGTATATTTGTTGTTGTTATTGTTCCGACCGATAACGTTACATGTAGATTATTGGCTTTACCTCTGCTTATGCACCACTCGTAGTAACACAACTTCTGTTAAGAATTTTGAACAACTTTTTAGCTTGTGGTTCGTATTTTGCTAAGAGTTTTCAGTATAGTGCTCAAATGGATGTGACTCTAGTTGGAGTTATAGCTTGGTACATATACAATATACCTGTTAGTCTTCTTGATAAAAAAAGTAAAATGACTTTATGTATTTAAACGCACGTGCCAATCACGTTTCTGTTTTTACTTAAAAAGTGGTGGCAAAATAACACTAAAATGTGCAAAATGTAGTCAAAACATAAAAGTGTATACCATATTGTAGACTTTATTATCGCATAGATATATTAGTTGTAGTTACATACATATAATAGTTGTAGTTAAATTTTTGTACAATGTTATTGTTGCGGTAACTCATCACGGTTGATTTGACGTGCCTACCAGACGTTTGTTTACTTTTTAATATTTTTTCTTTGCGCTCACAAAAAATACAAACACAATATGAGTGTGTGCAGTTGTACATATATTTTCATATACAAATGTAGGTTATTTTATTTTATGAGCATAATGTTTGTAATTGAAGAGTTTAGGGCTGAGGGGTCTTTTGTTATTAAGTATCAATTTTCAGCAATTCAATTGACAAATGTGTACTTCTATATTTATATGTAAAGGGTGATTTTTTAAGAGCTTGATAACTTTTTTAAAAAAAAAAAACGCATAAAATTTGCAAAATCTCATCGGTTCTTTATTTGAAACGTTAGATTGGTTCATGACATTTACTTTTTGAAGATAATTTCATTTAAATGTTGACCGCGGCTGCGTCTTAGGTGGTCCATTCGGAAAGTCCAATTTTGGGCAACTTTTTCGAGCATTTCGGCCGGAATAGCCCGAATTTCTTCGGAAATGTTGTCTTCCAAAGCTGGAATAGTTGCTGGCTTATTTCTGTAGACTTTAGACTTGACGTAGCCCCACAAAAAATAGTCTAAAGGCGTTAAATCGCATGATCTTGGTGGCCAACTTACGGGTCCATTTCTTGAGATGAATTGTTGTCCGAAGTTTTCCCTCATAATGGCCATAGAATCGCGAGCTGTGTGGCATGTAGCGCCATCTTGTTGAAACCACATGTCAACCAAGTTCAGTTCTTCCATTTTTGGCAACAAAAAGTTTGTTAGCATCGAACGATAGCGATCGCCATTCACCGTAACGTTGCGTCCAACAGCATCTTTGAAAAAATACGGTCCAATGATTCCACCAGCGTACAAACCACACCAAACAGTGCATTTTTCGGGATGCATGGGCAGTTCTTGAACGGCTTCTGGTTGCTCTTCACCCCAAATGCGGCAATTTTGCTTATTTACGTAGCCATTCAACCAGAAATGAGCCTCATCGCTGAACAAAATTAAAGCGCGAAACACATTTCGAACCGAACACTGATTTTGGTAATAAAATTCAATGATTTGCAAGCGTTGCTCGTTAGTAAGTCTATTCATGATGAAATGTCAAAGCATACTGAGCATCTTTCTCTTTAACACCATGTCTGAAATCCCACGTGATCTGTCAAATGTCAAATACTAATGCATGAAAATCCTAACCTCAAAAAAATCACCCGTTACAAAAATATGTTTACATGTGTGTGTGTTTTAGATTAATGCCCTTAATGATTGACAGTTTTCTCGTTTTATGATCTTTGATGCTCAGCTGTATGGAATAGTGTTCCGATGTGGGCGGCTCCGACTAATGAGTAGCTTCTTGGGGAGAAAGGAAAAAATACAAAATTTCAGACTTGTAGAAACGCAGCAAATAAAATTTTATTTTTGCATGTTCTGTATGTACAGGTCCAGGAGATATTAAAATTACTTGTTATAATTGTAACTACAGTATTCTTCCTTCTTACTACAATCGCAGATTGCTTACACAGCTGTTGCAATGTTATTTTTGTTTTTTACAATAACAATCAACAAAGGCGAGACTCAAACAAACGTGTGTATATTTAAACTGTTATGACCCAGAAAATAAAGAATATCTCGAAATAACTGAGAAACTAAAAAAATGCACAAACAAGCAATAAAATAATGCAAAAGGAAGGAAGTGGTAAACATAGAAAACGTAGTGAGGAGCGCATCGCCAAGAAGTCACTGCAGTCACCACCAATGCAATGCAACAAGGCGCATCATTAAAAACGCTTCTCTCGCTTCTCCCTCACTCTGGTCTCTACCGTTGTACCTTCTATATATAGCAACACACAAGCGCATACAAAAGGCTTTAATACTGCGGCATCGCTGCTGCATTGCACAAAACTTGTAAAATCGTAGAATAAAACATTTCATTTGCTATTTTTGTTTTCACATTTATTATTGTTGTTGTTGGTGTTATCGTTACACGACCGTTTTTGCCTCGTTTCAAACAGAACAATTGTGTGCTGCAGCATTGTAATACTATTACGAGCTCGAGCACCGGCTGTGCACGAATGATGCAAAAATATAACAAAAACAAAAGGCCCACAACAAAAAGTGAAATCTTATAAAAAAATTAACAAATAACATTACCACAGCGGCAAGCGCCACATTGCCCTCATTTTATTTTGCGGTCGATAGACACAAAAATTAATATGCACACATATCTACGACAACGACTTGCACTTGCACGATATTTTGTCTGAGGTTGAAGTGGACACGGTTAGCTCAATATCATTCAATAATAGCTGTAAGCCACTGTTTTAAATGTTTTTCTTTCCAAATCGATGCACAGGTGCATTTCGTATCCAAAGCTATTTATCTTGACTTTGACCGGTCAGTTGTTTGGTAGCTACATATATTCTATGTAGGCCGATTCAAAGCTCGGAGGTTTTGCCTTACCTTGTACAATAGTCATTGTCAATTTCGTCAAGATATTTTGTCAAGTTAAAAAATTTCCAAATTTGATTTTCGTTTGTCAATTTATATTGCAGATATGTGCTATAATGGTACGATATTGGTTATTTTATTGGTTAGATTTAAGTATATTTATCCACGAATGACAGCTAAACACGCAAGGCAATTTCAAGGAGAGTATAAACTCTAAGACGAAAATAAATCAGTCCTAATATGCGTGGAAGAAAGTGTAAGAAGACCACGCCATTTAAAAAGTAAACACGTTATGCCTGTTGTAGCGGAAACAACTAATTGAGTTGCAGAAGAGGAAGTACGAGAAAAGTAGAGGAAGTACCAGCTGTGCATTGGAGAAAAAAACAGGAAAAACAAACAATAAGAAACGGGTGCTTGCCGCTGTTTAGTGAAATGAACACAAAGTATGCGTATCTCTAAATATTTACATACATATGTACATTTTTACATATTATACATAAGCATATACATATAATTGGTAGTCGTATGGGGATATACTTTCATTTTAGAAGTTTAGAGAAAAGCACAAATATCATATTTAAATAGGAATGTTTGTATGCAATAACAATAACGAGTATTTGTCTTAAAAAGTTATATCCACTTGCAACGCAAAAAAATGGGTTCTTTGTAGAGGCATTTTATTTAGATGCATCCATTTGCAGAATTTTGAAAAATTTTGATTTTCCTTGATCTCGCAACCAATTTACAGGCCATGAGGATCTGCGAAAAATGGTTTGTGACGGTAGGGCAAATCTTCCGGTCAAATCCAAAACAAAAAAAAATATTACAATAGATACAGGTAATGATCGAAAGGCTAGTTAAACTTTCGATTCTAACAAAATGGCGGGTTGTCAAAAAAGTCGTTTTTGTCACTTCAGAGTGACTTTAAAAAAATTTTCTCAGAAATCTTATTCCTTCGATAATTATCTGACGAATATGTACATATGTACAACTGTGTTCGAAATAATAGCAGTGGCATAATCAAGAATGCAAATGAAGCAAAAAAAAATCATGTAATTGATTTTTATTATGGGTCATAATTACTGTATTTAATTCGCTCATATTCAAGCTTAAAAGAAATATGATCTCTTTAAAGAATGAGATAAAGTTCATCTTTAAATAAATAAAAAAGTTTGTAAATGAAAATTTCAGCTGTGATTAATAATAGAAGTATTGAGAATTTTACATCAAAAATTAATTAATTCATTATAATAATATAAAATAAAGTTTAAACAATTAGTCTTTCGTCGAATGAACATTGTTGGATAACACAGCTGCGCATCTCCTAGATATGGAGTCCACCAAACGCTTGCGTTTCTCGAGAGGAATGGCCTTGGACGCCTTCTTCACAGCACTCCATAATTGCTTCGTTTTTGACGGATTCTCTTTCCCTACAGCTTCTTTGACCTCTGCCCAAAGATTCTCAATTAGATTAAGGTCCGGTGACTGAGCCGGCCAACCCATAACCTCAACTCCATTTAGAGCAAATCAATTTTTTGCCAACCTGCTGTTATGTTTGGGGTCGTTATCTTGTTGATAGACCCATTTCAACGGCATTTTCCATTCAGTGTGTGGTAGCATAGTCAACTCCATTATTTCAACGTACTTTGGCATCCATGTTTTCTTTAATCCAAAATAACGGGCCTGTACCTTAGTAAGAGAAGCATCCCCATACATTGATTTTGGCACCTCCATGTTTTACCGTCCGTGAAACATATTTATGATCAAATAAAGCGTTTACTGGCTTTCGTACATACCGTCGGCGTTCGGGGGAACCAAATAAAACAATTTTTGTTTCATCGGACCACAATATGTTGCGCCATTTTTCGATTGAACAATACAAGTGCTCTTCAAGCTCACTGCTATTATTCACAAACCACTGCGATTATTTCGAACACAGTTGTATATTTAAAAAAGGTCGTGTGAAAATTTGAAGTCGATCGGTACAGCCCTTTCGAAGAAATGTTCCTCACCAATTCTAAAAATAATGGTCCGAGGAGTTAAAAAATTCTTGCAAATATACTCATATCTCCGAAATTTTGCCGAATCAACTTCAATTTGTTTTTTGGAAATATTTTAAAATAAATGTACATTCGACATAAAAAAATTCACATATGGATCTCACCCCAAACATAATATTGATGCAATAAAATTATATAATGCGCCATTCAGTTAAAGAATTGAATGAAATCTAAAAATAAAAATTGAAATATACAATAAAGCAACCGTTGCGTGAGTACGCGCTAATGGTTAAGCAAGAAAAAATAGAAATTAAGACAATCTATTGAGACAAAGCAATTCATATGGCAGGCAGGTACATACATAAGTACGTACATAAGTGTGTGCCGAAATCATTAAATGTGCTGAATTTAAATTTCATTCAAACAAGTGTGACTATGTGACGTATTGATGGTGGCACAAATAGCCACAGCAATAACAAAAGCAATCAACAACGTTAAGATATAAGTTTGCATAGAATGTTTTTGTTTTTGCAAACGATTGAGCCAATGGACTTTGAGCAGTCAAAGGTATAAACAATCAAATATGTGCGCATAACTAAAATACATACATGTGTACCTACTCACATACATATCGACACACAATCGTCTATACGAATGTATGCACGTACATATGTATGTGCCTAAAAGCAATCAGGTCGTAGCAGAGAATTAACCGGCGTTGACAGACAAACATACAAACGCACACACAGGCTGGGTTGTCTTGCAATGAATGGTAGTCTGGTAGAAGATATGAAAGTTCGCATACATACATACATATGTATATGCATGCAAGCCGGCATTATATATGATAAATAAAACAAATCGAAGAGAAAATGTAAATAAAAACAGACCAAAACAGAAAAACGCACATAAGAAAAAACTACGGAACAGAAAAATTCGTATTAATGAATGAAACAACGGTAATGTGAGTACTCACGCGCCTTTGTTGTTGCATTTTATTTTGTTATTGTTGTTGTTGCCTTTATTATCGGATGACGGTGCTGGTGATGCTTTCTTGACGCATGGTTTGGGCTGTGCTGTGCCGCTGGGTAGACAAACTGGCGCCACTTGCACAAGAATGAGTGGTAGGCGAAGAAAATGTACACAAAAAGGAAGTATAGCCTCATATAATAAATAAAAATAACATATAAAAATGTGCACGGTGAAGAAATGTTTATAAAAATAAAATAAAAAACTGCAAGGTGGACTGACAGGTTGAAGTCCAACCGAAGATCAATGCCGTGCAGTAACAACAACAAGAGAATAAAAAGAACAAAGAACCAGGCGAATATTACGATGGTGAAGAAGAATTAACAAGGATATCAAACTGGCCAGTGTTGATTTCCGTATTGTATTTCCACAGTGCTGACAAATGAATTCTACAGATATAAATATAGTATATACATACATATGTTTATGTGTATGTATGTCAAGAAAACCAAAGTGCTTTATAATGTTTATATGAATGTGCATACATATTCTGTGGCATGCCACCGAAGTCATACGTTTGTTATCTGCTCTTGTTTATACATACTATCCCGCTTGTTGGTTGGCGTGTGCCTTCCAGCCCAAACACCAAATTTAAAATTTAAAGTTATTCTTCTTTGGCGCGTGCTACGTTACCGCATTCTTAAACGACACCTGCGCGTCACTGGCTGCCCATTTCCACTCAGTCATACAAATATATACAGATATTTCTGCGGATTTTTCACAAACTTTAAAGACTGTAGAGTTGTGTGTGTCGCAAATAGTACCGTTTCACAGACGTCGAATGTGTCCACACCATCATCGACATCAATGCCATTTTCATACTTTAACCATATACTCAGCACTATACCCAACGTCAGCGACGTCACTGCCGTAAACATACATCTTTACATAGTAAAGGTATGGGTTTGTTGAAATGTACTCACTTGCGCTATTATGTTCACATATTTACATTTTTTTATGTTGCTGCTTTGTCAGTCGGTCGAGAAGTTGGTTGGTTCATTGCCTCTTTGCTTGTTGCTGGTTTCTTCGCATTTATTTGTTCGTCGTACTTTTTGGTTTATGCGCGAAACCATTAAATGAAGTTCAAGGCCATTCGGAGAGTCTGTTCTTGTTTTACTTGTTACGTAAAAAACAGCTGAGCTGCATCGTCGTGGGGGAAGGAACCTTTATGTGTACGATTGCTATGTAAAAATGTATATATTTCGTAACTTGCGGTACATTGCTTGATTTAATGCAAAACTTCTGGTTATGTAGAGGGCCAATTGTACAACTTTTGAAAATATTGTATGTTAGTGTACCTTTAAACATACACGAATCAAGCAAAGCCTGCAACACTATTTTTTATACAAACTTAAGTTGTTGAACTATTTTTCAACAACAGGGACAATAGGCGGCTAGGTTAGCAGCGGTTTGAATATTAGGTTGTATTCGTCAATTATACCTTATCACGCTGAATACACGCTCGATACTTTGTGCTTGATTGCTTTTTGGGGCACTCGGTGGTAAAGGGTAAATAAATTTATGCTTGAACGCAAAATTGAAAAGCGTTCCTAGGAAACTTAAAATTTACCTCTGCCTTCTTACGCATGAATGAATAATAAAACAGAAAAAACGTTAACTGCAATCGCACCGAAGCTATAATACCCTTTACAAATAAAAAAAAATCTTATAAGACCATGTTTTTCTATCGTTCCGTTTGCATGGTAGCTATGTATATGCTTCAGTGGTTCAATCTAAATAATTTTCTCGGAGATATTGTATCGTTGTCATGGACAATCCTCCTCAATATGGATTATTATCCATGCCAAATTTCGTGAATATATCTGATCAAATCGAAAGTTTTCCATACAAGAATTTGATTTTGGTCGATCAGTTTGCTTGGTTGCAATTTGCTATATTGGTCTGATATTGTTGGATCTGAAAAATCAGTAGTTTCTTAGGGAGAAAGGGTTTTGCGCATATTTTCGGATTGAAATCTCAAAAACTGAGAACTATAGTTATCGTTACACAGATAATTTATATACCGATGTTTCTCTTTTCTGGTGAAGTTAGCAGATTTCAAAAATCCTAATGTGATATATCTGCAGTTCAGATGTCCCTGGGGGTTTTGAATTTATCGTTTTGTTGCAGCCTTAGTTGTAATTATCGTAAGCGCCATTTTCCTCAATATTTGATACAATTCTCTTAACCAAAATGGTATTCGTAAATGTAATTGTTGAAATTTGGATCGAGCTGTCCATAATGGAATTCAACCCAACCAAATTAATTCAATCTCCCTATGTGCCTCTAATCTAAATGCAATTCCAAAGATAATCCCAAAATTCGAAAATTGTCAAAGTTATTTACCACGCTAATTGGATAAATAGTAAAGTTTCACACATAACCATAGCTGAAACGGACTTGCGCTTGTCGTTTAAAAGAATTTTCTTCGCTACAAATCAACTTGAAACGTATTTTCATCACCATGAAGCATATTTAAAGCTAAAACAAAGAAATAACTGTTGAGAAAGTTCCACAGTGTCCATAACCCTTAAAAACGGCAATACGAAAAATTATTATATTTTATTATGAAAGACTTCTTCAGACGTGAGATCATTCTGGCGTGGCAATGAATTAACAGATATTCGTTCTGCCAACAGAAGCAGATAGAAATACGGAACAAAATTAAACTATTAACCATTGTTGTGCCACCAATATATATGTATTTGCAGAGGTTATTCACATACAAATTAGCAATATTCGGCTTTGCATACAACCGAGGCGCACCATAGTTGGCTTACCTTACCATAAATCTTAATGGGAAATTCCAATATTTATACAAACACATGCTTGTAAGTACATTATACAAACACTAAAGTCCAAAGCTTTGTTTGAGTACGTTGCCACTGTGTCCCGTTGTCTGCTTCCTGCGCCATAACGCTGTGGGTTATGTGTGCCACCGTTGTCGGTTTGGTTAAATGCTTCCATCGACTTTATAGATTCGCCACTCGAAGCTTTCAATTGCGATGTTCGGCAAGTATGTTGTTATATTGTATGTATGCATTTGACTGTGTGCCTAGCCAAGTCATGGCAATCAATGGAACCTCTTATTGTTGTTTTTATTGCACTGTTGCTTTGGTTATTTCGGTCAAATTCACCGACAGTAAACATGCTCACAAACATACATACATGTCGTAACTACACGGGTACATCAGTGTTTTCGCCACCACAGCCGTCTGGTTGGCTAGTCGATTAACGCATGTTGTGCCGGCGCGTAAACTAAATACTAATACACACACATATACACATCTCAATGTAGTATCAACACCTCTGCTGTTCCTGTTTCTTACTGCTATTCTGCATTTCTGGTCTGCGCACATTCTACTCGTACGTCATCAGCGCCGACATTTTGCCGTAAAAACACTAGTAAGTCAGTGGAGCACTACTCGTCGCCATCTATAGAATTTGTCCAATTTAGTGCCGTTAAGCCACATACATACATACATATTGAGGAGGTTTGCTATAATGGTTTAGTGAACACATTGGGTATCTGTTACGCAAAGCTGTTGTTGGTTATTATTGTTGGTTAGTATGTCTATGAGAGCATTTGAAAGGCTTAACTGCAAATACCTGCCGGGTACCAAGTAGCCATCAACATACATATTTCAAATCTCTTCTCTTGTCTGGTGTTTCGGTTCGCGTATTTGATGTTTTTGCTATTATTATTGCTGATCCACTTGGGCTATTCATTTTCACTATCTACAACCCCATCGCGCGCTAGTGCTTGCGGAAGCCATCTCCACTACTCGGCTGGCGCGTTGCAACCAGCCTGCCTGCCTGATAGCACTTAATGTCACAAATCACTTGTCCTCGTCGTTGTCGATGTTAGTGTCGGCATAACAGCCAAAAACCAACAACCAACGGCGCACTATCAACACCTTGCTACATCTGCACCGCTCTCGGTTTTGCACCTCTGCCGTTTTCGGCACGGAAGTGTTGCTAATATTTTCGGCTATTGCTGCTGCTGCGTGCACGTGAGCCTCAGTAGAGTACACAAACCAAAGTCGGTACCATGCCGCACATTTACTCATTCACCCAGCCAACCGACGATTCGACCAACTGATTGTCCTCCTTCACTTGCAATACAATCGACAAACTGTTGCCTTTTGATTTGCTTTGCACGCTTTACGCCACGGATTTGCAGTGTGTGTGTGTGTGTTTGTGTTTCACGTGTCAACATGTTTCGTTTCCTTTTTGTGTCAGAAAATTTGACCTTCAAAATGTATGTCGTTACTGACGCGCCCCCAACTCTAAACTTACATACATACATATGTATGTATGAAACATTTATACATAACAGGAAAAACAAGCGTCTGCATTTACTTTGTCGGCAATTGCTCCCAAAAAATTGTGCCACACTTTGCTTGCACGAGCACATACATACTTACATATGTACATGCTATATAATATGTACTGTATATACACATAAACGTTTTATTTTGTGTTATTTTTATTACTTTTGCCAAAGTAGGCACTCATTTTTACTTTTGTTGGTGTTGTAATAAAGAAAGTGAAAATCGTGCGCTAAAAGCCGGCATTAACAACTCACACTCACATACATACCATAGATATTATACTTTCATGTGTCATGCGATACGAGGAAAATTGCTAAAAAGCAATAATTGCAGAAGTGTGGGCAGTGGAGAGTGTGCAGTTACAGGTTTTGGGTCGTATAGTTGAGCTAGTGGGAGCAGTAGCAGCAATAACAATAACAACAGCTCTTAAGCTCAATATTTTATTTCAACTCTTAAACTGTTGCTCGCATTTTCAAGTGCTTGCTACAAGTGTGTTCGTTGCTTGCTTTAACATTTTTGCTGTATTTGCTTTAAACATTGCTCTTAACAGCATCAGCATCGTTCTCTCATATCTCTGCCATCTGCGACGGCATCATGTTTATTACCATTTTTATATAATAATGAACAGAGAACCGAATAGCTTTTAGTCTACTCTGTTGTTGCGTTCTTTTTGCTATTACCATGCCCTTCGACACTTAGGCATATGTACATATACATACCTATAAAATTTGTCTTGTAGTAAGTAGTATTTCATTAATTGTTTTTCGTTGTCTGATACCTATCAGATTGGTACTCGTATATTTTACATCTCAATAAGGCAACATAATCTTCTTAAAGTCTTTATGTTAGTATTTTCGACGCTTTTGCTGCGTCCCTTTTCTCTAAAGAACTAGGACTTTTCGCTACAACAATCTGCTATCTTGCCATCTAATAAAAGGTGACCGAATAAATGTGTGCGAGTAGCCGAAAAAGTTTTTCGTATTTCTAATCAAACTTCAACTTTTTTTTATGTTTATAAATTTTTTATATTTATAATGATTTGGTCGACCATTTTTTGCCATTTTTCCGCTAGAGACATTATTCCATCAGTGTAAAACTTTTCTGGTTTCTCTGCGAAAAACTGCGACAAGTAATTTTCACAGGTTTCTCTTGAAGTCAACTTTACTCAATTAAGGGAGTTCTGCATTGACCGAAACAAATGGTAGTCGGATGGTGCAAGGTAGTGTATATGGTGGATGCATCAAAACTTTCTTGTCCATTTTTACCCAGTTTTTGCCGAGCCATCTAAGATGTGTGTGGTCTAGCGTTGTCTTGATGGAAGACGAAGCACTTTCTGCTGATCAGTTCTGGCCGTTTTTTCGATTGTTTGATTGATAGAATGACAGTGAAATGTAGAATCAATCGTTCGACCAGGCTGGAGCAGCTCATAGTGGATGATTCCTTTCCAATCCCATCAAACGCTCAGCATAACCTTTCGAGGCGTCAATCCAGCTTTGGGACCATTTGCTGAGCTTCATTACGCTTTGACCATGATCGTTTTCGCCTATTATTTTCGTATTCGAACCACTTTTCGTCTCCTGTTACCATTCGCTCCAGAAATTGACCGATTTCCTTTCGTTTCAGCAAAGAATCGCAGATGTTAATTCGGTCCATTAAATTTTTCACAGACAATTGATTTGGTACCCAAACATCGAGCTTTTTTTTAGTAGCCTGCCTTTTTTAAATGGTTCAATGATGACATGGCTGCTTATGTGACGGTCCTGGTCAATATTTTCCATAAATTCATCGATTTCTTCTTTTGTTATGATCCAGTGTGATTGGCAGCACTGGAGATATACGACAGCAACGACACTTATTGACAAAGTACTAAAAGACTTTTTCGCCTACCCAATTTGATACAAGCTTTTATTATTGACTTCAAAATCGGCCCTGAGAAAATGCAATCAGGCTTACGTTTCATTCAGTTCTCTATATATTTGTTATAAGCCTCGCCTGGCCTCTGTGGCCAACACGACGATTTTCAAACGCTTTATCAACAATATAAGCTTATTTTTAAAAAGTGATACATTGTTTTTATTAAATCTATATAATATACTATATACCATTGAGCATAATATTTTTATAACTTCAAGTGTGTTGTCCTGAATTTTGTGTTTTCAACCAGTTTTATAGCGAAATATTATTTGGAGATAAATAAATTGCTTCACACGAATTTCTTACTAAAATTGATTAAAATCTGATTTGCCATCATATTTGCTATCTTCCATTTGTTTTATTAAAGCTTATAAAATTGTATAGTGTGTGAGCACTTAATCATGCTTTTGCTGTTATTACAATAACAATAAAATATCAATAATAAAATTCGGCAGATTTTAAATTGCATTGAAATGTATACACATATACATAGATTTTAATCGAAATTTGAAATATTGAATATTTATTTTGATATTAATATTAGTGAATAGAATTTTTTCAGCAGATGATTTGTAATTAAAATACACATTTTACTCTATATTTGATAGTAAAATGGTATTTTTGCCAGCATGCATACAAAGACAATATTTCAATGTATGTGATAAGAGCATTTAACCAGGTTATTTTATCCCGAGCTTTCATTATTTAATTTTATGATTAGTCTAGGTTTTCATAATCCCAATGAAATCAAAGTAGGGATATGTTGGACTGTCTGTCTGTACAAAAAAAAACTGTCAAACACTTCAAAAAACTTCCAAAATCAAACTTAAAGTTAACCTACAAAGCCGTCTAGACTCCCTAAAATAAGCCTACTTTTGGGCCGTATTCCCATTGTGCTGCTGTAGCGCCATCAACTTCAATTCACTTTAATCACACCCAATGTTTTATCATTGTTTCGTTGCAACCACTGGTACTATCAGCAAATACAGTAACAACAAGGACATCAACATCATAAAAAATGAAAACCCTACTAAATCGGCATTTCTACGTAATACGTAAACATCAAAGGAAATTTGTATGCCACATCACAGTCAGCAACGTATTCGCACACAAAGCCATCCCTCTATAAGCTTGCACTAGTACAGTGTTGTCCAACGTGACTGTGTGCACGTTATGCTTGTGTTGGTTATTCTAGCGTCAACTGATCGCAAAATTCTGCTTTACTTGCCTACAAAGTTGAATACAGTAGCACAATCGTGCTTTCACAGACACTTGTCGCGACATGTTGGTGTGAGGTGTCTGGCACTGTCCGTGCGCTATTGTGCGCATAGGCCGTGGACAACGCTGCACTAGTACCTTGTATTTGAGTTTCGGCTTGCCATGCAACCCCATTTTCAATTCCTCATAGAACTTACTCTTACTTATTCTCGCGTGCGTATCGTGGTCGTTTACATTAATTTCCATTGCCTTTTCCATTTCCATTAAAACATCATATGCGCGAGTACTCTGCATTGCAATCTTGTTTGTACGTTCGACGCGCTCTCGTCGGGTCGGGGCGCTTCGGTCGCACGTCTGTTTGCAGGTACTCATTTTAATGTTGAAATGACGATGCCGTCGCTTGCTCTGTACCACCGCCTGCCTCTTTGATCACCGTCAGTCATACTACAAAGTTCGCGCTCAGACACATCAGAAGCACCATGTTTGCCATTACTTTATCCGCTTTACTCTACTTCGTTTTATTTGTGAACTCGTTCTCTTGCCGCACGGCTACGTACGGTTGTCGTTAGTGACGCTCTATTAATATACAACGTGGTACTTTGTCAGTGAAAAGTACCATTTGTTGTGTTGCGTCCCGTCCTCAATTCTTCCCTAGCCCATGACTGCTTCCTCAGCCGGTATTGTTAGTTGCCGTTGCGCGCCGAGCCCAAAAATAAAATCATAACAACTCATTTCGCCGGTCGAAGTGGAGCAACGGAAAGCCCACCGTCCCATGTCTCCCATCGTCTTGTCATGCTATGCTTTAGTTTGGTTTTAGTTGGCTCCGTCTTACTCATGCCAATTTTTTTTTACTTTGTATGGTCTCCACGAATTCTGTTGAGTATTCTTCGCACACTTCGACTATCCTCGACCAGCTATCTCGGCAGTTGCTTTGTTTTGCTAGTGCTACATTAAAACAATTTAAGTCCTGCCATGAACATGAATCTCCTTTTTGCGCTGTGCGGCGCGCTTTGCTTTTGCCGTTCCGCCTGTCTATCGCTCATTATGGCTGGCAGGCAGGCAACAGCATAGCAGTACTTGCAGCAACTTGCTATGGTGTTGCTTTGAATTACGTGGTTGTAGCGCGCGATGGCACGTCGGTCAGTTGTACGGTCAGTAGGTTGCATTAGCTCGCTCGTCAGACACGTACTTAGTATCTCTGAGCTGTATCGCTCGCGTATATCTTGTGGTTGCCTGTGCATCTTTGGGACTTCTGCGGCATCGGCGATACCATTTTATCGTAAAATTATAAACTCTTGGCTCAGCAATGTGATGTCAAGAACGGCAAAGTTAACAGCAAACAAAATGAAACCAAGACGCGCCGCCACTACAAACTTTGCAGGCTAATACTTATGTACAATATTTTGCCGCAACAGAGCCCACATGTTTGTTTCGCACACGGTCGTTCGATGTGTCAGTCATTACGACCTTCCCTTTGTACGTTCAATGCGCGCATGTTGAACACAGTCTGTTGTCGCGTCTCTCTTGCCGCGCTCTGCCTTGCTCTGTCGATCCATAACTTTGTTATAGCTTATGCACGCCCGATAGCCCGCCCCCAGTGGAAGGTTATGGTACGTGTCCACAGCACAAGCGCTCCTCACTTATTCAGCCGTACACATGCCATACCTTTGTATGAGTACAAATGTTGCTTGCTTGTTAATTCGGTCGTTTCGGCGGTCGGTCGTTGGTCGATATGTCGTTTCGTCGCGAAGCTAGTCAGTCGATCTGCTGACTGGTAGAGTATGCCTGTGTCTGCATTTATTCAGCTTATCCGCATTCCACGCACTCTATACCGCCAGCGTCCGATTACAACATTTGGAACGGTTATCGTCATCCTATTTGCCCGTTCGCCTGTTTGCCTGACTGCCTTTTCAGATTGTACTTCGCCCCTCGTTTGTCATATGCCCCGCCTATCTATGCACATACTGTTGTTGATGGATTTTGCGACCGTAACGACCCTTCTTCGTGCCTGTTCATGAGCTCTGGCGTTAGCATGCTTCTCCTATGGCACGGCATGTCGGTGTTTTTGTGATTTCCATTTACGCGCATTCTACTTACATACCTCCCTCAGGTACATATGAATGAGTGTGTGTGTGTGTGTTAGTCAGTTCGCGCTAACTTCAGTCGATTGTGTGCGCCCCTGCGGCTATGCTTGTACGCCCTTCGCTTATCCAGTTTTTCGTCGTCACCGCCACCAAAGCTACTGCTGTTGTTCTGGTGCAGATCCTTCCATTAGATTTATTGCCGCATTCTGCACTGTTATTCGTATTCCTTCATTTATTGTGAGGCGCATGGTTGGCAAACAACAACAACAAAATCGTCACAGTTTTATATGATTTTGTTGTTTTTGTTTACAATTGCCAAAGATGCTTTTTGCTATAAAATGTTACGGCATTACATCGTCCTTCGTTTGCACATGTCCCGTCTGTTCCCGAGACCGACCGCCCGCTCCTCATTCGTTCAACCTTTTGCCGGCAAAAGCTAAGGGCTGGTTTTATGTGCGCTTGTGTCGGGCATTCGGTTCTTTGGTTGTATGTATGTATGCGCACATTTGTGACCCGGAGTATCGAATTTACTGCTGTTCGCATTGCGTCGCAGCCCCTTTCCGCGCTTTACCATGCAACTCAGCAGTAATATCTGCATTTGCCACTCGCCTGATCCGTCCGCAGGGTGAGGGTAGGAAGGGAAAAAATCCTTTCATTAATGGCAGAAAAGTTTTTCTTGCCATCAGCTCAATTTTTTCGTCTTTCGCATTACACAATTTATATAATTTTTTTGCACGTGTGATCGGTTGTGTGCGGCTTTATGCGCTCACTCGAGTTAGTCGACTTCTTCAAACTAATGCTGATTTACTGTAGCCAAAGTGCGAACTTGAATAGAAAGCACTGTGTGTTGGCTATTGGCTTGTTAAGGGGAATATCCTGACAGGTAGTTATGTGCGATTGCACTGCCGACATGTTAGTCTATTGATTAACGAATCCTATTGTGACTATAAGTACTCGTACCTACTTAACTTAACTTTCCATAGTTCTGTTTTACCACACTAAGTCGAAGAATTTTCCTCATTGTATATACATGGACTTGTTCTGGACATGATCGACATAAAGAGGCATTTCTGTCAAGAGACATTCTCGGCTGAGGGAGTATATAACAAAGTCAGGATATAATATTAGTATCACTACATATGAAACGAAACATCGCTTCGCTTATTATAATTGGACGTAACATTCACTAGAAATCTAATATACTTGCCATGTGCGATACAAGATGCCGTCATATGCGCCTAACACCTACATACATATATAACGGTAGTACATTCATTCATATTTTTACTCCACACCAATAGTCTTTCGCTTTGGTAACTCTCGTAGTTGCTTACAGACATTACTACAAACTGTGCCCATTCAGACCCGTAAAACACCAGCAGCATCCACGCAATCAGCTGTTTTTCATGGCGTCCTAACAATTCTCAGTTTTAATCGATTTACGTGGTTGCTCTTATGCAGTGTTTTTTGCTCCATTTCGCACTTTGTTCGGTAAAATCACATTTCCGTTGATGGTAAACCCAGCAGCCAACGATACAACATTCTTGGTATTGAAATATGTACATCAATGTATACATATATAAACGCCCACATGCACGCTTTCATATTTTCATAGTGTTAGTAAAAGTGCTCGAAATTATGTCTGTCCGCATTGAATGGCCCGAAAGCCAACAAGCTCTGTACAGAAGAGTAGCGGCAATCCATGAAATGTGGGCAGGTGGCACTGATGCAGTCTGCAGCCTGACAGTTCCGTGCGACAGACAGCAGGATCGAATGGAACAACGAACAAACGATTAGTTGACCGACTGTCCCAGCAATTGTCTGTCTATATGATTGGCATGGGACGTTGCTGGGCGTTTAGTCGGGTTCATCCAACGCAAAGTGTATTGCTGAGATTTTCATTTATTCGTGCGATACTTGATGGTTGGTGGAGTTTTCAGGCCGTCTCACATATAGTTGTCCTCTTTGATTCGGTCTGTGGGTCTGTATGTGTGTGTACATGCATGTTGTGTCGGATGCGCCTGGTGACAGGTGGATGGGAGCTCATTGAATATGTATTAACCATTTACGGTGTTGGATGGATATGGAAAATCGATTAAAATTATATACCCCAATGTGTGTACATGTATATTTATCATTGTATGTGTGTACATATTCTCGTTTATGTCCACTTTGAATTCGCTGGTAGAGAATAAACGAATCCTGCGCACACACACGAGGGTTGCGACGAACGAAGTAACGAGTAAGGACATTCATGCCGACGAAGTCGTGTCTGTCATTTCGCTTCCATTCGTTAGATATGGTTGTTGTGCGTGGTTCGTATTAATGCGCCCTATCTTTGCTCTTATGCGGGTGGGCCGCGACATAGTTCTGCAGTGCTGAGCACTCGTTCGTTTGACTACTGCTACTAGCTTTGTCTAATGTCTACTCATTTGTTGTTGTGGTTTTCTTCTCTTTTCGATTTAATATAAATGCTTTATACATATATTTGCAATTTTTTGCGAAAGCATAATTTTTATATGACAGTTTATTTTCATTTACGGGACCTAAGTGCTGATCGAAGAAATTAAAAATGAAATGTAAGCGAAAATATTGCAAAATCATTGAGGGATATAGTCACGTAAACAACTCAAATTATTCTCAATCGTTTTTTGTTTTTTATTTAATGTCATTGAATGTTATTATTTCTCTCTTTTATTTATGTTGCCATCACTTTATTTTATACATATTATATTGTTCGCGTTATAGTTCATTTTTCTGTCGTTTTTTTATTTATTGGTTGTTATTGTAGTCTCTGTAATAGAATATAGCGTCAATATAGCCAGCGGTTATGACAAGCATAGCCGTTGCAACAATATAATTATAGTCGTCGCCTTTGCTTGCCAGGGGTTCCAGAAATACTTGTGGGGGCTCGGCATCTGGTGCATTACTCACAGTGCCAATTTCTGTTCTGTCAACAATTTTGTGCAAGTACGTACATATGTTCGTATCTTTTTCTCGCAGATGATGCTTTCAAGTACCCTAGTAAATATTGCCGCGCGGTATTCACTAGGTTTTTACTTTACGCACTACCATTTTTTCACTTGTTATTGCCTTGCCCTCGGCCTCTTTGCGTATCTACGCTTTCGCCCTCTCCGACAGCACATATTTGGTGTTGTTGGACATACATACAAATTTTGTCGGCAATGTTCCGCAACATTTTATTTGGTTTTTTTTCAAATTGTTCTTTCGATTTGTAATTTGTTTTTCAATGTCAGCTGCTCCCCAATTTCATAATTTATTTGCTTTGATGGGTTTTAATTTCATTTTGTGCGTTACACTCTGTGTCAGTTTTAATTTTAGTTTTTACTCCAAGAAGACTTTGATTCCTATTTTTTCACTGCGTTTATTGCTGTTGCTGTCGTTTTGATAGTTTTCCACCTCATAAACCGGTCACTTCCTTTTTATTGGTCTGCTTATTTTTTGGGGATGAAAGTTATTGTAACTGTCTTCGATTGATCGATGATGTTTTGTCAAAACTCTTACATGTAACAGAAACAATAAAGTTGCAAAGTTAAATTGATGTAAGATTAGCTTGTACGGATAGCAAGCAAAATTGTAAGTATTATTTAGTAAAAACATAGAAACAAATGTTTATTTCAAAATATTTTATTGGCAAGTTTTTTTGTCTGATATTGGAATAGTTGAAGCCTACGCTAAACATCGGAAAAATATTTTGATGGGCATTTAATAGTAGTTGTGGTTGAACTAACCTTTTTTGTATGCTACAAAATGCAAACTACACCTCAATATCATCGCTCAGCCAAAATAACATTTTTCTCAGTCAAATCGGCGCGTCACGGCTCTCTTTGTTCTCCTCACCGACGTGACAATAATTTGCTTTTAATGGTTCGCAGCGAAACAAATTATGTTGTCATTATTTTCCAATTGATGCTAGTTCAATTTTGTTGTAACGCGTTTCACCTTTTACTCTGACACCCGAGTGGTAATCATATAGTTCAGCAGAGCGTGTGGGTGACGAGAATTAGAATGGCAAAGTAATTGTTTGATACAAATATATTTACGTGGTACGTACGGGGTGTGTCCATATGGTTGACATTCAGTTGTCGTTGTTGTTGCAATAAGGATATGGACCTTAATTTGAAGCTACAAGATATGTGATATTGAAGCATTGCTGCAAGCAAAGAAAGTCACAAACATCATGTAGTATGCAATTAGATATATGTATGTACATATGTGTTTATTTGTATGCATTTTGCATTGAGTGCTTTTACAGGATTTTGTATCTTTTGGATAATCAAAATCATATATGTACGTATGCTTCGGTTATGACTATGATTTGTTGTTTTTGTAGTCACGCATACAAATTTCCATATTTATTAATACATATCCTGTTTGACAATTTTCTGCAGTTCAATTCAAAATCATTCATAGTTCTTGCTAATTTGTTTCTGTAAAAGGTACGGCTCAAACACATTTTAGAATTTGCCTTTTCCTTTTAAAACGGTTTTTAACTTGTTCGTCATCACAATACCAAAGGATTTTAATAAAGAATTTTGTTACTTCGGTTTTCGAAGAAGGTTTCCTATTTCATATGATATACTATGCTTAAGTCGTCTTAGTTTATATTTATAAGAAATATAAGTTCCGCCACGTAGCGAAAAGAAGAAACGACTGGCGCGCGGTTGTTAACTCGGCTATAATCGCGTAAGCGGTGTCTACGCCAATTAAGAAGAAGAAGAGTTCCGCAGTGTTGTCAAAAATATATATTTAATCACATTTTGTTTTTGATTTTGCAGACAAATACTTCCAGAGGTCAATCACCTTATCCGCCAACACATGGTCAAAATTCAGGTTCCTATCCAAGTTCACCCCAACAACAGCCGGGCGGTCCACCACCGCCACCTCCGCAATCATCAAATCAAGGAACGGCTGCTGCACAATACTCACCGTATCCACAGCGGTATCCTACACCGCCTGGACCGGCGACAGGTCCTAATCATCGAACTGCCTACTCACAGCATCAGGTAAGTGCAATTAAAAAACACATGTGTTAGTTTTTACTTAAAAATTGTAAAGGATAAATATTGAGGGAATCTTTCAGATTCACTTATAATTGGGTTCCTATACGTAAAATTACTTATCCTTCACAAAAATTTCCATATTGCAACCATTCACACGTATAACATTTTATTAAACCTGGCCCAGACGATAGTATGCATATTATCGCACATCCATTGAAAAATTGACCATTTTTTATTTTGAAAAATTTTTTATTTTTTTTTTCGATGCGCACGAAGGGATATTAGCATTACAAAAGCAAGGAAATAATTTTTTTAATTGCCTTGAGATTATGTCTAAATGTCTTAGTAATAAGTAGGAGTGCTTTAGAGCTGCCCCTTGGTCTGAATTGCTATTTCATCGGACATCCATTCAAGGTTGGATATCTCATGGATTTCGAGTATTTCGTGTCGGCTTAGTGATAAATCTGGGCATTCACAGAGAAAGTGGAAAATAGTAGATCCTTGGTTCTGTTCTTGTCATATTCAGACCATATCTGATTTATTATCTTGAAGCTTATTATTGAGCTCCATCTGTTCTGAGCTATTTGTTCAAAATGCATATAAAGCTTTCTTTTCATTGTTCCCAGTAATATACATCTAAATTTTTAACCAGTTGACTCACCGAGCCCCTTTATATTATAATAGCGCTATAGTGATGTCACACAACTGTCAAAAATGATTATGTTTGCCATACTATTGTGCTTCTTGTTGTTGCTAATGTATTGCCATAACATTTAATGCAACAATGTAGTTGTGTTCACCTGTGGTTTAACAATATTCCTTTGTTGTTGTCCTTCTACAATGCAGTGTAGATTAATTTGCAGAGCTCTGACGTACATTCGTCCGAAATGTGAGCACCAATGCAAAATCATACGTACATACATATATACATACGTATGTATATGCCGTGTACATAACACCGTGCAAATATGTACATTTGCGGGCGTGTGCGTGTGCCACTATTCTATCCCTGCACTTGTCGCATCAATTACAATTGAACACTTTGTCCTCGACAACGCTGGCGCCTGATGCTGCTGCAGCAGGCTGTTTTATTGGATTGACTGTTGCTATGCGTGGCACGTACTGCGGCTGCAGCTGCCGCTGAGGTCGATTTAAGCTTTTGCGCTTATGTTGTTGTTCCTTGTTATTGTTCGGTGTGTGGCAACTGCATTGTGCAGATGCGTTGGTTGTTTTTGCTTTAGTTGCTGCTTCGACCTATCACTTGGCACTTAATCATGATAAATACGGCTTTACCATTGTTGTTATTATTACAAACTATCTAATTATTGTTGCTGTGGTTGCAACGGCTTAAATATTCGGTTGTACGCAGTTTAATGCAAAATAATAAGTGCAAGTGTTCCACGAAATATTCTCATTTAAAATATGGCTTTTGCCATGACGCTTGTAAATCAATAAATATATTCTCCAAACTCTTTAATAAGACTAATTGCAAAAGTCATAGACGCACAAAATATTTACTCAGTTTTTTTTATATACATATTTCCAATTTAATTAATCTATTTCTCTCATGTTGGTATAAAATCAGTTGAGTCTAAAGAACAAATTTCCTACGAAAATTTCTCAATTTCAGAAATTTCTTTTGTAAATTTCAAATTATTTGCTAGGAATTTCATTTTACGTTCTGTGACGTATATAAAGTAAACAACACACACATCCAGGTTAGTGTGAGCCCATCTACATACACACCATATGTACATACATACATATGTATGTGTACATTAGTATTAAAGTCGATACATACCATGACCATGTACATACATCCATAATACGTAGAAATTTTCGAAATCAAATTGGTGATATTTTGTTCCAGGAATTACACAAATACCGTTATACTATTTCTAAAAATTATTAAAATTTGAATTGTACTTTGATACTTGTATAAACAGAAATTTTATTAATCTTAGAAGTGTATTTAAGGCTTACAGAATTCTCTCTAATTTTTATATCATGAACAGGGTACATATAGTTTATCACGTAGTTTTTAACATCCTGAAGGAAACGTCGCAGATTCTGTAAAGTATATAACGCAGTTTTCAATAAGAGCGCTTCAAAAAGTTTTTATAAATAAAACAACAACGGTTTGGGATATCAATGAAATTCTTCATTCCTGTGAAAGTACATTATGTATGGAACTCGATTTCTTTTACGTGGCCACGCTTGCAGAAGTTCAGACGCTGAAAATAATTTCGATGGGTTTCAAGCATAAATCGGCCGAAACTGCTGCATTTTCACGTTCGATATTCTTCCGAAGTTCATCAATCAACGCTGGTTTGTTGGCATAGACCATTGACTTGACGTAGCCCCACAGGAAATAGTCTTAACAGCGTCAAATCACACGACCGAGGTGGCCGCTTGATTGGGCCGATTTCGTGAGATAACACGCTGATGAGCTGAGTCGATTTAGACGTATCCATCTGTATATATGTACATATATGACCGCCATCCAAATGACATGGAAAATTTTCTTATTTGAAGAAAAATCTTCATGAAACTTTCCAAGAAAATGCTACAATTTCAGAACACTTTTTTTTCATCGTAGAAGTAGATCTCATTTAAATTGGTCAAAATCAAGATCCTTTTATACCCTGTTATAAATACTATAAGAAGTGCACTGTGTAGCGGTGGCTGTTTATATTATCATTGTCTATGTTAAGTTGATTTATTTAAAATGTTTATATCATAAACTATGCTATGCATTAAAAATGCTTGAATAAGAGCGCTACATATAAATAATGTCCTTTCAACCTTTTTTTTGGTTCAAAATCAATGCGCTCACATATTTAATATTTAATTATTAATTAAAGTATTATATATAAATCCAACAAGCCACGCAATTAATTAAAAATCACAATAAAATAAATAATAATTTCTGCAGCTAAAAAGTGGCGCATTACTCTGAAATTGACGTATTTTTGCTCTGTTAAGAATTGGCAGATAAACAATGCTGGTGAAAATAAAAGCAACCGGTATGGTATGTACATATAAAAAATATCACTTTAGTTATTGTTTAAATACTTTTACATATTTACCAAAGTACAAGACTCATCAGTACCATTAAATTTTTTTTTTATATTTTTCTTCGGATTACGGAATTAATAATACACTTGTATGTAAAGGGTGTACCAACATGAATGATACTAAAATGAAATACAAACAAAAATTTGTCAAAATAGGTTCATGTTTTTTGTTATACAGAAAATTTTGTGCCATTTATGATTTGAACAAGATGTCGATTAAATGGCCACTACGGCTTCATTTGCATAGTTCTATCCATTTCGGATGTGATTTTGGCTTTAAGACGCTAAATGTCGTTTTCGAGCTTCTCGAGCGTTGCTACCATTTCTCGAAGTTAACGAGTCGCCAAACTTTGCACCCAAGAAATAGGGATCATCCGTGTAGATTTCATCAAATTTCGTTGAAAAAGTCGGTCAACATCGTGTTGTACCAAAGTTACATGTTGAAATGACCAATCTTACTGAACACTAACGAAATGTTACACAATTCCGTAAACTCACATCGCCGCCACGAGCTGTCAAAATCACGTCATCTAGATTGGTAGATACTGTATATGAATATTTGATATTTTTTATTGCTTTTCAGCTTCTGCAAACA
The DNA here is from genome assembly GCF_023373825.1 of Bactrocera dorsalis. Classification (NCBI taxonomy): domain Eukaryota; kingdom Metazoa; phylum Arthropoda; class Insecta; order Diptera; family Tephritidae; genus Bactrocera; species Bactrocera dorsalis. The sequence goes on from NW_026038062.1 coordinate 162,888, forward strand.
TACTTCTCCTAAATATAAAGTATACTTTAATGACTGGAAAAATATTTAATAATCAAGCATGAGTTAATAGTAAATAAAAAAAAAACACCAATAACAATATGGTATACTTGTATAAAGTACCAACAAAATATCTGGGATTTATTATAATTTCGCTGAAGTGAAATAGTTTTTATGCAATGAATTGAAATGAAAGTTGAAAATGCGTCAATGCAATCCAAATTAATTGTGAAACGGCAAATATTGCTTTGTGCGTGCGCGTGTGTGGCCCGAATTCAATACCCAGTAGGAAAAATAACTGGTTTTATGCTGATGCAAGACTTGTGATTTTTGGGTCTAAGCATTTTTGTCTGAAGTTTATACTATCATAAAACAATTTTAGATTGAAAATAATACTTAATATCATCCAAATCTATCATAATTAGTATATTGAAGCATAGCTGATGTCTTTCCTGCTTAATAAACTTACAATTACATTTGACTCCATAAAAAATGTGCTCAGCATTCATTTCTTAGTGGTCTACATTTACAAATAAATTTATAATTTACAGCCGCATTTACGCACACACATGCAAATATAGAAAAATACGCACTTTTCTTCTGTATTAAATTTCTATTAAAATGCACGCATACTTTCGTAAAAAAAAAATAATAAATAAATATTTTAAAGTGTTATTTGAAAAAATTCCGACAAATACATATGCCCACGTATGTATGTACATGAAACTTACGACGAGCAACAGCATAGCCTTTGATCAGAGCATTATGCCAGCGTGTTGTAAAAAATGGGAAATTAATGAAACTACTGAAGTAAATACGATGCAAATTGCATTGTGAAAAAGAGCTGTATGGAACAGCGTGCGCATGTGTATATTATACATTTACACTCATAATATTTGTATGTGTATGTGTCCTGCTGCAGAAGCTTTGTTGCTTCCCACCATATCAAAAAACATGTACATGTTTTGTTGTTCTGTATGCAATCACAAAAAAATTCATAACAAAAATGAATAGTGACTGTCCTGCAAAGTTTTCGCTGAAACATGAATAATAATTAATTCAATGCCGTTTTTTAATTCCTTGCCGATTTTTCTGTACAATTTGCGGCGGCAAAAATCCGCAACAATTTAAAGGATTGAATTGTTTTTACCGCGTAGTACATACATGTGTGGGGTTTTCTCATGTTTTGTCCATAATTAAAATGCCCTGCAATACCTTTAGAATAAAGCTTTTTAAAAAGTATTGCGTTGTTGAGTCTCGAGGCAGAGTGAAGAACTGTGAATTTAATGATATACATAGGTACGTAAAGAGTTAATGTAAAGTTTGTAAATATGACGAACAAAAAAACAAACCCTAACCTATATGTACCTTCTGATCAAATTTGATCCGGATTGAAAAAAAGACACTAAGTATTTTATTACAAATTTTCACCCGCCAAATACTAATGTATGCTGCAGTGGTATGGTGGATGTTATTAACGAAAAAGTGCCGTAATAAATTCCTGTGACAGGTGCAACGGGTCTACTTGCTGAGGATTACGGGCGCATAGAAAACTACGTCAACTAATCCTCTGGTTCTCCTTGACAACCGGGCAATACATACGCAATGAGCAATGTTTACGGCCAGACGGCTCATGATTTTAGGCCATTGGAGTCGGGCTATGCGTCTCTACGGGAGCGGTATCATATTCGACTTGGTTCATGAGCTCGGCTTAAGCTGGCACTGCGACCGAGTAAAAGAGACCCACGAGGAACTAAACACATTTCTTCCTTCTCCCAGTAGAGAAGTTTGGACCAATGTTTCTTTGATCTACAATTCCAAGCCGAAATCTACCTATTCACTTACTGATCAAAGGGTGAAAATGGGACAGAAACAGGCTTCTTCTGTTGTAATCCATACACAGAAGGCAGCTTCAAACTAAATGACTACAATTTAGTCTTTTAGTCTGAAATAGTGGGTATAACAGAAGGTTTCAAGTGGGCTTTTGCTTTAACCAGCAATTCCATAAACATTTTAGGGGGTAGCCAAGCGATGCTCAATACTTACTGGTAAATAAAATAAAAATTGAATGCAATTTTTCGAACCAACTTCACCTGACTGCTATAATTCACATCCCAGCTGATCAATAAACTGTTATTCACCACTGAATTGTGAACTTTATAATTTTACCGCTTTTTCTCTTATTATTTTTTTATATACAGTAAACAAAAAACGTCACCAAAAATATGTACAAAAGTGTGCGTTTACGCTTGCCACGTCTGCAAATGTCGTCGCAAAGACGCGTCTCTTCTCATCTTGCTCCCATGCTATATGATATGAACACCTTTATGTATTTACATATAAATTAAGTTGAAAGCAATATTAACAAATGTTTCTTTTCTCTTCTTTTCATTGCAGTATCCTGAACCGAATCGACCTTGGCCCGGTGGTACATCGCCGGCACCTAGTCCTGGGCCTGGTGGCCATCCTCATCCCCCAGCATCACCGCATCAATCACAGCATGGCGGCCCACCGCCCAGCAGTAGTCCCGGGCATGCACCGAGTCCTTCGCCGCAGCCATCACAGGCGTCACCATCACCACATCAGGTAATTAATTATTTGCAACGTCATGTGTACGCCACTATTCCTTTATATCCATACTTATATGTATGTATATACATATGTACGTGCCTTGCTCTCTTGGCAATGGCAATAAAATGAATTTCATTGCTATCAACATGCTGTTGCTTAAACAAATTAATGTTTACCTCGCGAACTGCGTGCATCGGTCTGTGGAACAGTTGTTCCGACTCCGGTGGTCGTGCTTCTACTGTGTGTGTATGTTGTGTGTGATTGAATTGTTGTCGTCGTAATTGTGCCACTGTTTGTCTTGTAACCGAAAAAATTGAGCTGAATCTGTTGAGGAAGAGTGGAGAAAAAAACCAAATAGATTTACGAGTGGCACGAAGTAGTTGAAAAGCAGTCGCCCCACGTGGCAAGAACGAAAGAAAGTAAGGTGCTACTGCAGCGGTTAAAGAATCATATGTTATTCGAACGATGGACGAGCATTTGAGAGTGTATGCGTGTGCCCATAAGTGAATGAAAGAATAAACAAATTAAATTGTCATACAATTGTTGCGCCTCCATTCGCTTTATTTACTGTGCGGTGGAATACAACTCTTGATTACACCTTTCAGTTGAATTGAATGCAATAAAATGTTACAATATAAATGTGGTTGGAGTCTGTTCTACTTCGATTTCAACATAATTTCTTATTCAGATAACTAGTACAATCTTAGAATGTCTTCTAAAGCTCATTTTTATTTCATCGACTGAGTTAACACGATCTAATTTTAATTTTATAAAAATCGTAAAGAAACAACATTATAAAAAATATTAAAAAGAGAAGTAGTAACTGTAAATCAAATACTGATTACACATCACCTTCAGAACTTTCTTTACTTTATGTTTCCATTGTGAACACCCTGTGCAATTACACTCACATTGCCCAGAGGGGACTGTCTGTGAAAGTACACATCTGCATTATATTATTTAAACAATTATGAAAAAATAGATATATTGAATTATCGATAATTATGCCCAAAGGTTTTCAATGGTTTTGAGGTCAGTAGATCGAGCTGGGTAAGGCATAACCTCAATTCCATTGACCCGAAAGCATTCTTGTGCCAGCCTACTGGTTTGTTTTGGATTATTATACTGGTGGAAAACCCAATTTATTGGCATGTTAACTTTTTAACTCAGTATATTGGAATGTGCGTAGTGGTCCATGATGCCTTAAATTCGTTGGATCGACCGAACGCCTTTGTAAGGAAAACTTCACCATAGTTACCACAATACTTGACCTATTACGATTTAAAGCTTTCGTGGTATATCGTGGGTCATACTCTGTATTAGGGAGGGGCGTCACACATACTCTCGAACCCCTTTGCCGTCATAAAGATCAATTTTCCACTCTTCAGTCCAAAGTACGTATGTTCCTACATTTTCAATGGCTAGATCGGATTTTCCTGTGCAAATTTAAGATGTGCTACCTGATTTTTTTTGTTTTAATGAAGGAGTCTTACGAGGGCCGCGAGTATACACATTACGATCTAGTAGCGACCGATATTTTCAATTCTCCAATTATCGATAACGCTTCTAAATGCCGCTATATCCTCTCACTTGCATGATTCTATTTTGAAAATGCACCGTTGTAATGCAAAAGCAAAACTAAATAAACACAGCAAACTACATTTGCATACAGTAATTATTCAGCCAGCCCCCCTTACATACACTCAAGAGTGTGCATAAAATGGCACGTGACCGAACTGCAATTGCGGCGATCAAAGCAAAAAAATTACTCAGCGACATTTCAAAAGTGCAATTTCATTAGTGAAGAGTGTGGCGTCGGCAAGCTTGTGGAAGGGCATTGTAGGGTCTACGGATCAATAGAACAGAATGTCAATTAGGGAGTTCAATTGAATTTAACATTGTGCGTTGTTATTTACATTTCAATGAAGGAAACAACAGCCAATGCATGGTTGCTGTAATGACATGCATGTAGGAAAAGAAAAAACATTGTACAGTGTAAAAAAACACGACAACAACAAAAATTCTATCGTATCTGTTTAAGCGCCTAAAAGCAGACAACATCATAGATGTGATAAAGTCAAATTTCCCTGTCCCTCTTGGCGCTCCATTTTTTATGCAATGCAAACATTGCCACATTTCTGCTTGTAAAATTACATTTACGGCCCAAACGACCACACAGACAATGTCAATGAAATAATACTGCAGCCCGAAACATTTTGACCATATTCAAATAAAACGAAATCGGAGCCGGTGAACACTCGTGGTGATGTGACGTAGCGAGTGCGATGGCATACGAAATTGCAAATGAATGCAAGCAATTTGTGTGCAGCAGCCAACAATATCAACAACACACATTTACTTTTACATACAATTTTAGTGTGTATTTTTTGGCTTTGGCGCTGGCGAGTGAGCAAAAGCGAACAAATTAATTCCGCAATACAAACATTTGATCCAGCGACAACCGTTAGTAAGGCCGACCAAACGAGCGATCGACCGACCGGCCGGCCGACTGACTGACTGGCAGTCCGTTTACTGAGGCAAATTAAATATGAAAGCAGACGAAAAGAAAAATAGAAAACATTCAGCTGAGGGAAAATGAATGCGTAGCAATGCAGGCTGACAGTAACAATAACAACAACGCCGCAGCATCAACAACAATAAAAATGCATTAATAAATAAAACAAAATCGCATCGCAGTTGAGTGCAATGGACATCGAGTATCTAATTTCCTATGGTCCCTATATATACATATGTATAAGCGCAATCATACATACCTGCTACACACATATGTATGTATGGAAATATATTAGTATGTATGTGTATTTTCCTCGAAAACGCCGCCACTATTGCCGCCTGCTTATAACACACGAGTCGCTTGAAACGCGCAATCCGCAATCGGCAAAGCGTCAACCAGCCAACGTCCAACCCACAAACCAGTTGGCAGCTACCGCTGTGCAGCCGTCGATTTGAATATGCAAACACCGGCATTTGACCGTCTCGTGTCGCTTTGGCTGGCGGGCTTGTTGGCTGACTGGCGGCGGCAACCCACACCAACCAATCGGTGTTAGCGGACAAATTAGTTATTGACGAGCTGTGGCGCTTGAAGTGGCTGCGCAAAGGAGAGAAGTGGAGGAGAGAGGAGTCACAAAGCGCACTGGACTTTGGTGTTGCAATACGACACCGCGTACAGTGGAGGAAAGTGATATTCTCCCTTGCATGGCAGACTGGTCTAACCTCTACCGAAGTTTGCGTGCGTCAGTGGCGATTTTAGAAAAAAAGTAACAACTACAATATCGTTATAAATAGTCAGCGCACACTTTATGCAACTAAATGGCGACAATCAATTGACTTTTGTGTGTGGATTAGGCTGTCTGGCGTTTTATATGCTGTCTGAGTAAATAGTGGTTACGCATATATACAAATATTTTTGCTTTCGGCTTTTATAAATAAAAGTAGGCAGCAAACGAGGCATTGAAGTATAAATGTACGTGCGTTTTTTGGCCAATATACATAAACGAATTCGATGAATTGCGTGATAAGCTTCTCTTTGATTGGTATTACAAATGACGCTTACCACTTTCAAGTATCTCTTCGATAGTTGCTCTTGAATTAATTTTTTCCTAAGAAAGTAATTTTTTCAGTCTTTTATTGTGCGGTTATACTTAATCTCAACAGTTCTGCATTTCGATATGTACCGAGTTTTCCAAAAGGGATGATATGATATGCCTCAAACCACAAGCTTTCGGTTTTTCGGAAAGCATTAGGCCTTGCATCCGTATAAAATTATCTGGAATTGGCTGATTTTGCCTTGGAACAACTTGAAACGATTTTTTTTTTTGAGAAAATCATCGTCTTCGCTAATGCTCACTTTCATCTGAGTGTTGCGGTAATGGAACAAAACTTGATTCTGGTGTGAAGAAAATCCACAAATTATTCAAGAATAACCATCTTATTCCTCTAAACTGATAGTTTGGTATGGTTTTTGGTCTGGTGGAATCAAAGATCCGTACTTCTTTCGAAATGAAGCGGTATAGATCTATGATAGCCAATTTTTTATGGCTGCAATTGGAAAAAGTTGATATTAACAACAACTTGTACCAACAAGACGCGGCTACGGGGCACAGAGCACGTGCAACAACCGAATTATTGCGAAAAAAAATTTGGAGACTCGATTATTTCAAGAAATTGTGACATTGAATGGCCTCCAAGAAGTTGTGATTTAACACCTTTAGATTACTTCTTGTGCGATTATTTGAAGTCATTAGTCTCTCAAACCCTCTTCAAGCTTTAGCAGTCAATATTGAACTCGCTATTCATAACGTTTAGTTCCTGCAAAATAAGTCGTGGAGGCCATTTTAATGACATTATATTCAGAACTTAATTGTATAATAAATAATAGTGACCATTTCCTGGACAGCTAAATTTTTTTGCAAGTTCTTTTGCCCGGTGATAACAAGGCATTGTTTTTTGATAGATCACAAATGGTCAGCTGAACACTCGAATACCCTTCATTTAATGTATCCTACCAGCACTGCTAATAGGAACTATAGTATAATCGTTTAACTTAATTGCCTTCCCATTGCTTAACTCTAAAAAAATATGTTGTTTTAGTAAACAGAAATCATTCACCACGACAGACCTTAACCACTTTGAATGTCGCCGATTGGAAAACGCTTTAGCGTGATTATGTAACACAGGAGCACACACTCAAAGCCGATTGCATAGCTGGTTAGAAATCAACTAAACGGCAAGTAACGGTTTTCCGTTAAGTCGACTGCACTAAGAAGGATAGCACGCCCGACGAACATACTATACGGTTGTAGTCCTCATGACCAAGCGACAAATGTATCGATAGTTTGCACTTAGGCGCTTTAAATTATTCAACACGCAAGCATTGCTTACTCCATATAACCTGATTGCATCATTGTTGTTATTGTGTGTAAGCAAGAAAGTATTCGGCTGCCAGTTGATTGTTCCAGGCACACTAAATAACGACCGAGTTTACGGTGACGGCAATTTCTACAAACGCACGTTGGTCAAAGACAGCTGTGAAATATGCGCCGGCAATCAGCTGGCACTGCGGCTTCTCTGGTGCTCAGTCGATTTTCCATTTAAGACAACTTGAATTATTAAACGTGTAACTTTGTTACGGCTTTTGCTTGCCGAGGGATACTTAAAAATGTATAAAGCTTTGCAGTAAACCGATTTAATATAGATATATCTTAAGGAATATCAGCCTTTGTGGCATATTTTCGTTTACTTTCCACCGCCATGATTGAAAAGATTGAGCTTTTTCACAGACAGCACAGCGTATTAAATGAAACATGTTGTTAAAGTGTATTATTCTTTGAAAATTTAATAAACTCGACGTTGTCAACGCACCTTAAAACTACACCATCAGCTCACAACTGTCCACGTACAACTTACATATGAAGGCTGCCTGCATGACCAACAGTTGCAACAGCTTACAACCCAAAATTATTATTGACACCACACTACAATGTACTGAGTTTCAGGCCGACTCACAGCCTCAACTCACTATTCACGTCATGTTCAGGCGGTAAGTCTGTAGCATTCTTGCCGCGAACCCAACGCACACTCGCGTTGACACACAACTCACGTATTTGCGGCGCTGCGTTTTATAGCCTTGCAATGTGTGTCCGAAACCCACTCTGCCATTCACACTGAGATCCGCCACACGACGTCATATGTTGCCATTGACGTTGTGCTCAAAAGGTCGATCTCTTGTTTTCGTTGAATGTTTACGAATACTCACAGAATTGCTATGGGTTTATGTGTCGCGGAATAAAACTGAATTTCTGCAGTCGATCCGCTTGTTTCGCGCTTTTCATTTTGTTTTGCCGATTTCGCCTGCGACTTACACTGCAATCCACATTGATAATTCAATCACTCGCAAGCAGGTAATGTAATTTTGGGTATGAAGCAATCAGCGTTTGGTGTGCAAGCAACCAACCTGTCTAGGATTATTTGTTTACGTGGTAGGCAGTGTTGAGATACGGTTAATTGTTGTAGCTATAATATAACCAATCTGCCAGGAAATACCTGGTCAATAGTCATTTACTCGCTTACCGATGAGCATTTTAAAAATCTTACTACTCAAAGAGCAAGGAACGCGTCCACATTATTTCGGTTATAATACATTTTTCACAAAAAGGAAAATTAGTGGCCTTCACTAGAGGCTATTACATCAGCTAGTGGTAACTTAATTTATCTACAGACGGATCTGTGGTTTTAGATATCGATTCTAATTGGAAAAATGGGAACATTTCTTCAAGGTCGCTCAAAAATAGTTATGTAATAAAATGTGATTATAATGTTGGCACAATGACTGCTAAACACTAACCAATTTGAGCTTCATACGGATCCGTGACTTTGGAAGTTAATTTTGCATTTCCTTTCCGATTAAAAGAATCGGAAATTTCTCTCAAAAAATCGACTATTAAAACAATGGTTGCCGAACACTAACCGATTAAATGGTGTCACTTAAAGCCTCACTTCTACAAAGAAAGAGCAAGTATCGACGCTTGGTGAGCTTAAAATACCCACTGATAGAATTATTACTAAAGCAAGAGAACGTGCGTGAATGGGCAGATGAGCCAACACAACAATCACAGAAGCAAAATCTCATTATAATACACGCTGTGATCCTACTTGCACTTACATATGTACATATATACATATGTTTTCACTCAACTACTCGTAATGCCAAGGAAGCCAAACTACGTATGAGACTACGGATGGTCGAGCACGTAACAACAACAAGCACAACAGCGGCTGTTGAGGCAGCCAACAAAAGGAGGTCGTCGGCTGTCATTGACGTCGACTAAACCCAAACATGGCACAGTTCGAGCGAAATGCAACGCGACCGGTGAAAGTGAAAGCGAAAGCCAATCACTTAACGCAGCAACGCAATAACTGCATTAACCGTAATAGGTAGAACAAGAATATTTCGCAAATGACTTTCATTGGCATGAGAACATAGCTCACTGGCTCACTGCAATAACAGCAAGATATTCGAGCATATTATTGGGGTATGCTAAGCTAAGCATCGACGGCATTAGCATTAGACGGAGCTTCTAATTTAACGGTTTCATTGCAACAATGCGGACAACGATGCTGCTGCAATGTCAGCAACATTGCTGGATAAGCAGTAATAGAAATAACCGCAGTGCTGCCTCATACGCCAGCTACCAGCCGCCAATGAATTGGCAGAAATTTAGACAGGCATGCCGGAATCATGACAACAACAACATACTCATGTATACTTAGGCTAAACACTGGACTTATGTGGTGGCGCCTAGCTGTTTCGCAGCGGAAGGCTTTCACTGTCACAAAAACAACTACAGCAACATAGTACAATTTGATAAGCATATTGTCAGAATGGCTGGAAACACCGGCACAAGGTTGTAAGGCACCACTCTTCACTCACTCACGCACTTGTATAGCCAAGCAGAAAATCATTAACGGCACTTGAAAGCGGCGACAGACTCTTGAGTAGGGTGGCAAGGTATGCGAGAGTTACCATTTGAAATACCGGCACACATTCATAGACACATGATTATTCAGACAATGTGCATGCAACAGGCTACTTATCAACAATGTTGTGGCGCCTTTGAATTTCAGAAATGGTGGAAATTTGTGGCAGTCATTGCTGCTATTTCGTTGATAGTGGATGCGGCCAAATGCTGGTGATGTTAGTTGACCTAGTTTAATTGACGCGTTGCTAAACTGCGTTCGCCTAGTAGTGGTAGTAGTAGTTGAAAATCGAAAGGAGAAATGTGTTGCCTCTCATAGTACATGGTCGACAATAACAGCAACAATATGTGTACTCGCATTATTCGTGGTATAGTGTGGTACATACAACTCTAAACCTGATTTCGATTCTACCTATGAGCTTTGTTGTGCCATTGAGTTTGCAATGTTGTGGTTGTTGTTGAGATTTCAATGTCAGAGCGAAAGTTGCTTTTCGTACCCCATATGCATATATAATACTATATGCAAATATTACTTCTAATTCTAGAATGTATTTTTCTTTCTGGCTCTCTACACTGTTTCTTTTTTTATATGATAATGAAATTTCTTTAGAGAGGTTCTCATCTTAGCCATCAGAAATGTTTACAATATACGTATCTGCTGTAAAACAGTACATCTAGTTGTCATTGCTCAATTTTTCTTTACCAATTGCAGTAAAAGTAATGATGCGTTTCATGAATGTAGCACCTTCACTCCTCGTTTTTGCAAAAGATTTCCAAAAACAAAAAATTAACAAAAAGGGTTGAGTGGATCCATAAGAGATCCTCAGTTATTTCTCTAGTGGCAACTCGAGGGTTTCGAAGCACTGGTTTTTTTAACTTTTTCAAAATGATTGTTAAGTATTTTTGAGGTTATTATCGCAGAGAAGCCTTTCGCGTCGTGAAGAAACTGCTGAAAAGCACAAGCACTTATTAACACATGGACATCAAAATTCGCATGAACAAACAAAGGGAAAATCTTTTTGATCGATTCGGTTTGTGAACACACATGGACTTGTCCGAGTCAATTTTGATCTGGTGGTACGCATGTACATACCTGCTTTTGACTTTATCTAATCTCCGCCTTTAGCTGTATGCAAATTTCATTATCAAATATGCATTTCCGTTTCATTTGGGTGACTACGTACATATGTACGTATAAGTACATACATACATACATACATATGTACATATGTATGACTTTATGTTATTGAATAACCAAGTAACAGATGTAAACCAAAGAGAGAGGCATGAAAAGATAAAAAATAAGCAAATAAAATAAGTTTAACAAAAAAGAATCGGCGACCTTGACATTGACCCAATTGATGATGAATGAGTTCAATGTGCCACAAAGCGGATGTAAACGTTGTATTTGTCCGCCACCACCGCTGGCACAAAAGGCAGTAACAACATAAATAGCAGTTGCGATAACATAAAAAGAGAACAACAACAATAAGTACGCCAAAAACATGATACGGCGTCGAGCAAGTACCCCGCACACACAGAAGTATATACACATAGTAATACAAGTATTACCGCCGCAATACCAGTTGAGGCAAATCGACTCAACTAAACTGAAATTGGCGTCAGTGGCACTTAATGCCTTTGTTGTGTTTGCTCTTTTCATTTTTTATTGCATTTTTCACTGTACTTAGAAAGGAAAGAGGAATTAAAGTTGCTAAAACCGACGATGATGCAAGGGATATCAAATCTCTATAGTACAAGCAAGCAAAGGAGGTCGCGCTGAAGGTAACGGTGCTTTGTTCGCGGCGAAAGCAGATGATGCTGGTTCATGGTGTATAACATTTTTTTTATGGGACGGTGTTGACGCGTGGCACATTGAATTTAAAGAGGTGCTTTTGTATATCACACATGCACACATAGTTACGTAAGCGTGGGTATTATGGATGCGTTGTAGCTGAGCCAACATGTAGACAAACACTTTAAGCCACGCTATTATGAGTTTTTTTTTTTACTGTAATGAAACATCAGCTCATTCTAAGCTTGCACAAAATTGTAACAAAGCAAGCCCTCAACCTAACTTAACCTACCTTAACTTAACTTAACCATATATAAATACAAAAGTGCTTATTATATCCTTTGTGACTCTTTCAATGCTCGTTGCCACCTTTTGAACATTTGTTTCTTAATTTTCGTTTTTTTTATATCTTGACATATCATTTGCCAGCGTTATTTCATTGTGTTTATTACTGAATCCTGTGTTCATCTTAAAAGTAGTTCCTAAATACCTCCACTTTCTCAATTTGCTATTGACTTAGAAAGGGCTTCAGAGAAAAATGTATTTGTACCATGAATTACCGCTGAAAGCTATTTTTATACCTTGAACATCATATATTAAGTGGCCAAGAAGAGCACTCAGAAAGACACGTAGAAGACCCTTAAAAATAGAAGACCCTTAAAAAAATGTAAGTGATCAGCATGATGGAAGGATAGATGGAGAAGTTCTCGCAAGCGAGGAAAGTTTTCTGAGTGCCATTCACTTGGGAGTGGTTAGAAACGATTCTTTTACATATGGCACAAGCAGCTCATAACTTCTGGTCTTAAACCAAGTATCCTCTGAGGAGCCAAAGAACATCCGTTTGAAGGCGAGCTAAAGTCAGAAAGCGAACCATCCCTTTCCAGGGTTATGCACTGGGTTTGGGAACCGTGACGTAAAAAACGACCCGAATGAAAAGGAAAATTCGTCCGACAACGAAACTATATAAGTCATTTATTATTCCCGTCCTGCTATATGGTGCAGAGGCATAGACGATGACAACAACTGACGAGTCGACGTTACGAGTTTTCGATAGAAAGCTCATGCAGAAAATGTATGTTCCTTTGCGCATTGGCCGCGGCTAATATCTTTTGATGGAACGATGAGCTCTATGAGATAAACGACGACATTGACATAGTTCAGTGAATTAAAAGACAGTGACTACGCTTGCTAGGCCATGTCGTCTGAATGGCTCGTCTAGAACAGCGTCAGTGTAGCCTACGCCAATAAAGAAGAAGAAGAACATCAAAAAGGCGATCTGAGTCCCTCTGTCTGCTGTATATGCGCAAACTCGTCCCTCCGTTTTTAAGATATTGATATGACATTTTACACGTCTCCTATTTCTCCAAGAAGCTGCTCATTTGCTCATCATACATACGAGGGCTGTCCGATAAATAACCGACCTAACCATGATGCACGCGACTTTTTTAAAATTTTTTTTTTTTTTTTTCTACATAGCGTCACCTGAAATGCAAAATAACGTATCATCAAAAAATTCGAAATTGAGTGTCTCATTGATTACGCTTCACTACTTCAAATTACATACATAATATTACATATGTTCAACATTTTCAGGTTCTGCGGTCACACATAAACCAGTTTTAACCAATATTAAAATTTTGTTTCACTCATGTTCCATTTTATTTCGTCTTTCATTCATGCCACTGTAAATTTCCGAAAATGTTGTTACGTTATTTTGCATTTCAGGTGACGATAGTCTCCTTGTAACTCCACACACTTCTCCCAGCGATGCTCCCATCTCCCTTCCAAATAGTACTTGGCGTCTTTGTCTGCAAAATACGAGTTCACGAAAGAGATTGCCTCCTCATTTGACGAAAATCTCTGGCCGCCGAGCGCAGTTTTAAGTTGAGGAAACAAAAAAAAGTCGCTTGGTGCTAGATCCGGTGAATAAGGTGGATGGTCAAGCAGTTCGAACCGCAATTCGTGGACAAAAGTCAAGTTGATATATGCAAACTTTTTTTTATGTGTGAAGGGTGTTATAGCTTCAGTTCAACTAAAGTTAACGAGTTTTCTTGTTTTTTTTATATAATTCTTTTTTGATTATAATTTAACCCATTCTCATAGCTCCGACAACAACGTGAGCGCAACAAATTGCTTAGCTACTTAACAGCTTGCTCTCACATACATAGTTGCTGTTTGTGGTAAATTCAATTCGTTTCACAAAGGCATTAGCGTGTCGAGAGGCAAGTTGTTGTTCTGTGCTATTTCGTTTGCTTATTGGCAACTGGTAATTCGAACTTTTAACAACAATATTGTAATGGAAATTTCATTTTGCTTTTGGAACTTCAGCTACTTTGCATTAAAATAACATTTTTTTACTCCAAATTTATATTAAATTAATGTTAAGTAAACAAAATTTATAAAGCTTATAAATTAGTTATCAAACTTGAAATCGATAGTAATCGTAATAGTATATTAACAAGTTTTGTCGAAAAAAACATCTGTAAACTTAACGCATCAGCTGCGAATTGTTGCATCATCAACTTGTTTTGCTATTATTGTTTAAGTTGTGACTTGATAATTTTGAAAATATGCACAATAATTAACAAACGTTTCGGGAACTTAGCTTCCGAGACGATCTGAAAAGGGGAGGCATTAAGTAATTGTTGCACTTTAAGCAGCGTTTTCACCTACACGCTGCTTTGTTGCACCAATGTACGTGTCTGTGTGTGCACATTTGCTCCGCTGCGCTAAACAATGCAATGGCAAGACATACTAGTAGAAGAAAAGCAATCAAAAATAGGTAGTCAGCTGAGTGGAGGAAAAGAAAAAGCAATAATAATAAAATAGAGCGTACAATAGTAAGGTGGTAGCGTTGAATTATGTAAAGATGCATACAATATATGCAGCTACTTACGTTTCTACCTACATATGTATAAATAAAAAATGTGGTGCTGTTGGTGTTTGTGGTGGAAACATCGAAAACTTAAATAAATGGCAGCAGCAACTGTTGCTCTAGATTTTCTTTTATTTTTTGTTAGTGGTTGTACTGAAGTATGTTCGCAAGTGGATATCTAGTTGCAGTGAATTTCATGCATTCTTGCCTCCGCTCACACTTGCCTACATACAAACGAGGGCAAATGTCTGTGCATTTCGTGCTATCTGTCTGCTTGCCTGTCTACACGCTGTCTGCTGCTGCTGCTCACCGTCATATGTTTGCATGTAGACATGATTTTATGTGTGCGCATCCGTATGTATGATCGCCACGTGCTTCGCGTTTTTTATACTTGTGTACATATTTCTATTGAGACAACTTTTACTTTCAAATACGGCTGCTGCTGCGAATGTGGCTGCGCGTGGTGCCTCCATCTAAGTGTAGTCTATAAACTTAAATATAACGTTGCAACGTCGTATGTTTTAACCACTTTCTACTAATCTTCTATTCTACTGCAACTTGTATGCGGTAAATGCATTTTTGCCAATCCGAGTGTCATACATCTTTTAAAACTTTACATCGTGACATTTAATTTTTTTTACCGAAAGTTATACTTTTTGCCTAGATTTACTTAATATTTTGTGTATCTTTCTCACTAAGTTGCTGTTCATTTGTCAGAACCGAACTTTGGCTTGGAGTTTTGTCCAAAGTAACGGTACAATCTCCGAAGAAATTGTTTAGATCAGACCACTATTATTTTTACTTTCTACTGTTTTATAAACAGATTTGCTTCCTTGCTTTTTTATTAAACATTCAAGCATTCAGGTTGAACAAAATCTTGTACCATTCTAATCTTATATTTTACTTTTATATATTTGTGTATTAGTGGGGGCTTTCCTCATTACTAATACTTCACTTAGAAATTCTGTGATTATATTTTTTTCCGCTTATCTCTGCACATCACACATACCACACACCATCTTTGTGATTATGTCACAGTTGTTTACATTTTTTTGTACACCAAGCTTTACTAATCATTTTAATGTAAGAGAGCTAAAGGCTCCCATTTGTTTTATAGTCATTTAATTCTATTTAGTAGCTTATTATAGACGGTTTCACTTTGACGCTTAAACTAATTGACACTTGTTTTTTTAGTTTTCATACAGCATGTACATAGGTGTGTTTTTGTTTTTTCGCCCGCATTTATAATATACATTATACATATATATTACAATTGTTTTTGTCGTATCTGAAATTTATACACATTAAAAATTTAAATGCGGGTCTATGAAAATTCACTCTCTCGCGCATTCCAACGAATTCACTTACGAATGAAGGTGTGCATGTTACCCTCCCTATATTGTAGGGCACCACTCAGTGGTATTATACCCTGAACAGGTTATATTAAGTTTCTCACGAAATTTATAACACCCAGACGGAAGCGTCGGTGACCCCATTAAATCTATACATAAATTATCAGCGTAGCGAACTGACTCCGTCTGAATATTTGTATGTACGTCAACTGGTACCTCAGGTTTTGAGATATCGATTTGACATTTTGTACAGATCCTTTTCTCCATATTGTCGGAAACGTCGATATCTGACTATAGTAGACATAAAGCTTCCATATAAACTGACCGATCAAAATCACGTTCTTATATGGAAACTTTTGCTTTGTGAAGGGTATTATAGCTTCGGTGCAGCCGAAATTAACGTGTTAATACAATTTATTTATGTACATACGTTTGTATATGATTTGCTTTAAGACATTTTATTTCAATTCACTTCATTCTCAGTCATTCGCCGTTGCATTCTTACTGCCTTTGTTGTCGTCATATTTAGTATCTGTGGTTAGGTTTCACTATAATTTATTTTTGAACTTTAGCCATTAGAATTGTCTTTCCGCTGCCGCTAACAGAGTTGTTCAAGCGTTCGCTCTACATACCTACAGACAGCGCATTTACATGCTCACTTGATTGTTTTTATAAATTTTATTTTTATATATTTGCTATTGCGGTGTTTCATTCGTACCAGTTATTTGTTTTGATCTTATCTTCTTCGCCGCGATATTCGCCTTTTGTCATTTCGTGTGTGTGACTTGGAATACATTATTTATTTGCTTTTGCTTTGAAATGTGGTTACGCTAATGTGCTGCTGCTCTACGAGCTATTGTTGCGGAAATTACTACCCGTATGTAGTTATTGTTAACCATAAAATTGTATTTTGTAGATTAACACACACTTTATTTTATGTTAACACATACAAACTACGCTTGCGCATTCGTAATTTAATCTTCCTCACATGGACTGCCTAACTGTTGATGGCTAATTTGATTATATTACCTTAAAGTTCTTCTACTACTGATCATATAAATATAACCGTACACGATTTGCGCAGTTGCTTTGTAGACTGAAATTATATTATTTTTTTTAGATAATCTCAGCTTAAATAAATACATACCTCAATTAAATCATAAGTCTGCAGCCTCATGTGGTCGTGCTTTATATTTTTTAAGTGATTTCCCTGACATTGAAAATCAACTCACCTTAACAATTTGTAGTGAGACCACTAATTGAACTATAATTGATAGAAATTGTTTAATTCGTTTTTACTGTAATGTACAATAATATCTTGCAAGTATACTTGCACTAATTAAGCCTTAAAAATTATTACCAATTACCCTCTGGCTACCCAATCCTTTCTTTGCCGTAAAACATTTTCCCGCCAAATTATGCATGCACTCAAATTGGTAACTGGCTTCTTCGCTCGAATTTATTTTATGGCCATGCTTGAGCTTTTATGACCCATCAGCAGTTGTTTTATGTTTTCCTTATCGCCAATGGCAGTTGACCAAAATGTGACTCCTGCTTCTTACCGGCTTTTTTGTGCTCTCTTCGCGTGAATTTCTCGTTTGCATGTTCCTGCCATTTACTTTGTTCGTTCATAAAACACCAGCAAAGCATGCTTCATGTTAATGGTTTCTGATTACTTGCAAGCACGTTTCCGTCGCTGCCGTCGTCATCGATTCCATTTGCTGGCCTTTTTAGCTTGTCGCCGGTGGTTGCGCTTAATTTTGTTGAAACAAAGTCGCTAGGTAAACGTTACCTGAGAAGTAGGGAAAAAGTGAGAAAACGTCAACGTAATTTGCTTACAATTGGTTATGTTACCAACTTGCGTTCTCTCGGAAATCTTCGTTAAACAACACGTTTAGGCTTTTAATATCATTCCATGTGTTTTATTTTGAATTTGTTAGTGATTCCCTCTTATATAATACTTGTGTAAATGTATTGCAGAAGTTACATATGTTCCTTATAAAAAATGACATGCCACTTAATTACAAATTTATTATTTATTCAAAAATACAGCGTAGTGGTGGAAACGTTTATATGCAATTTATGTAAATTTTACAAAATGTTTTTCCTCAGAGTAATAGGACTTAGACGATTTAAAAAAATGTATTAAACCAATCCTTACAATTTTTTAAAATCTTTCAAAATAGGCTACTTCCGCATCGATGCAGCGCTGTCAGCGCGATTTCCAAGCATTGAAGGCGTCACGGAAGGCATTCTCTGGAATAGCCTTTAAAGCCGAAGTGCTTCGTCTTAGAATGCCTCTTTTTCTCAGGATCATACTCTAAGATCCGTAACTCGCCACCTATGATTACGTTATTCAAAAATTAGGGGTCACTTTCACACATGTTCAAATTTTCTTGGCACACTTCCACTCGCCAAAATTTGTGGTCGTCAGTGAGCACTTTTGGGACCATCTTCGCGCCCACCTTGCGCATGTTCAAGTGCTCCGTCACAATGTCATGTATAACAGATTTTGATCAATTTAACATCTGGGCAATTAAACGAATACTTAATCGAATTAAACGAATACGGTCTGAGTTCAAAACTTTCCATTATTTCCTCTCGAGTCACATTGTCGGTGTTTCTCGAAGATCCCCCAGCACGGTCTTCATCAGCGACCTCTTCCCGGCCCTTCAAAATGGCCTGATGCCACCAAAACACACCACTTCTTGATAAAGCAACATCTGGGTGATCTTGATGTTTATATCGATATATATTATTAATTAATTCCATTATTTCCTCTCCATTTGCCAAAAAGTCAGCTGTTGTGCAAGGTTCTAGCCTAATGTTCCCTATTGGCTAAAGAAATACAGCACGTTTGCCAAAGTATTATCATCATCATCATCATCGTATTCGTTTTTTTAAAGCAGTTTTGCAACTTGTGTGATAGTGTAAAGACTCTTGACATCGCAGCCTCTCTTGCAGCCAACATTACGTCGTATATCACCAACCTGTAATGTCGTAATATGATTGCTTGCTGTGGCCCGCTTTACTATGCTACTTGGTAGCGAGTATTAAGAGTGCTTCAGTATAAAATGGTGTTGTGATGTCCGCTGTCAGCATTGCAAGTTACCGGAAGCACGTCGACATGCGAACTAAATTTGTGCTTCGCGCCAAAACACTGAATGTATCATACATATGTATGTATGAAGCTTATGTTCATAACGGGTGATTTTTTTGAGGTTAGGATTTTCATGCATTAGTATTTGACAGATCACGTGGGATTTCAGACATGGTGTCAAAGAGAAAGATGCTCAGTATGCTTTGACATTTCATCATGAATAGACTTACTAACGAGCAACGCTTGCAAATCATTGAATTTTATTACCAAAATCAGTGTTCGGTTCGAAATGTGAAAATCCGCTTTTTTATCGACAAATTTTGTTCAGCGATGAGGCTCATTTCTGGTTGAATGGCTACGTAAATAAGCAAAATTGCCGCATTTGGGGTGAAGAGCAACCAGAAGCCGTTCAAGAACTGCCCATGCATCCCGAAAAATGCACTGTTTGGTGTGGTTTGTACGCTGGTGGAATCATTGGACCGTATTTTTTCAAAGATGCTGTTGGACGCAACGTTACGGTGAATGGCGATCGCTATCGTTCGATGCTAACAAACTTTTTGTTGCCAAAAATGGAAGAACTGAACTTGGTTGACATGTCACATGCCACACAGCTCGCGATTCTATGGCCATTTTGAGGGAAAACTTCGGACAACAATTCATCTCAAGAAATGGACCCGTAAGTTGGCCACCAAGATCATGCGATTTAACGCCTTTAGACTATTTTTTGTGGGGCTACGTCAAGTCTAAAGTCTACAGAAATAAGCCAGCAACTATTCCAGCTTTGGAAGACAACATTTCCGAAGAAATTCGGGCTATTCCGGCCGAAATGCTCGAAAAAGTTGCCCAAAATTGGACTTTCCGAATGGACCACCTAAGACGCAGCCGCGGTCAACATTTAAATGAAATTATCTTCAAAAAGTAAATGTCATGAACCAATCTAACGTTTCAAATAAAGAACCGATGAGATTTTGCAAATTATATGTATGCAGTTTTATATATTTTGGTAGGATGTTGGGGCATGTAACGATGGTACTAAGCTGGGTTGAATTGTTACTGGCTATTTGGCGCTTTAACGGCAGTGTTGCTCATAGTTTAAAATGGACGGAATTTGCTTGCGTCTACAATATGGCACAGACCTAGCGCTTATCACTTTTGTAATGCATTCAAAGAAATATTAATTTAAACTGAGCTAATATTTCTTCGGGGGCATTACGTTGGACTCAGGGACGCATTTGAATTGGCTTAAGCTTTAAGCCTGCAACGATTAAAAATATTTCCATGGTCTGCAATGTGAATTTTCAGCCTACTGCAAACAGTTTGGTGAATAATCGTTGCTGCCCAAAGAATGCTTTGGAAATGTACGCCCAACTTCCTTCACAACCGCATTTAGTAACTGCCAATGGTGGCTATTTTATGAATTTTATTAGTAAATTCTATGCATACACCACATATCCCATCCACTAACTGTCATTAATGCAAGCATTTTAAGTTATTTTTTGTAGTTTTCAACGCTTATCGGCAATCTAAATTAAAGTCCACTATTAATTTGACGTCTTCCTTCGTTTGGCTGCAAAGGTTTCTGTTGACTTAATTCCGTTGAATGTTTATTTTATTGCAATTTCTTTTTATTATACTTATTTGAGGAACGGCTCTGCCGCAACACCACTCCACCACTGTGGCAATTGTGTGTTGGTCTGGTCTGCCGGTGATGCACCAAAGCACTGTTTATGCGCACGTGTGTTCATCCGCAATGCTGCAGCTCACGACACCGGCTGTGTGTGCCACGGCATATTCGTAATCCTAATTAAATACGAACGACTGATGTCATAAAGCGTGCACAGCTCCTCCACTGCTACACAGCGCACCACATGGCAGTTACGGCGACGACGACAACAACAACCCGACTGCCGACTAAGTATGGCATGGCGTGCACGCACATAAAGCGGCTGCTGTGTGCAATTTTACTGGTGATTGTATAAACTGCGAGAGTTGTGCGCACGTTGGTTCTACGTGTATTATTGCTTTCTGACATGCCTGTGGGGCGCGCTGTTGGCAGGCGGCGGCAGCTGATTCATGCCGACAGTCGAGCAATTGGCAAGCATGCGGTCGAGACTGAACGAACATTGGAAACAACTGCACTGCGTTCGTCGTACTCAATCCAACTGCCTTACATCACTGGGTATTCGTTTGGAGAATTTTGTATGTCTGGCGTGTCGCCATCAGCTGTGTGTTGGTTGAACATGTAATTGCACGACGCCGCTTAACTGCGCTTTATGCTCTTCGGCTGGCACCCAAACGACTTGACGTTGACGGCTTCAGCAACAGTTTGTTGTTGGCTCTACGTACTTACGTTTTTGATTGTTAAAGCAAGCGTGTGCTTTTCTATGACGGTGCCCTTCATCTCCCCCAATTTTATGTTAGTTCACTATTATATGCTTTCGTTTACGCCTTAGCTTCATTTGAATTGTGCTTTTTTTTGTTTGTTTGTCATGAATGTTTGGCGCGTTTTCGTTGAAGTTGAAAACGTGCCTTCTGTGCAATTTTCGGGCACCAACTAGTTTATATAATGATCAAGCGTTTTTAATTCTTTTGTTTACGCCTCGCAGAAAGTGATAAAGAAATGTGGGTTGACGAAATGACTTGAGTTCTTGACACACTCATCTCATGTTTATACCTTGAGGAGGTATATTGAGGTATATAGATATATACTTAGTTTGTTATTAGTATTACAGCTTCAATGCAGCCGATCGGAGATTCTTACAATAAAAAATTTCTTTAATTTCTAAGTAAGTAACAATATATACTTCCTATGCTGTTTTGTGAAAGAAAGATGTTTATATTTTTACTCGCTGGTATCTCGATGGGTTGTCTGTCAAACTCCATTGCTTTCAAACTTGATAATGACGCTAACCCAAGTGCAGATTATGATTTTGAAATTGCAAAACATTTCATTTTCGCTAAGAGCAATGTTAATTGCATTTATAAATTTAACTTTTAAATAAAATTTCTAAACAGCAATATTTATTTTGTCTTTCAGGTTAGTACAACTATTTTGTTCGTATAACTCTCGGAAATATTGCAATATGAAACTTTACTATGGTAAGTGCTCTTTAATTTACAAATTGACAAAGGTCTACTTATATGTATTACAGTATGAAAGAAATCAGAACTCCATACTGAAGCTGAATAAGTATTAAATACAAAATCATCAACAAATCAACTAAAATTCAATTTCTTCCAATACAATTTGAAGCATTATTTCTGCTTAGCATATAAAGTTACGCTACAGTAATTGACGTTCACTTGTATAGCGTCAGTCCGTTTTATTTTCTTACTCCCAGTTATTGCCCTGTTTACTTCGTTGAGTATTATCTAACGACTATCATAATTTTCCAACTGCTTTCAATCAGGACAAACGTCAAGCATTCAAAGTTTTTAATTTTGATAATTGTTGCCGATGATTGTCAACAAAGAGTGACAGGAAGAAAATTGTGGTTGCAGTAGCAATCATTGCAGCATTTTTAACAAGGAGGTGGAACAACGCAAAACATTCTCTATCAACTACAAATACGAGAATTCAAAACTACTACTAACCATGTTGTATCGGTCCTTTCGTATGATAAAAGTTGTAAATAAGGCAAATGAGGATAGAAGTTTGCCAGCAGCCGAAGCAATTGCAATTAACTTAGTCGTATGTAGCTGACACAGCTTGCCACTGCCTTGACTTGGCAAATGCTGCATACCGTGCTTTACACCAAAGCATATTTCTTTCCTTCATAATTACTACCATATATCTTTTATTTTCTAGATTCCTGCTTACTGATTGCCGTTACTCTTACTATTGCGCAAAATGTATTATTATTATTATTTTTTTTTAATCTTATCTACAAATTAACTACCTTTTCCTGCTTTACCATAAACTCGGTTCCTCCATTTTGAAGTCTGTCAACATTGCAATCGCATGTGTGCTTATACGCTGCCGCTGGAGACACATAACACTTTCACTCGCTACTTATGCCACTCCATTCCGTTAACTTTACTAAACTAGATGACTGAGTGACTTAACTTAAAATGTCTGACTGCCTCCCAGTTAATCCAAGTGCAATCCGATTTTATCAACTACATTTGCAACGTTGCCGTTAAGTTACCTTACCTTACCTGCCCTTCACAGCGCTTTTAAGCCGCACATTTTCGTCGCATTCTGTGCGTGTGTCGCAATTTATACCATTGCTTGCTGCTGTGTCGCGCATTGCTGCCTCCGTTTTTAATCCGCACGACAGTCGACATAACACCAGCAGTGACAACAACACTACCAACGTCACAGAAGTCATAAAAGCAATTTCTTTTATTTCATACACACTCAGTGTAGCGAAGTTTTTACGACGTTTATTATTATGTTTTATTATTTTTGGAGTTCGCCGCTCTTTTAAGGTTTTAATTTCGTGTTGCAAAATTTTGACGCAACGAAATATCTGTAATAAAGTTATATTTTATAGTATTTAACGGTATTGTCTTCGCTAATGCGGACTCTCCTTGACTGAGTTACTTAAATTCACGCATTTGTGGTTTATTTATTAACTTTATTAGATGAAAAATGACTTATGTTTTATTTTGTTGGGCTAATTTCTGCCTTTATTGTTTTCTGCTATACATATTTGCAATTAAAGAGATTTTGTAAACATATCGCCTAACAGCTGATCGTTGCTAGAAGGTGTCATTTATGTTTGAAATTAGTATAGCGTGTGAACTATCTACATTATAGGAGGGTTGCCTTTTACATTTTGAGATTCGAGAACGAACAACAAATTTTAATCGGCGAAAATCGCTTAAATGTTTTTCAAAATATTTTCCTTTTACATGCCTTTGAAACAATTATCGAAGCACGTTTTCCACTCCGATTGAAGTATCTCCAAAACATGCGTTCAACTGCCTCTAGAGGTGTCGAATAATGTTCACATCTAAGTCATTGTTTGCCGATTGAGGAGATGATTCATCAAATCGATGTTTTGAGTTCTCACAATTACAGTTGTTTCAGTCGATGTGAAAGAGCTTACATTGTCAAGGTCATGACTGATTTGTCTTCGACGGTTGGTTTTCCTGATTTCTTGAAAGACAACTAGCAAACAAATGGTTATACCATTCAGAATTTACTGTTCTGCGTTGTTCTAGTGGTACGACTGCGACCAGTTTTTTCAAAAAAAAAAAAAAAAAAACAGACAACCATTTGCTTGGAGGTGTTTCGTGCGTGAACAACTTTTGTTGTATTCGGCTTATCAAGAAACACCCAAACAGTCAACTGCTGTTTGTTTTCAGACTCACACACGTAAATCCACGATTCATCACCTGTCACACGGCAATGACAACGTGTTTCGAAGCATCGTTTTTTCCCTCTCGACCAATCGACACGAGCCTTTTTGTGTGATTGACCTATTATGTGGAGTCTGAAATGAACACATTATTTTGCAGTCAAATGTTTATGCAATATTGAATGTATGCTAGTCTCTCTAATGCCTGTAGTTGTCTCAATCTCACATTGCAATATCAGTTTGCGCATAGCATCAATAGTTTACGAAACAAAAACTGATTTTGGACGACTTTACGAAATACGCCTCGATTAAATTCACTATGCCATCAATAAACACTGCTCCTTGATACACCTACATTGCCAATAATTGAAATAACTTTGTCGATGCTCTGTTGCTGAGTTAATTCACATTGAAAGTGGTAAAAACGCGAAAATGTTTGCGATTTTATTCCATTTTTTTTTTTTTGTCAAGATGAAGATTTTAAGTTACTATAATAACACAAATAGCGCTCGTATGTAAAAACGTTCTGAGTATGTATGTACATACATATAACATCATAAATGAAAAGTTACGAAAAAGTTGTGAATTGTCCGATTGTAATACTAAGTTAGCCAAACCCAGAAATATAAAAGGCAACCTACGTATAATGAAATGTGTATGCAAATTTTTCAATGCTTACATACATACGTACGTATTATCGTGCCATAGGCATAAAAACCGCCCATCAATTAGCAAAACGATCGTACGTATGCGCAGCGGCGCAACGAGACAGCGCAAAGTGGTAAATAAATTTAAGTGTATATAGGAATTCTGAGAAATGTTTATTTGTTTTGATATTTTTAAATCAAGTTTTTATACGGAATGTATATTATGTTGATAAATCGCCGTATGCAATTTCTGTCAGAGTTCTGGCAAGTATACATATGTGGCATACACTTCCTTTAGATAACCTCATTATGTCCTGAACAGGATGTAATAGATCGTATATCAATGTTCGAGAGATGTCGAAATGCTTAAAAAGAGACTGGATGTATAAACATATGAATAATGTTATATACCATATCGTTGCTGTATACTTGTATGTACACCCAATTCACAATTATTGGCGCATAATTATTTAAATTGCAGGCCCCGCCGCTCGTATTCCCCCACCATTGCACTTGAAGGGGCCACCCACGCCACCTAATTGAGTATGGCTACGAAGCACGACCACTACCAGCATAATACATTCGACTATGCCACTTCAATTTCAGCAACTCACAAATCACTGAACAGCGGCGGCACACAAATTCCAGCTGAATACTGAAATAAAGCAAACACGCATTGCATTGTTGCTGTTGATATTGCGTTGTGTATGGCGTCGTTGCATGCACTAAAACTAGTCGATACAGTCGTCAAATGGCTTTGGAAATTCAGATGACAGCGCGCGCAAATAACTTTTGCTTTTTATGTTTCTGGCACTCGGTTTGTCACTCGCATACCTCGCTTTTTAGCCGCTATTGAAAATGACATTGTTACTAGCTGCTTGGTTGTTCCACGGGTTGCTTCATCAGCACAGCACAGTGTTTACTTGGGTGAATGTGCTTGCGCGTTGGCAATTCCTAGAGTATCGCCATCATCATCGTCATCGGCAACATCAGCTGAAGGCGCGATTCTGGTAGTTCCGAGCCACAGTAGCGAAGCAGTACTAACGGGTGATTTTTTTGAGGTTAGGATTTTCATGCATTAGTATTTGACAGATCACGTGGGATTTCAGACATGGTGTCAAAGAGAAAGATGCTCAGTATGCTTTGACATTTCATCATGAATAGACTTACTAACGAGCAACGTTTGCAAATCATTGAATTTTATTACCAAAATCAGTGTTCGGTTCGAAAATTTTTTATCGACAAATTTTGTTCAGCGATGAGGCTCATTTCTGGTTGAATGGCTACGTAAATAAGCAAAATTGCCGCATTTGGGGTGAAGAGCAACCAGAAGCCGTTCAAGAACTGCCCATGCATCCCGAAAAATGCACTGTTTGGTGTGGTTTGTACGCTGGTGGAATCATTGGACCGTATTTTTTCAAAGATGCTGTTGGACGCAACGTTACGGTGAATGGCGATCGCTATCGTTCGATGCTAACAAACTTTTTGTTGCCAAAAATGGAAGAACTGAACTTGGTTGACATGTGGTTTCAACAAAATGGCGCTACATGCCACACAGCTCGCGATTCTATGGCCATTTTGAGGGAAAACTTCGGACAACAATTCATCTCAAGAAATGGACCCGTAAGTTGGCCACCAAGATCATGCGATTTAACGCCTTTAGACTATTTTTTGTGGGGCTACGTCAAGTCTAAAGTCTACAGAAATAAGCCAGCAACTATTCCAGCTTTGGAAGACAACATTTCCGAAGAAATTCGGGCTATTCCGGCCGAAATGCTCGAAAAAGTTGCCCAAAATTGGACTTTCCGAATGGACCACCTAAGACGCAGCCGCGGTCAACATTTAAATGAAATTATCTTCAAAAAGTAAATGTCATGAACCAATCTAACGTTTCAAATAAAGAACCGATGAGATTTTGCAAATTTTATGCGTTTTTTTTTTTAAAAAAGTTATCAAGCTCTTAAAAAATCACCCTATACATAACTACATACTCTGAGTGTTACTTAGTTGGCATTGCTGGCAGTTGTAGTTGCTGTTACTGTTGCAACATTGTTGCAAAGAGACTATGTGTGGTATTATATTTTGTTTTTGTCCGCGGTATCGTGTCATCCAGCCATTGAGCTTTCAAAGTAGTAGCTGACTTATTTTTCTTTCTTTTTTACATTGCTCTTCTTATCGCCGTTAAAAATTCGCTTTTTGTTCATTGAATTCCTTTCAATACTTCACGCGTTTCAAACAGATGTTGTTAGTGGTGTATTTGTTTGCTTGTTTTTAGGTAAGAGCATAAAATTTTGCAGTTCATAATTTTTACGCTTTTGGTCAGACATTTTTGTGGTTTTAAAAGTTGTTCATTTCATTTTGTGTTGGAATATTAGATACTTTTCTGGATCGTAACTTATAAAAAAACATAGTAAAGTTTAATCGGTTCCTGCGTTCCTGCGTCTTCACATAGATCACTTTGGTTGTTCTAGCTAGGAGCGTTTACCAACCGTATGCGAGTTATACCTTGTTTTAAGTTTTAATACCATATTCGATATTTACATCGAACGATCTCATTCTCGCTCTTTATTATACAAATTTTTTCCTATAGATATTTGAGATACACTTTTTTTTGTTTAATTAAAAAAAATTACTTTCTAACTTCGACAGTTCACATAACGTTTTGTTTCATAAACACAGATTCTATGTTTTTAAAATCAATGTAACAGCAGTCTTGCCATTATTTAGCCCAATAGTCTGCAAATACTTAAAAACTCTGCTTTAATCCATTTTTTAAATGAAATTACGATAGCTTCATTTCCCTGCAATAACCCACAGGCTACTCTCATTTTTTCTGCAAAAGTGTGCGAAGCTAAAAAAGTGATTACTTGCGACTCAAAAACATTGGAGCACCCACAACGTACCGCATTATTTAATTCCAATTCAATTTGGCAAACTAACTATCCACCCCGCTATCGCATGTTACCTCTTATCATACGTAATACTTTTTCATTATGAAGTTTCTGATTTGGGACTTAAACGCCACATTGTAGCAGTTTGGATCAAAGATCCTCCACTCCTCTCAGGCAATATACTATGCACTTAGTTGCTGCCTGATTTTCTCCTACTTTGCTGTTGTAACGGACATTTTTTCATGTGTTTTATTAATTTGATCGTTTTTTTTTTTCCTTTAATTTATGTTGTTGGTGAAGCTTTTACATTCCATGTTGTTTTTTTCTGTCCGACTTGTTCAAGTTGAGGTCGGTTCATTTCATTTTGCTTTAACGTTCAACTCGGTTTCAGTTCAGTCGAGTGCGAATGCGAAATGTGCGCACCAGCGTTCACTTTATATTTCGTCCCACTCGCCTGTCTGTACTCTCCAATTGCCAACCGCACTGTAGTCTCCATCCAATATGCCCCCCTCTCTCTTAAATCGGTGCGCATGTTTGCCAAGTGTGCCAACAACGATGCTGTCGTTTTTCATTTGCCGCCATAACTACTTGCTCCACTGCGCCCCTTCGCCCCATAACACACGCATACACACATAGACAAATGCCGTACTTTGATCATCAAAACGACGGCAGCGGCAATGGCGACAAGAATTCATTTGTGTTGTATACGAGGGCGAATGAAAGTATGTGTGTTTGTGAGTGTTTTTTGTGTTTTCGCTTCGACTCATTTAATGCGAACTCGCTGGCTCGTTCATGTGTTCGTTCGCTGTGCTCTGCTGTATGTGTGCCCGCCGTCTAGTTACTACAATCCCCATTGCCGCGGCGCTGCCTGACGCCCCACGCTCGTCTCTCTGTCGTCACGCCAACGATATGTAGTCATAGTCATCAGCCGCAGTGCTAGCACTAAAGGCAGAAAAGTTAGTGCTCACGTCAGTTTCAGCGCCGTTGCGATTATTGCCGCCGTGCCATTTAGTTGTCGTTGTAATTGTTGTTGTTGCCGTTGATTGCTGCTGCTGACTGTGCTAGTGCCCGACACAACGGAGTGCTTTGTAGTCGGGCCGGTGTGTACGATGAATTCAGTGAGCCAAACAGCCAAGCAACGTAGCAGCTAGCTACGAGTATATAGCTAGTCAGCCAGAGCTAACATTTCCAACCAACTCATTTCGCTTTGCTTGCTTGCTTGTTGGTTGGCTGGCTGGCTAGCTAGCTAGTTGCCGTACCAATTCACATACACATTTTGAGTTTCGGTCGCAAAAATCGCTTGCCTCCCGTACACCAGCAGCAACAACAGCAACCAAGTTGCGGCAGTGGCAGTCTCACCAGTCAGCAGTCATTGTATTCATCGTCAGCAATGAGCAACAGCAGAACAGCAGTTAGTCAGAGCCGCCAGCCCAGCCAGTTCGCCAACTCAGGGCGTCAGGCAAACAACCAACAACTTTGTGTGTGCTCAGTAGCAGCGGCATCAGCAAACGAATGACGAGCTAAGCACACCAGCCAACAACAATTTCAACTGTTGAAAAACCCCGAGTCGCCCGACAAACAAATGTCGCAGCGCAATGTGTGAATGAGCACAGCACGGCATAACGATGAAGTGGTGGAGCAGAGTTAGTCTGTTGGTTTGTTGGACGGTCGGACGGATAGTCAGTGTGTCGGTGAAAATGGCACGACAGAGAATCGAACCAGCCAAGCAATGGTTTCGGTCGAGTGTTGAGCGAACGAACTTAGTCGTTGTAGCGATTTCGAGCATTATTTGCGCTACATGCCATTACGTGCCGACACTCCCTGCTCCCGTTTTGCCTGTTTTTTACTCTTTCATTCGTACGTTCGCTTCTTCGCTTTCAGTGAATGCAGAGTGCAATAGCTGTTTGCTGTTGTTGCGGACTCTGGGGCTTTTGCAGGCTGGCTCCACAGTTCTACGACTTAATGCTTTGGCTTGATTATTTCGTTCGTACATCGGCTCTGTTGTTGCATATACATATATATATGTATGTATATAGTGGTTTCAACTTTAGTCGCTTGTCGCACATAAAATTCAATTCAATTTCAGGCGTTAAAGGAACTTTTGTAATGTTTAAACATGAATAGGGGAGGGATAGGGATGGTTGTTTACTTTGGATCGACGTCTTTGGAATACTACGCAATGTCAAGAATTCAAATTCCTTCTATTTTCTTATGTTTCAAAAGGGTGTTATGCTGCTGGTTGAAGTTAGGGAGAGATTTTGAGGACAATACACATATGATTTTAATTTATACAAACTAGAAAAATCATGTGGTACGTAATCGTTTGAATTATGAAATGAAATACATACAGAATTTGGATAGTTAGATGTCTGAAAAGTGAAGCGATGGGTATCTATGTATGTATGTATTTAAAATCAAGGAATATTGATTTTCTACGATTGTACAGAAAGCATCGGTTTCGATTTTCAATAACATCGTCGCATTGACATTGCTCGGTCCGGGACGCCCAGATCTGCTACAGAGGGTCATAACTGGTGACGATGGTTATGGTTATGACGTGAAAACCATAGCTCAATCTTCCCAACGGAAGCAGCCGCATGAGCCGAGACCAAAAAAGTGCGCCGACTTTTTTTGGCTTATGAAAAGACCACCATATGATTGAGGAGATAAAAACTGCATCGAAAGAGTATCTTGTTTATTGCTTTAAAAAGTACTTTTAAGTGCTTTGAGTATTGGAAAAATCGCTGACATAACTATACAATATATCTAGGGTAATTACTTTGAAGGGGACAAACCAGATATTATTGAAAAATTAAACACTCAATACAAAATACGCGATACTTTTTGGCAAAGTTCGTCATAACTGCTTTCCACTTGAAGGCTCGAACCTAAATCGCGTATATTCTACCTAAGTGGATTGAATTCCAGGGCTCTGTACTGGGAACATTTACATTTTTTGTTGCAATATAGTAAAAAAAACACCCGTCCTGGACTTATTCAAATCTTTATTCTCAGCTACTTTGTTAAGAATTTCTTTTGCGACCTCTACTCAACGTACTTTTTGCAAGCGGTTTTTTATATAATATATTTAAAAAAATTCTTTATAGGAAAGCGCCAAGGGTTTCAGCCAATTTGTACCAAGCCTGCCACATGGCAAAGTTTTCTGCGGCACCAGTGCAAAAACTGAAACCGTAAAAGCAGAGTTGCTGTAGTCGCTGTTGTTTCAGTTTTTTTTTTTTTAGACTTGAGCAAAACTGCTTTTTGAGCGTTTGTATAAGCCACATCCTACCCTGAAATGCTACTGGAGAATGGCGCAAAGTTGGGGTATTTACTGGCATGTGGCACGTTTTAAGTGTACAATGCACCCCCACAAATGTTATGTATGTATGTATGTGCTTGTGTCATAAGTGGCGTGAAATGGAAATAAAAGCTCAGAAGTGTTGCTGCAAAGTTGTGTGGCGGCAACAAAGTTGCTACTTTATATGTATGTGCATACATAGTTATTAGTTGTTGGTTTGCAGTAGCAACGCTCGAATTTTACTAACTTGAAGTGCATTGCTGAGAGCTTGCTGAAAAAAATGAAGGCTGACTTGCGGGGTTGTTATGTAGGTGTTACGCACAAAAGTTTGCCATTATTTGCCGCCAATGTTGTGGCACCACGAAACTATTGTGAATCCTTTTTTCTTTTTTCTTAAATTCTTCACACGTGACATGCTCTTCGTTATGCTTTACTTTTGCGACTGTGCATTGCTTTTGCCCGGTTTTTAAATTTCAATAATTCATGGTAACCCACTAATGAATATTTGAAAGTATCATTGAGTATTAGTATTAAGTATAAAAACTTAAAACTTCCGTCCGCTTGCTATAACGGTTGATGAAAGTAAGCAAATCATTGAAGAAAATCGGTATATAAGCGGTAAAGCGAAGTCAAGGCGTGCATAACGTAATTATATAAACTTTCAGAATGAGTTGTTTATAAAAATAATATTTAATCACTGAAAGCTAATAGAAAAAGCACTATTAAACATGTTGAAGCTTTTAAATGATGACGGAAGCTGAATTTTAACAGTAAGTCGAGCTTTTCAAATTTTTAAACAATTGTGTAAGCTTCACACTATTCAACTGTTACGGTGAAAGCTCGAAATTACTATTAATGCACGTTTTCCAACAAAAAACGAAATAGTTAACAGCACCAAAAAAACGTGTTTATATGACGTAAATCTTCCACTGGAACAACTTTTATTATCGAGTCATTTTAACAAAAACACAAAAATCCTCAAAGACACTTGTCATTTTCCAATAACTAAGAAGGGCTTTTACAAAACACTCAAAATCTGCTTATAAACTTTATTATGTTCTGGTTGTACTATTTTCCTTTTTGGTGCCATTAGATCGAATCAGAGAGTTGTGTGGTATTTTATTTTTGTGTCATTGTCTTTAGACAATTTACTGTGTAAAGGAATATATTCTGGTTTCCGGCGAGAGCTACTACAACGTTGCTTTTAATTCTACATCCTCTCAATTAAGTCGCCTCGAATGTCACACAGCTGCAATTTTATTGCTAATATCCGCATTTTCTTTCCACGCGTGCATGTTCCCCCGCCACCGGAGCAACTGAGACTTTGAAGCTGGTAATTTACTGACAAAGGTGAAAATACGTTTTTTTTTTTCAATTTTAACTCCGCTCACAATCCGCATACACACACACTCATGTTCTGTTAGTGATGTTTTCGCTGTTGGCTAAAGAACGTACCTTTTCCTCTTGCATTGCTCGTCGAACCATCGACCATTTGCCATTTACTGCTTTGTGTATTGCCATTTAAAAGCTCTGTCTGCTCGACCGGCTGCTGTCACTTCCGTGGCACACCAGAGGCAAACGCATACCGGTAACCACATAAGCATAGCGGCACTTGATTGACAGAGTGTGTGCATTCCACTTGCTTTTGTTGTCGACGTGTATTTGTTGGCGCGAAATTGCCTTTGCTGCTAATAATAGCCGCACAGAGTAGGACAACAGCTGAAAGGTTTGTTAGTCGGGCATGCCATTGATAAGGTAAACATAATTTGTTGCGCTATTGTTGTTGTTGATTGCAGATGCCTTGGACATTAGCTGGAAATGGAAATAAGCGCGGAAGCAAGATTTTTGTTTTAGTTGTGTGTTTGGTACCAGATGCTGTGACTTCTGCACTTATAAATTGTGACATGCATGACAGTTATGTGTGCGTAGATGTATTCTGCACAGTCACTTTACGACCATCATTGTTGTTCTGCTTTGTTTGCACTGCTCTCGTTAAGCCCTGGACAGGTTATATAAAGTTTGGCGCGCAATTTGTCGATATCAGACTACTATGACATATAGCTGGCATACAAACTGACCGATCAAATATAGGTCTTTGTATGGTAGATATTTTATTTGATAAAGTAATTTCGATAGATTATTACCCGAGGCAGCACTACACCTCCGAACATGTCTTTCAGTTCGAACCACTAAAGCTGATCGATCAAAAACAAGGTAAACATTTGGCATACGCTTTTATGCTATAAGAAATTTACCTTTGAGGTTTATTATAGCTTCGTTGCAGTTGAAGTTATCGTTTTTTTAGCGCCTCACCTCATTTAATTATCTTGACTTCCGTAAGTCGCTTATCCTCCCAAGCTAATTTGGAAATCTGGAAGAGAGAAACAATTTTTACGTTCTGCCAAATCTGTTTTTTTTCTCATTCTTATCATTATTTTGTAAAAACCGCATTAATGATTTCCCTCACCACTTTTCATGTTTACGATTGTCTAAAAAATTATTTTGTATAGCGAGCGATTAACCTACACCAAAGTGTAGACTATTGTACCAGTAGTTTCCATGTGTTGGCGTCTACTCGTACATACATATGTATGTACGTAAACCTGTACAAAAGCCGGTCATAAAATGCCAAATCTTTGACGCAACAACAACAACCAAAGAAAGAGAAGACCTTAAACCTGCACACTTCACTCGCTTGCCTCCCTGCCTTACTGCCACCATTAAATTCAAATGACCCTTTTAATAGGGCAAACACAAAAACAGTAAAATAAACAAAAATCTCGGTCCATTAAAGTTTCGAGCACGCTTGTTTGCCAGCAATGAGGAGGGGGCACGTCAGCTGTAGCTTCGCAGTGAGGTAGTAGTTATGCGGAGATTTTAGCTAGATTTGAATTGAGTGAAACTAAATGCCGCTGCATGTTGAGACCACAACTGACTGAGGCATTCGCTTGGAATGCATGGCAGTTAGCCACAGCTTGACACAGCATTCAGTCAGCAAAGCCATTACGCCGACTATAATTTCAATAGAGCTGCTGAGCATATTCACGTACATATGTACATATGTATGTAGCAACGGCAGCAGTAACAGCTGGTGGTCTAAAATTTTGCTGCACTGGGTATTTGTAAATCAGTAATTTGTTGTGGTATGCTGCATTGGCTCACAGCTGACTCGATCGAGAGACTAAATTGGCGGGTAGGCATGTTTGCAGAGTGCACTATTGTT
The DNA here is from genome assembly GCF_023373825.1 of Bactrocera dorsalis. NCBI lineage: Eukaryota > Metazoa > Arthropoda > Insecta > Diptera > Tephritidae > Bactrocera > Bactrocera dorsalis. The sequence goes on from NW_026038062.1 coordinate 197,439, forward strand.
GTTGAGTTTAGTATAGATAATGTACACGTAATATCATAAATGCATAATATTGTGTTAAATTCAAGGGATGTCTTATTTGTAGCAACAGTCGCACTGAGGAAATTTTTCACTTTACATGCGCAAAGTCGCGTTCCGTTAAGCACTTTTTATGTAGATAACACGACTATGTCTATATCTTTTTTTCTTAAAATCCAACTAAATGGCCGAAAAACATTGCTTCGCAATCACATATCTAGCCATAAAAAGCAGCGTTGGTACGCAGGATGTCATAAAACGCAACACTGAGCTTTAATAAAACAGCGCACAGAACAAAGCAACAACAGCGTTGCACGCAGCGTTACCCACACACTACACACAGTCGAATGTCAGAATTCCGCGAGCAGCTGAGCCCATAAAAACGCTCAACGCAACTCCAAGTGAGCTGGTGGGCGGCAGCCGAGCATAAAGGAGCTCATGCAGATGAGGTGCCGCTTGCAATAAAAAACTCGCTTGCGTTGTGTAATTCAAAAGAAAGCCTGTGTTGCATGTTTGCCCGACGGAAGTGCAGGTGGTTGGTGGGTATAATGCCTGGACAACATAATGTTGCAATTCTTTTACACACTTAAAACAATGCTTTCGCATTTATTTACGTTTGTACTTTAATCCTTTCTAAGTCAGCATTATATTTTCATAATATATATGAAAATAAAAAGTCGGTGTGTTTTCTTTATGCCATCTGTATCTGAGTATAATGCAGCAAAGCCTAGTGGAACTCGAGTTTAATCTGCAAACGTTTTATGATTTATTAGTTAAAATTCCTTGTAGCCGGGGTTTATAATTCCCGTACATGGCTTTTTACCGAGAGTGTCTCTCTCATGTGACCTTTGCCGCTAGACTGACTTTTAAAGCGCGTCCTGTTTGGTTGCCCATCCAGCACTATCTTCGCTCAGCACACTTTTGGCCTACTCAAGCGTACTGCCAGAGATGATACCTGCTCAGCTTGTATGTCAAAGTAACGCTTCCGAATTTTGCTTCCCAAACGTCGGTCCGACTTCTTTTTCCTGACCGAACTGTTGCGATTCTTATTTGCGCTCTTCGCTTTGGTAGTGCTTTCCATTATTCTAGATGAAGTTCCGCCTCTGAGTTGAGCGATTCCGCCGCGTACCGTTTCGATATTCGATAGATATCTACCAACTTGCTCCGTTGTTTCTTTCTTGTTTTGATGTGCCCGATGTAGTTGTTGCACCGCCACTTTATTAGTCTTAGCGGGTAACGGTTCCATCGCTCCCATTCCTACGTACTTTTAGGTCTGTCATGGTTTCAAAAGTTTCTAATCATAGTCCATGTCCAGTCCTGGGGTCATTTTGACGTTATCCTTCATCCATATTACATGATCTATTGAGTTTCGATATTCTCTCCTATTGTTTTCCCATTTTCTGCCATTGCGTCCTTTATTGAGCAGTCGGTATGCAAATAATTGTATGATGATATCTGCAATCACTTATCTGTTGCTCTTACAAGTTGGCAATAAAACAGAGTAATGTTTTTCAATCTTTCGCTAGCCTTTTCTACGCCAAAACTCATTCGTTTATACTTGCCACTCAATCGCTTTGCTTGACTGGCTGGCCGGTCACATTATTGATGGCATTTGTTGCCTTTGGCGGTTATAATCCCAATAACTCTTACTTCTTTCACATGTTCCACTTAGCCGCAATCACTTCACTAATACGTGTGCAGTCAGCATTATGGTAATGTTAAGGGGTATGCTTATTACACGTTCTGCGCCACTTCCTGCTGTCCGAAAACCCCCTTGAAATCGCTTGCAAATCCAAATCAGAGACGCTCGCACGCGTTTGCTTTAATTAAACTATTTTCTGGCTTCAACCTGACTAAGTTTTTGTATGTTTATTTATTATTTGTAGCGCTTGTTTCTCAAGTGCTTTTAGAAGTACAGAGAGAGATATGATAACTGTTCGCAGAAGCACTGTTTGTAGGTGAGTGGACTGGCTTTTGAGCTTTACGCATGCTATGGTGGTGATCGTGCATGTGCAGGTGATTTAATGTTTTTGCGTTTGGCGCGCAAAACCTTTACACAACATTATGGCATCTCGCACATCGAATGCCTCGGTGTCTGTCACATTTGTGTTTGTGTATGGTTGTGGTGCGTACAGTGCTCGTGGTATGTTGATTGTGGGGCACTAATTGTGACAGCTGATTCTTTTGGCACTTTTTTCGTTGTCTTCTTGAGTGTCTTTTGCCTCGTTATCCATGCTGTTAGCGAGTAGGCCCCACAATTCTTATTGTTAGGTGTGTTTGTAATTTATTATGTATTTTGTTTCTCTTTGATGTAAACGCTTAGTGTTGAATTGTTAATGGAGCAATTAATAATTGATTAATTTGATAAAGATGAGTGTACTGAGGGTTGATGTTTCGATTAAATTACTACTTTGTTGCATAAAATAATGATTTTTTTTTTTTAAGTAGAACCGACTGTATAGGGGATTGAGAAAAGACTTGTGAAGTAGGTTTGTAAATATATTTATTATGTTAAATTATCGTTATTCAAATGGAAATATGGAATGTAATACCGAATCGCGTTGAAAACCGTTGATTGGGATTTGGCAACATTTGTGCTGCAATCTGGAAACTCACAATTTTATCGTAAAGGTTGACATACGAGCACTATTTGTGTTGTTTACAGTAATTTAAAATATTCTTCATTTTCGCGAGATTTTTTACAATTGGAAAACGCAGAACAGTAAATTCACACGTCGACTGAAACAACTGCATTTTTGAGCACTAAAAACATTGAATTGCTAAGTCATCTTCCGTATAGTTCTGAATTGGCAACGAATGACTTGTTTTCGTTCGTTCGTAAAAAAATAAACTAATAGGTTAACGTTTTTCGACACCTGAAGAGACGGTTTATGACTTCAAAAGGCTTGTTTTGGAGATACTTCAATCAGAGTGGCAAAAGTACTTCAACAGTTGGTTCGAACCCGTACAAATGTGTATCGATCTTAATGGGGAATATTTTGATAAACAATTGGAACAGCGATTTTCGATTATTAAAATTTGTTTTTGTTTTCGAACCCCGATGTATAAAAGGCAAGCTATGTGTCTACAACTATGTATAGAATAGGCAGAAAAATATTTCATGCTGATTGGATTATTTGTTCTCGAGTTGTCACTGGTGGAAATTAGAAAAAGGTTTTTTTTTGAAGAAAAATGCGTTCACAAATGAACTGGTGGACGAACCATTGAACTAAGCGGCTCTTTAAATGCTTCTAACTCTATAACTATTTTAGATAACGATTTGAAATTTTAGTATGTTATTTTAAAGTTACAAACTATTCACACTAGGAATGCCTTATAAGTTAAATACCCACTATCATCGATAGCTTGAAATATGATTATCATAATGCTAATAAACAGTTATTGTGCTTGCATAAGCAAAGAATTGCTCAAGTTACTACAAAAGTTTAGTACTGTTACATCTTACAAAATGTTTTTCATATGTAATTCATGCAGACCAATAATCTAGTTGGGTACGCGCCTGACTAAACTGACCCCATAACGATCCTCGCTTCGTTTGCTGTCGGCATCATGCACAGTACAATAGAACTTCCAACAACAACACTAACTAGCCACCGAACCGACCTCATTCAAGTAAACACACATCGACCTCCAATGTAGTAAACCTTCATAAAATACAATAACAAATAAGTGGTTTGGACGCTTTGTAGAACCATCACTGCTCACTCCTTTTCTTTTTTAACTTATGAAAGACAATTCAATGTTGCCTTCTGTGCTGATAACCTCTGCTATGGTGCTATCCCTCCCTCCTTTGCTCCTACTAAATACCATAAAAGCAAAAGCATCGTGACACTTCCTCGCTTCCTTTTTTCATAGTTAAAAGTAAATTTTTATCCTTCAGCCGTAGAAAAGCAACTTTGGTGACATTCCTTGCAATTCCTACACCCCCGCCTTCCACCGCCTTTAATAAGCGTTTCTTCGTTATAATTTTGCAAAACGCGCAACCCCCACGTTGCGATTGTGAGTCCTACATCTTACCGTTCGCCCCATTTTCTAGCATATTAATTCCCTAACATTTTATACATATGTAGATACATATGTATGTATGTACATAAGACCGCTTACGCTCAAAAACTCTTTGGAGCTTTTATATTCTAAGCGAAAAAATATTGTATTTAGTCTTATTGCTTTTGTTTTGTTATTGTTTTTGCTTTGGTGTTCGGTTTCTTCTGTTGCTGATTTTGCTATCAGTAAAAATTATATTTTTCTTGTGAGAACGCGTTATTATTACTAGCAGTCATACCTCGTTTGTGTGCTTAGCTCACTTCAATGGTTTTGCTACGAACGTTGTGTTATTGTGCTCTGTTATGTATGTGCCTAGCAGCATTCTGAGTATTTCGGTTTTGTTGTTTTTCAATACATATTCGAATCCGCTTTACTGTCTTTTGTTTTGTATTGCCTGCTATGTTATGTGTCGCTGCTATCGTTATCGTCATCGTCGCTGTTGTCGATGGGTCTGTTTCATTGCACACCATACTGTGTGTTTTTATTTTCAGCTTTTCCCTCCGCTAAAGTGGCTGCTGGCTGAACGCCGCATCGTTCGGAATCGGTGTTGTCGCAGCAGTCAGCAAACAACAGCAGCGCTGAGTCCAACCAAGCAACCAAACATTCCCTGGTGTTCTATACTCGAACTGGAGTCAGGCCATTCTTGTTTGGTTAGTTAGTTCCTTGTATCTCTGTTGAATTTCTATGTGCCAAGTCACCGTCACTCGCTGGTTTCTCGTCGATCGTATTATCTATGCGCCACGCCGGTTGCTTCCCATTCATTTCTTTGTTTTGCCTGCCTGTCACTTCGATTCTGTTTGTTCATTTAATGTTTCTTTCCGAGCACTCAACCCACAAATCCACAGTGTTTGTGCTTTCGAAGTCTCGACATCGATGTCGCCCTATCTTTTGCATTTCTTCATATAGTAAGTAATGCAAAACATTCTAAAGCCACTACCCCATCCTATTGTCGGACCGTCCGCCGTTCATCGCTGTCAAGTTGCTTTGAAGCCGCACACCACTTAGCCCAACCAAGATTTATATAGAGTTTTATGTAGGTATGTATACATGGTATATGCTTACCATACCTACCACCGCTTTACCTCCGCATTTTTATTATGCTTCCACTTTTGCAACGCTTCGTGTCGTGCCCTGCCGTGCCACGACGCAACCAACAGCCATAAGCCATGGGCCATGAGCCAGCACTCAACGTTTAGTCAGCATAAAGGTATATTACGAGTTTGGGTTTCGTCTTTTGAGCTCCACATGCTCACTCTATGCCGTGAGCTCTGTGCTATGTGTGCGCTTCTGTTTCTTATCTACACGCCTTTGTCATCGTCAACAACGACTGCGCCGACTACGACGACGGCCATTCGATTCAGCATTGTTGTTTTCGTCGTCGTTCGTTCCCTCTACACCATAAGTAAAAAGTACGTACATTTATAATGCTCGCCCGCCTCGAACCGTCAGGCAACCGTCATCATCACCATTCCTTCCACCACCGGCACAACAGCCAACAATCGAATCTTGAGTTTGTTCGGTTTTACTGCTTTATGTATGTGCGTATGTGTATATGGCATTAATGTTTTCGTCCGCCTCGTTGCAGTCTCCTTTGCAATTTGACTCTTGCCTTGCCGTCGTAAAACATCATTTGGTTTATTTCATTTAATTTCATTTCTCAGATACCGCTCGCACTCGCCGCAGTACGTTGTTACGTTGCTTGTGCAAACAACAACATGCAGTAGGGGATTGTCGAGGGCACAGAAGGTGGGCAGATAATACATTTCGTACATTTGTTAGATTTTACGTTCGCTTCGCTTATTCTTCTTTACGGCAACATTCGTTTGCCAGCGCTATTTCTCGTAATTCATTTGAGTTGTCAGCCGTTTGAATGCTCTTACGTTGTTGTACGTTTCCTTTATTTTGTTCGTTCGTTTGCTGGTCACATTCGCTGCCAGAGGCGGACTGGAGTTCTTAATTTTTCCTACACTCATACCCTCGTATATTTAATTTTTTTTTTGTTAATCTGCCGCATTGTTCGTTCAATTTTTATTAGCGCTGTGTTCTGCTGCTGGCTTACTTTTTCCCTGACTGTTTGAAAATTTTCTAATCGACTTGTCATTTATAGTTTTTTATGGTTGGCTTGTGGGAACGGCGACGTCGAGTATTTTGGCGCACTGGTATGGTCGTGTGATAAGTGGCCGTGGCAGTGGTCGGTTGTCTGCTTTGGATTGCTTGAGATATTGAAGTGGGCACTAAAATTCGCAAGAGGGAGTGTCATGTACATAATCTTTCTAAAGTATGTTTCATTTGATGGTGTTTTATATTTTATATTTGCATGTTTTTTGGTGTTTTTTATTGAACTCTCCAACAAGTGGTTGCAGCTTGGCGTTTGGCGAAAGGTCTGTCGATAAAATTTGTAGTTATCTCACATGATGGATGAGTTTGCTTGTTGTGGCGAGTGATTAGGAAATTAGTAACGTGCAACTGTTAAGTCAAAATAACTATAGGGGTATTTTATCAGATGCTTTGACAGATTTTGTAGAAAAAAATGGGTGAAGCTTCTGATTTTAAACATATACATACATATCTTTACGAAAATATTATATTTTTCTCTAGTTGTTGATTTGAAGAAAGTAACTCAATTGACGAAATAATTTCTCTCACCATTTTTTTTTTTAATATTTTGACCAATCAACTTTGGTTTCTTTGCGTACTTTATCGCTTAATTCTATGGATGCATATACTCTACGAGAATACACTTATCACACAAAACGTAAGCATTAATGTATACATCGGTTAGCTATATGTTTTAGCTCTTCGCATCACCCGTTCGTTTACCCGTCGTACTTGCTTGCACATACAAATTATTTCAACCGTTGCGATACTCAAATATTTTTTAGTGTCAGTAGTAGTAGCAGACAAAATCAACGACATGCATGTCGCTATATTCGCTCAATTTATCAAAACATATGTAGTATGTGCATATATAACGTTCTGGACGGTCGGTTTAGGGCGAAGTAATGTTTATTAGTAATCGGGTTTTGTACTATTATCCAAGTTTTCGCGACAATTTTCAACACAATTTATTAGAAATAATAGTTATTTGTCATGTATCGTCGTTAGTGCTAGTTTTTAATTGTTTTTTACTCATATTTTTTGCGAATGCTCACTTCATAGCTTTCCTATTCGATGTCACGACTCGCTTTATATTTTCCGCGCTTATTTCGGGTCACTGCTGATGTGTTGTTTCGCACAGTGTCGCAAAAGTGAAAATCTCATAAATTAATAAAAAAATATATATAAATAATAGATACATATGTATGCAAATGCATACTTCAGCAGTCACGGTAACTTTATGAAGTGCGAACAAAATCGTCCTTATAAGCCACTAAATCTGAGCGCCTTAATATTTATTCAGAAGCATGGGGTTCCAATAATCAAAAAGAAAAGTTTCCAAAATATTGTTTTTAAATATCTATTTTAAAAATATTAACCTCTAAATATTATTTTCGTTATGATAAGGCTAATATATATTTTCATTGTAGTTGGTCAGCAATTCAACTCAAATTTATCATTCGTATGATAATTGTTTCATTGATTTGACTGCTGATTATGTTGTTGGATTTTAGCCGCGGTTGTTTGATAATAACTGCAGTCTTCGACAGTCTTTGTGAATGTTACTCAATTCTATCGCTCCCTGAGTGAGCGTGTTTTCGTTTTTTTTTTGTATATGTTTGTATTGTTTTTGCCCTCTGACCGCCAAACCACCGAGGTTGCTTAAAAATGCTAAAATAATAACCGTAGCGCAAGAAAATGTAATAATTTCACAAATTAGAGTGACAATCAACAGAGGTTTGGAAGCAACAGGCGTGTTGCATTGCAACATTTTGCCGTTTACCTTTCGCCAACTCCAATCAACGTTGGCATAGATGTTGTTTTTATGAAAACGTAGTATGCGTGCTCGATTATTTAAGCCGCCGCTTGCTTAACGATCTCTTCGACGACGGTGAGCTTACAACGGAAAACAAAGAAAATCGAGTCAGTTTCAGCCCAGTTAGTATGTCAACAGTCAGCATTCTTTTTACTTACACTGTTAAATTGTTGCTAGCACGTGTGTGTTTCGTTTTCTACATAGCCGTTACTCATTCGATAATTGCATTTCATTCGTTAGTAAGTGAACCACATAGTCAGCCGGCACAGCTTATTTCTCTATATACATACATGCATTTTTTGTCAATTTTACCAAAATCACTTATTTATTATTTATTTTGAATACATTGAATGAATATTCGTATAGATGTCTACGTATTTATACTTTGTAAATTTTTAAGTTTTCTCTAATGTAATTGTAACTGTTTTTTGACAAATAACTTCTTCATCGCAAAACACCATTTTTTATGTCGGGCAATTAAAACTGCTCACCCATCTAAATGGAGGTCCTTGTTATTTTTGTATGTTTCTAAATCAATAAGAAAATATTAATAAACGGCACTAAGTGCTTGCGATGTTCTTTTTGTAAGTGACTTGACTATTGCATGCATTTTTTTTCAATACATATTTGTAAAGTTATTCAAACAATGATCACTGATTTTACATCTTTTTTATTTTCGATATATTTCCTGTAACGTCATCAGCGTCTTTTGCCATTTATTCATGTTGTTGCTCTGCATTCCTTGTTATGATTTATGACTTGACGAAAGCAACAACCACCATACTAAGTGACATATCAGCCAGAACTGTCGAAGTCATGGTCACTTCAAGATGGAAAAACCAAACAATCAAATAGTTTGATTGACTTGGCGCACCTCTCGGATACCTCAGACACATTGCCATTGCATGAATGACATACATATGTATGTACATACATAATATTTTCACTACCACTGATGCTTACTTTTGCGAATATTACATCTATGCTTTTCTTTGCAATTAATTGCCTTGTAATAACTGACTCCGATGTGCTTTCAAATACATTTATGATGCCCGCTTTTATAGTTTGCTTACACATTACTTTGTACATTTTGGTTCGAATATGTGTTTGTAGATACTTACGCGTACATGATGCTTATTTCGCATTCGTGAATACTTATCAATCTAATTATAATACAAAAATGTCAGAAAAAAATACAGATTGTGCCGGCCGGCATTTTTATCTGAAGGTTACGCGATTACTGTTTCTTTTTTAGGTAATTTTGAATAAATGCATTTGTGTTTGTGTGTTATTTATATCTGTTCCAAATCAAATCACTGCTTAAACTTGAAGACACGCAAACAATTGTTCATTTTACGAAATCACTTGTATTGCTTTTACGGTGTTCGTAGTTGTTAGAGTTCGTATAGGTGTCCCTACGATTAGTGGAAAACCAATTGAATTTTATATGTGCATATGTATTCGGAAACATTTGTACTTTCAAACATCTTTACTTACCCCTTTTTATTGTTGTTTTATGGCTTTGTTTGTGTACTGCCGGCTTCTATTGACTTTCGGCCGTGATATAAACCGTTTTTGCTAATATACTTTCGTAATCTTCTCAAAATTGTGAATTTAGCAACTAGATAATTGTGCGCCAAAATATAGTTTATAGTTTGGACAATCAATTTTTATTTAATTGAAACAAAAGTTTGTGATTATTAGCTTATATTGTACCAACCTCTGCTACTCATTAATAAAACCCTCATCGCTATTATGCCGGTGCATTATCTTGACGTTGCAACCACTTGTTTCTGTAATTTTCACTTTGTAGCAAAATAGTTTCTATGAAAAAGATTTTTTTTAATTCAAAATTTTATATGAAATGACAGCAATGAAATACGGTTTTCGGGCGAAAAACCAACTCGAGAAAAAAACTTTATTATTCTGAATAAGAATTGTTGACAAAAACAAAATTCAATAGAAAAATACATAGAAGAAGAATAAACCTACGAAACAACACAATAATAAAATAAAAAAAAATTGAATAAAACGCGGGAGAAACATGAATAAAATACTGCCTTGGGAACATTTTGAAAGTTTGTACAAAGTATAGTATCCGTTTCATATTGGAAATCTTTATAACTCACCTTTAAAACATACACAAACCACTTCACCAATAATATTTTATTAATCCTTATTCTTTCATAGGAATTGATCGGCCAGAATAGCAACGATAGTTCTAGTGGCGGCGGGCACAGCGGCATGGGTTCGGGGCCGCCGGGCACACCCAATTCACAGCAAGTAATGCGTCCCACACCTTCACCAACAGGCTCTTCAGGTTCGCGTTCCATGTCACCAGCAGTGGGTAAGTGTAAAACGGAAGACATAGAACATTCTTAAATATATGCATATATACTACATGTAAGATCAATGTTACTAAGAAAAACTGTTCTCTTATTATTGTGTAGCACAAAATCATCCAATTTCACGACCTTCTAGTAATCAATCGAGTAGTGGTCCGATGCAACAGCCTGGCGCTTCTGGACCTCCACCACCCCCGCCCCATATGCAAGCGGCACCAGGTGGCGGTGGTCCACAGCAACAACAACAGCAGCAGCAAATGCCTGCGCAATCGCAATCTCAGCAACAGCCTATCGGTGGACCTGGTGGTGTGCACAGCTCACCATCTGGTGTTGGTGGCTCGCAACAAGTTGGTGGTCTACCCCCAGGTGGTCCTGGCGCTCCTACAGGTCCACAACAACAACAACTTCCGCCGAATCAAAGCTTGAACAGTATGTCAACACCACCTCCACAAGGGGCGGGTGGTGGTGCGGGCGGTTATCCACCACCGCAACATATGCATGGTGTCTATAAAATGGGTGGTCCAGGACAAAGTCCGGGTCCAGGACCGCAAGGTTTGCCGACTGGCTACCCGCCTCCACAACAGTCCCAACAATATTCTCAAGGTAAGCAATAAAATCGGGTTTTTAATATATATTTTTGATTGTAGATTTGATTTGATTTTGAAAACTTTTTAATATTGTTTATCGTCTCTCTAACCACTTTAACGATAGGATCTTACCCGCCTCGTCCGCAATACACACCCAGCGGTTACGCGCCCTCTCAACCGCCTTCAAATCAACCAACCTCCGCCAATAGTATGCCTCCCGGTGGCGGTCCTCAATATCCCGGTCGGCCAATGCCAAATCATACTGGTTCCGGTGGTCCACATGCGCAGTATCCACCCTATCAGAATTGGGTGCCACCATCACCACAAGGTGGTCCCGGAGGTGGCGGCTCACCAGGCGGCGCCGGTGCTGCGGGTATGGGCAATCATGTACAAGGCAAAGGAACACCTCCACCCGGCGGTCCACCACAGCCAGCCGGAGGCGGCTCACCGCGCCCACTCAACTATTTGAAACAGCATTTACAACATAAGGGCGGCTATGGCAGCGGTCCAGCGCCGCAGCAGGGCTATGGTAATGGGCCAGGCATGCATCCGGGTATGCCAATGGGACCACCTCACCACATGGGACCGCCACACGGACCTACAAACATGGGCCCACCAACAAGTACGCCGCCGCAATCGATGGGTGGAGTGGGTCCCATTGGTAGTATGGTGGGTGTGAGCGGTAATGTTGGTAGCGGAGTAGTGTTGTCCGGTGACGGCGAACACATTTCACAGGATAACGGCATTAGTTCGTCGGGTTCATCCACAGCATCGGGACCACATCCGGTCACTTCAGTGGTGACAACTGGACCAGATGGCACACCCATAGACGAAGTTAGCCAACAAAGTACGCTATCAAATGCTTCAGCAGGTGAGCGAAATCACAGGAGAAAGTGATAGAATTTATTTTATTAAAATAACAATTTCAAATAATTGTTAATCAAATTATTATTGCAATTTACAGCTTCTGGTGAAGATCCACAATGCACAACACCAAAATCTCGTAAAAACGATCCATATAGCCAAAGCCATTTAGCGCCACCAAGCACATCGCCGGTTGGTCATCCCGGACATCCAGTTGGGCCCAGTGAAGAATATGAAATGAATTCACCCCCGAATTGGACGCGACCACCAGTAAGTCCTGTAAGTTGCTGCCCACTTTAAGAATCAAACAATTCCTAACAATATTTATTATTAAATATTTACAGCAAGTTTTCAATAGCCATGGACCGCCACAAGAGACTTTTCGTACATCGTCTACGAAAAAATCCGATAGCCTGTGCAAACTATACGAAATGGATGATAATCCGGAGAGACGAAGTTGGCTTGATAAGCTGCGTGCGTTCATGGAAGAGCGACGCACACCGATCACCGCCTGTCCAACAATATCGAAACAACCGCTCGATTTATATAGGTTATATATTTATGTAAAAGAACGTGGAGGATTCGTCGAGGTATGCAAGGTGCCGTAGTAATTCCTTTTACTAACTTCTTTTTAGATTCACTACCATTACTACCTTCTAGTAGTACTACCAAATAGCAAAACTACCCACCACCACTATTACTGTTTTGTACAACAACCCACAAAATTAGCATCTGTTAAATACTAAAAACGAAAATAATGCATTGTCACAAGTAATCACCAACACTTAGCTCTTTGCGAACTATTAGCATATAATCATCATATCCCAGCAATCATTGCCATCAACATCAACAGTCCCCCCATTGCATTAGTCAAGTGTATTGTGATTGTAATACTTAAAAACACACATTCCTCCCTATGGACTATTAGGCTAAAAAATGTCAGCCCATTTATTCCAGCATTTAGAATATTACATATAACCTCAAATATAAAGAATAATGAACAGTGGCCTGGGCTTAAAGTGTACATATTATCTTTCTCTTTTTATATACTTTTGGATAAGCATGATTTTAAGCCTAACGTTGAAAAAAAAACCTGTTCCAAATTTTGGGCTTTGCTTAACTAACCAGAGAGTGCATGTAGACTATCTAGTTTTTTTTTTCGTTTTGCTAAATTATATGTTGATGTATGTAAGTAAATGTTTTGCAAATTTTTTGATGCACATACTTCTTCACTTGCTTCTTTTATTTACAATTTCATAATGAATCTTCATCCAGTTAGTATTTAAAACGTTCGGTTTATAAGATCGTAAATCATTAATATTTTATTTTTCTAGAACCTCATTGCTTTTTAGTATTGTGTCATAACACGTAGAAAATGTACATTATGCATCTCTCAAATCACATTAAATTAAACTTACGTAATTATATGTCATCCACAAATCCCTTTTCCTTCCTACTTAGTGTTGTAAAAAACTGATTAGTGTTGATTGATTTCTTTTCCCATGGTATGTTCGTAGCGTTGATATTATTTTATGCGTTCCATTAAAATTTCTAAATCTCCATGTAGCTTTTTCCATATATTTTTATAGTTTCTATTCTTTTGTATTTTCCAATGTACCTTTTTCGAACTATCTTACTAAAAACATATGTTTTAAGTTATAATGATTATAGAAAATATATTTTAAAAAGAGAAGCAGCTGTTTGCGTCAATGATCTATCATTGCTTGCTTGCAATTCTTTTTTTAAACCAATTTTGAATTTACATTTGTTATATTATATATTTTATATAGGTTATGTTTTCAATTATACTAACTATATATTTCTCCTTTGTTCTATAAACAAAAACTACAACTTGTTATGTTACATTTCGGCAAATACTAAAACAAACAACACAAAAGGTTACGAAAAGTAAAACATGGAAAGATATTGCCGGTTTATTGGGCATAGGTGCCAGCAGTAGTGCTGCTTACACCCTACGCAAACACTATACAAAGAATTTGTTGACCTTCGAGTGTCACTTCGATCGGGGCGACATAGACCCGTTGCCCATCATTCAGCAGGTGGAAGCCGGCACAAAAAAGAAATCGACCAAAGCCGCTTCTGTACCATCGCCAGGTAAGAGAGTGAACATTTTAGAATATTTATGTAAACTGAAGAGCAAGATATAATTTATTAAAGTAAACTATTTTAGTAGTAAATTATATGATTATATATATTTAACTCAAAAATATATACATAAGTATATTCCTTATTAATTTCGATCAAACGAATATCTTATATAGTTTAACTGTCGAAATGTAAGAAATTTAGAAATAGTTTTCAAATTCATTATTATTACCGTTGTGCATTGTTTTAATTATAAATTTATCAATATTTTTCTTCTAAAAAAACCACAAATGAAAAAATTGGCGGTGCAATTGCGCTTGAAAATACAAATGCATCAACAATGTCAGCAGGTTCCTCAAATTCCCAGGATTCATTCCCTGCACCGGGCGCAGCCGCCAATGCATCAATTGATGGTTATCCAGGTTATCCGAGTGGTTATCCCGGCACAGCAGGGCCACAGCCAGACTATGGTGCGGGTGGTGGTCAAATGCAACGACCACCCTCACAAAGCAACGCACAAACCCCACATGCAGGTAAATACAAATAATCTAACTTTTCGTGAATATTTAAGACCGTACTCAGTACCGTGCAAATATGTACGTAGTAAATTTTTGCACCACAGTTTTTTATACAAGTATCAGTTATAACTACCACGTCATAACCAATAACAAAAAATATTGTAACTAACTTCTCATTTTCCAACAACAAATACAATCAACACGGGTCAAATTTAAATCGATTTTAATTAGCTATTTAAGACAACAAGCACAAGCAATCCTTAAGTTCATGTAAAGCGTTTATAATTTATTCCTTTTATATATTTTGTGTCAAAACTAAAAAATAAAGTTGACCGATTTTTTCTTTAATTTTTTATTCTTATTTTGCAAATCTCTAAAAACTTTCCTACTCATCACCAATCATCAAAATCATCATCACATCACCAAAACCCACCATCATAATCAACAACATCTTTTTTTCTTTGAATACCATCCACATAAACACCTGCAACAACGAAAAAACAATAACCAAACCAAAATCATTGAATCATCACAACAATTCATCTCCATCACGCATCCATAGGTAATACTCAAACAGCAGCAGTTGGTGATAATATTAGTGTGAGCAATCCTTTTGACGATCCGGTTGTGGGTGGCGGTGGTAGTGGCAATAGTAGCGTCAGCAACGCGCCACCGCCTCCCCGTGCCTCCCCTTATCAACAGGGCGTTGGCAATGCTTACACGCCGGTGTCTAGAACGCCAGGTATTAATTTTTTCGATTATTTTTTTATTTTCTTGCGTAGTTTTCTAAAATTAATTACTTTTTGTTTTGCATTGTCTTCTGTTGGAAAACAATTTTGATTATACAACACATTTTGTACAATTGGAATATACACTCACTCTCTACGAATTACATTCATAATTTTGTATATAACTATTTTTTGTGTTTTCCTTCAACTTCATATCATTGTTGGTCGCTTCAAAAAATATTATTTTATTTTCTCCTCCTTGTTGTATATTTCTGTTCTAATATTAACTATTCATTATATACATGAATTCATTTGATACATGCATACCTATTGGCTTTTAGAAATTTTTCAGAGACGATAAATACGTATATATGTATGTATATTTAACAACTAGCACAAAACATTTAGGTTATTTTGTTATAAGAAATACCCCATACGAAAAAGAAAAAAAAAACAAATTTCAAAAATTAAATTGTAAAAAGATTCTTACATAAATAGTTTCAATATTGCATGTCTCGCCCCTCCAAAAAAATAAATAAATAAAAAAAGAAGAAAAGACATTAACATCGGTATCAACGAAGCTATAATATTTTCCATACGAGGCCTGTGTTTTGATTGTTTTCATGGCAGCAATTTGAAGTGGTAATTCGATATCGGCGGCAAAATTTCAAATCGATATCACAAAATTTATTGGACTAGTGGGTATATTCAGACGAACATGGCTAAATCGACTCAGCTCGTCACACTGATCATTTATTTATATACTTTATAGGGTCTCCGACGTTTCTTTCTGGGTGTAACAAATTTCGTGGCAAACTTAATACATCATGTTCAAAGCATAAATATACTTGTATATATATATATACATATATACGTGTTCACTATCGATATTGTATCGAACTCCCGTCATTCTTTTAAAATTAAATTAAAACAAACTCTCGTGAATATTCCATTAAAACTAAATAACATACTGCAACATATAAATCGGACTAATAATTTATTAATTAGATTAATAAAACTAGAGTAAAGAAATCATATGCATTTATAAGTGTTCCTTAGACGGATTATTTATCATTCTATGTTTTCATATATTCTTTAATTGCACTTACATTTTCTCTTAAGCCATGTCTTATATTATATTATTATATACATATACATATGTGTTTGAAAATTTGTACTACGTCCAAATATCTTCATTGTATACCGCTTATTAACTTTTATTAAAACTAATTTCCATATGTTCTCTCTTATTCGCAGGTTCCCCATATCCGGGTCAACCAGGTGCTTACGGTCAATATGGTACAAGTGATCAATACAATGCCACTGGTCCACCGGGCCAGTTTGGTCAGAGCCAAGGACCACAATTTCCACCACAAAATCGTAACATGTACCCTCCTTATGGACCAGAGGGGGAAGCGTGAGTGCTATTTTCTCTACTTCTCCATACATTGATACCTAGTAGCCCATATCTTGTTAACTACATAACAGATCAGTTATTACAAAAGTATTGTTTTCTAACACATTATCCAGAATAACTGGCTAACTAATTATTAGAATTTAACTGATTGTTCCTTATTATAAGTATTGATTTCATTTCCCCCTTTCTACCATTTAGTCCTCCACCTGGTGCAAATCAATATGGCCCTTATGGTAATCGTTCGTATAGTCAACCGCCACCAGGTAGCTCTCAAACTCCTACACCGCCTGTTTCAGCGGTAGGTGGAACTGCTGGTCCACCGACTGGTGGTCCGCAAGCGCCAGGCGGCGGTTATCCGCCAGTTGCTCCAACTCAACAGGATTATTATAGGCCGCCCGACCAGGTGCGTTACGAAGTTTTGCTTGATATCAAAACGTTATTATTGATTTTACATTTACTTTATTTTCACATTAGACGCCGCAACCACGTCGACATCCGGATTTTGTGAAAGATTCACAACCCTATCCAGGTTATAATACCAGACCTCAATTATACGGTAAGTATACTATTATACTGAGCTAACAATACCCTCATTGTAAATCATAACTGATTATATTTATATATTATAATAAATAGGGGGTTGGAGCGGTTCAACTCAATACCGTGGGCAATATCCTTCAGCACCCTCGCCACAAGGTTGGGGTAGTGCACCACCACGCACAGCCGCACCGCCTGGTGGCGGTCCACTTGGGCCTCCAAATCAACAGTCGTCTGCCGCAGTGCAATGGGAACAACATCGTTATGGCCCCCAACAGCCTCCACCTCCGCCACAACAGCAGCCGCCATACCAACAACAAGGTCAGCAGCAACAGCCACCGCCACCACAGTGGGCACAAATGGCAGGCACTGCACAGCCACCACCCCAAGCGAGTGCACCTGGCACAGCGTTGCGGCCATCTAGCGGAGGTCCACAGCAGCCACCACAACAACGGCCCGGTATGCCACCACCACCCGCCCAGCAACTGCCTGTTGGCCCGACGTCCAGTCAAAACATGACAAAGCCACCTTTTGTGATGCCACCGCCACCTCAAGTTGGAGGCACAGGTTCTCCTACTTGCGGTCCACCACCATCCATAGCACCACCCAGCACAGTTAATGCGATGCCGTCAGTTATGGGCGCGCCTGTTGCTGGTGTGTCCAAGCCACAGGTGTCCGCCGTAAACGCTGTACCACAAGTTGGCTCTCCCGGTCTACCACAATTACCAGCACAACAGCAGCCCCTACAAGCTCAGCCACAGCAACAGTTTCCAACTCCTGCCGGCACCCAAATCATTAAAAAGGAGATTATTTTTCCGACGGATAGCGTTGAAGCCACCACACCCGTGTTGTATAGACGCAAACGTTTGACTAAAACCGATGTTTGCCCGGTTGATCCATGGCGCATATTTATGGCAATGCGCTCCGGTCTATTAACTGAGTGCACCTGGGCGTTGGATGTATTAAATGTGTTGCTCTTCGATGACACAACGGTACAGTACTTTGGGCTGGCGCACTTGCCTGGCCTGTTAACTCTCCTTTTGGAGCACTTCCAAAAGAATCTCGCAGAGATGTTCAACGATAACGACACGGACGTTGATCATCATAGGGGCGGAAGTCGAAATGCACGTATAGTACAAATCTACAACCGCAAACAAAAACAACAACATGGCATCAACGAAAACGTCGAGTGTAACAATGATTACGACAAATGCAAGTCGTTTCAAATGCCAATAGTTGATGATGACGATGAAGATGAGGGCATTGATCTAGGCCAGATACGTGTGCTACCAAATCCTGAAGAGAGAATAACGTTGCTTTCGCACACACCCAACTACACAATGATGTCGCGTAAGGGCTTGCCAGTACGTCTGCAACCGGCGGAAGATGATATTTTTGTATCGAACAGACAGAAGGAGTGGGACTCAGAGGAAGAGCCTATCTATGAGCAGACAAATGTGACTGAACCCACTGGTTGGAGTTGGACGTATGGTTTTGCGGATCGCAATGCCAAAGATGGCATTATCGACGTGTTCAAGTCGGAAATTATAAACATTCCATTCGCACGTTTCATACGTGGCAGCAACGAAAAGAGCTGTAGTAACAGTATAGGTGCGACCAAGTCGTCAATGAAAACTAATGCAGAAGAAGCGAATAATGCTGGAACCTGTGAAACAAGCAGTAAAGTTGTGAAAAGTGAGCAAATGGAAGACGGAAGCTGTCCGGAGGATAGTAGAGTGGAGCATGCGTTTAACAAAAAGCGACGATTATTCAACAACAGCAACAGTAATAACAGCAGCAAACACGGTGGCTGCGATGGTAGCGGTGCAAAGAGATCTAAATTAAATGACGATGAAATTGCATTTGCGCAACCTGGTCTCATCAAAAAGGAACCCTCAGATGCTGCGCTCGTAGAGAATTCATCAACAGCAACTGATAGCGACTGCCGCGAGGTCGATATGGAAATTGAGTTACTGCCCCAACAACGTCTAGGTAATTGCGGCGGTGCTAGCGTGCCGAAAAACTTTGATCCAATATCGACAGTGCGAGATGCAGCACAGGTGTTGCAGCGTCGGCGTGCATCCACAGTAGAAGAAGAGTGCTATACACGTGACGAAGCCAGTCTTTACCTGGTTAGTGAGTGTCAAGATGCGCTGGCGCGTCGCTGTATTTGCCTGTCAAACATCTTCCGCAATCTGACATTTGTGCCCGGCAACGAAACTCTCTTAGCTAAATCGCGCCGCTTCCTCGCTATCCTTGGCCGCTTGCTGCTGCTCAACCACGAACACTTACAGCGTACGCCGAAGACGCGTAATTATGATCGCGAGGAGGACACTGATTTTTCAGACTCATGCAGTTCACTACAGGGAGAACGCGAATGGTGGTGGGATTATCTAGTCCACATACGCGAAAATATGCTCGTCGCCTTGGCGAATATAGCCGGCCATTTAGAATTGTCACGCTACGATGAGCTCATCGCACGGCCATTGATCGACGGTCTCCTTCATTGGGCTGTGTGTCCAAGTGCGCATGGTCAAGATCCTTTCCCATCTTGTGGTCCAAATTCTGCGCTGTCGCCGCAACGGCTAGCGCTCGAAGCACTGTGTAAACTTTGCGTTACAGATGCCAATGTCGATCTCGTTATAGCGACACCACCGCATTCAAGGCTGGAAAAGTTATGCGCCGTGTTGACACGTCACCTGTGTCGCAATGAAGATCAAGTATTGCGGGAGTTTTCCGTTAATCTGCTGCATTATTTAGCCGCTGCGGATAGTGCTATGGCACGAACAGTGGCGTTGCAATCTCCTTGTATCTCATATCTTGTGGCGTTCATCGAACAAGCAGAGCAAACAGCTTTAGGCGTGGCCAACCAGCATGGAATCAACTATCTGCGCGAAAATCCCGACTCGATGGGAACTAGCTTGGACATGCTACGACGTGCTGCCGGCACGTTATTACATCTAGCTAAACATCCGGATAACCGATCGCTATTCATGCACCAAGAACAACGTTTGCTGGGTTTGGTGATGTCAAATATACTCGACCAACAGGTAGCACTGATTATATCCCGTGTATTATTTCAAGTTTCGCGTGGCACTGGTGTAGGGGGACCGTCGATGATGCCGTCACTGGAATATCGCTTCCAACAACGGCAAACTGATGAGAAAATGACCACAGGTGGAAAGCACAACGCTTCCGGTAGTATTGGCAGCAATGATGTAAAAGTGGAAAATAAAGTGGAAACAGCATCGACTGCAGCTTCAGTAACAACAAATTCGCCACAATCTGCAACAACTGCGGCAACGACACACACCACACCTCATGTAGTAATAAGCGGTATTAAAAGTGAGGAATTACCAGCAACTGCCAACGACTTGAACGATGCCAGCACCATCAACGCAAATGGCAACAACAGCACCAGCAGTGCGAGCAACCACAACACTAGCGACAATAGCAACGATCCAGCGTTTACGCACAAGTTGCCAGCAGCAGCATCTACGCCTACAGTGATGAGCAAGTCTCAAAACGCTTGTGCCACTGTGGATGATAATAGTAATAGTAGTAACGCTCTGGCGCCCGCATCGGCTTTATTGAACGATGTCAGCAATAGCAGTACCAACAGTAACAGTTGCGGCACGGTAAGCAGTAACAGCAATAGTAACAGTATAAGCAGCGGGAACAACAACACCAACAGCAATATGCACATAAAAAATGCGATTGAGAACTCCAACGTGAATGCGCTAGGAGCAATGGCTCCTATGCTGGCTAGTAGTGAAACGAGTCATTTGCAGCCAAATCTGCTGAGCAGTAACGGCAGTGGTAAGAATGTGATCAGCGCACCTATAGCCACTATTAATGCAGCACCACTTACCAATACCAGCAACAACAATGGTAATGGGACGGACAGTCGAACCAATGCGCAGCAATCTGCAGCGTTAACGGGTGCGCCGACGCGATCGCCACCTCCGCCACCACCACCAACGGCAAACGCAGCAGCAGCCGCGGCACCATCCGCACCAACAGCTCCACCAGCAACTACAACAGCAGCAGTTGCGTAGTACATGACGATGTTGCCGACGTTAGCAGCTGTGCCGGCAGTGTCAGTGCAACAGCAGCAGCAGCAACAAGAACACGTGCATATACATGAACAACAGCATCTTGGTATGGATCATCATCATCTACACCACCAGCAGCAACATCACTATGCCCAGCTGGATGGGCACTACCAACAGCAAACGGCGGCGCCATCACCACCACCACCACCACAAACATCTCCGCAGCCACACTACCATCTGCCGCCATACCACTATCACTGGAGCAAGCAGCAATCACCGCTGCAGCCACCAACAGCACATCCTCAACCTCATCAGCCCGAAGATGCACACTAGATGTCTCTGTAAACGTGAATCGTAATTTATTACAACAGAATAACGTTGCATTCGTAGCGAAGTAGAAACTAAAGGTATAACGGTTATAACGTATGTATATGAGCAAAGTCATGCTATAGTTCAATACAAAATGCGGAGATGACTTAGTTGTCACAGTGACGTTTAAGTAAAAAAAAAAAACATTTACCCACTTCGCGTCGCTGCATCTCTCTCCGCCTACAGATGTATATGTATAGAGGAAATAGCAAATAAATTAAATATATACATATATATGATAATGGCGATCAACCCTGTAGATATAGTAACATGAGTAGTATTTAGTTTGTGTAAAGAAAAGTATGTCTCACTTTTTGTATTTTTATTATTATTAATATTATTTTTGTAATATTTTAAGATACTTATAATTTCATACCTATGCTGGGATATAGAGTTAATAGAAAGAAATATCAAACAAACAATTTGACAAAAACATAAACAAATATGCATTACTAACACATGACATAAAGCGACTTAAAGCAAGCTCTACGCTAATGCTAAAAGGAAACGGAAACTGGGTTCAAGAGAACCAGACGTTGTAACATAATCTATACAGAACCGTTGAAATCGAATAAAATTGTAAAGGCTTTCTTGTTGGAACGCATCCAAAAACCAATTATAGCGGTCCTGCATATCAAAAGCGCCGCCCTTTCGTTATAAAATATTTGCAAAATTTTTAATACATATTCGCAGTTGGTTTAGTGTTCGAATTATCAATTAATTGCAGCATTAATTTCGCTGAGGTTGCCACACATACATATGTAAATAGCTCAAAATTATTGCTCTGACTCAATTCTAGTATTAAAAATCTATAATAATTGCTTATTTTCGATAGGTTTCCTTTTTTCGTTTTTTTTCTGTTAATTTTAATTGTTTCTCGTTTTGAAGTGGTAAAACTGCAATTTGTATTTCGAATCACACATGTGATTGGGCGAAAAATACCTTCATATGCTATGTCGCACTGCGCACTTCCCCACAATAAAATTTTCAAATCTAAGACGCGGCATTAAGACAAAACTGATCTAGCTAGGGAAGGAAACTAATTATATAACACAATATTTCCATTATTTATTACAAAAATCTAAAAGTAACGGTATTAAGTGTGCACAGCACGCTACTAGCTTATGGTAATCTTCGTATGTCAATCAAAATAAGAAATTTAATATTGTTTTATCCTTTTTTTTTTTTTTTATTTTTTGCACGTCTTGTTTCTGTTGTAAAATGTTTGTTTGTATACTAGAAAGTAAATTAATTTATAATTTTAAATTGTCCACCTGGCATACACGATTTTCTCTTAAACCTGTAAATATGGTTTCTAAAAATGGTTCTCATCTTAATTTCGCTTACAAACTGTCGCCCAGTCACAATCCCAACATATGAACAAGCGCACATGCCTTAACGAAATATCTTATATATTACTGAGAGCAAATTAAAAATTATACAAAATGCATTTCCTCGATATTGACAACCAATGCAATTTAGAAAATTAATTTCTTTCATATTTATTGATGCTATTTTAAATATATGATTCGTGTATAGTGTGCATATACATATATATATATATGCAAGTATTTTGTGCACATTAACGAGCAAATGGAATGGAATGGAATAAATCTACAAAAACTATGAAAAAGAAATGCAAATGTAAAACTGTGCTTAATATGCAACATAAATGATAGGAAAAATATTAAGTTAATTTCTATAGCTATGTCTAGCTTTTAACTTATTAAATTATATACTATTGTAAAACTACTAAAAAAATGTAATGCAACGTATAATGTGAGTAAAGGATGAAAACAAAACACTGCAATTTCAGCATTAAAAAAAATATCCATATATATGAAAAATGCTTAAAAAATTAACCATAAAACAATTAATGTTAGATGCATATGTATACAAGTAAATATATATAATTGTATATGTAGTAACGTACGTAGCTGTAAATCAATATTGCTTACAACTGATATAAATAAATCTAATATTAAATATTAATTGGATTAAAAAAACTGAAATGAAATCGGAAACGGAAACGTGATAGACGGTGTATAGTGTGTGGTCTAGTGCAATCAGCTTGCAAAATAAATATATATATATATATATACATAAATGTGAAAACGGTAGATTGACAGTTGCGGACGTGTGCTATTTGATTATATCGACACAAACTTACCAGAACTTTCATTATTAGGCTTAGTACAAGCGCAATTCGTTGGAGACTTGCATGTTGAATGAAAAGTGACTGTAATTTGAAGGCTTTAGCTGTTTCATTGATTCAATGCGTCAAGTTGCTACAAACTCAACAATATTTATATTAAGGCAGGATTTAAATAATTTAACGGCTAGCGGTTAACGTTGAATTTAAGTGGGTAGATTGTTGTTGTAAATGATAACTGTCGGTGGCTTAGTTTATAATATTTAAGATACATATGTACATACCATACATACAAACAAACATAGGGAGTAAAAATACAAGCAAAAGAGCTGTTTGATTGAGTAAATGAACAAGAAAAATATAAACGCATAATAGGTAAGCGTGTAAGAAGCAGCAGCAGCTAAGCAACATAAACCTATAAGTTACCGAAGTACGCGCTTAAGAAAAATTAACGAAAACAAAAAAAAAATATGATGTTATATAAAAACTGCAAATGAGAAAATAAATTAACTATGATATCAAGTAACTTATTAGTATTAATAATAAAATACAATAAAAGCATGAATGTGTTAGCATTAGTGAAAGGATTGCTGACTGCATACACATGTTGTTGTGTCAGTAGTTCCTTGTGTTAGTAATACCTATGTGGATATATACAGACAAACAAGTAAGAAACATGTAATTCATGTAAAAAAGAACTACAACAACAAACAAAACAAAATATACTAATTTAACTAAATTTACTGGAACTAGAATTTGCTTACGAATGGACGCATGAGCTGACGTATTTGTTGTTTAATGCACAAATGCGTGTTATATATATATAAATATATATATCTATATATATATAGTGCATACAAACTTACGTTAATACAAAATAATAATAACTTCAACTTAATATAAAATTATAATTTAAAATAAAAGCTGTAAATGTAATGATTTATTGTCAATATTTTTTTAATAAATTATATTTTAAGTTATAATTTGTAAATGTTTAGCAATAACATATTAACTTACATACATAAACTACATGTATTCAATTGTAATACACAATAAAATTAAATGATTAAATGCAAAATACAAAAAAAACACGAATATTTATATACAATTAAAAGTACTTTTGATTAGTTATTGAGAAAATGGCGTATAAAATCTTAACATGAAAACTACAGACTTATGTGTAAAAAAACACTAATTTTCTTACACTCAAGCTCTACAGACATACATACCCAAATAGCCACCAAAATAGACAACTCCCGCTATACGATACAAATTTATGTGCACCAATATAAAATTAAAACTCGAATACATTAAATATGTACACAATTCCATATTAGTGTGTGTGTGTTGTAAATACTATTTTTGTATGTACATATGGATTTATGAAAGCGCGCAGCAGCCGCTGGATATGATTCCTTTACGGAACAAACAACGAATGAAGTCTGATCAATTCTGCTGTACGAAGAGTTAGCAGATAGAAGTCTACACTCGTAATTGGAACCAATCCATATTTGTATTTTTTATATTGATCTTATGAAAATAATGTCTAACGAGATTTAAGTTTTCTGCGTTGCTTCTTTGACGGACAATAACAACGGTTTTTGTTCGCTCGTTGAATGTAACAAATTGTTGGGATAAAAGCTCTTCTTTTTACAATCGAAAATATTCTTTATTAAATAAATTCATTTTAAGCTTTTCTGAACATGGCGCGGAGTGAGTGAATGAGGATATCACTGAAAGATATGCACTAATGTTGAAATATGTTAATGAATCTCTGTGCTGCACTATATTTCTTAAAAATATTTATTTTTTTTAACTGACATATGATAATGATATGATACTATATGTCTAGTGTGGTTAGGGAGACATATGAAATTGATTCGTCATAATTGCGTAATATATTTTTTTCATCCGAAATATTTCTGTGTGGGCGTTTGGTACTCTGAATGGTAAGCTAAATTTTATTATATAACAAAGTACATAAATACAACTAAAAAGTCGATTTTGTTGTTTATTGTTTAAAAAATTACATATGTTTTAGTTTTGTTAATACTTGAATTGAATTAAATAATTGCTTTCCACTTTTTATTTATTTTTATAATATGCATTTTATTTTACATTGTTTTTTTTTTTTTAATTTTAAATTTTTTAGTATTTGTTTTTATACTTAAGGCTCGGTTTGAAGTTACCGCGGTGACCGACTCGCGGAAACACTACCTAAAAAGGAGTAGCGTAGATGTGGTATATAAGTCGTATTTTAATAATTAAAGAAATCAGCTGTAAAAATGTAAATTATTAAAAACACTTAACTTAAGTAATTATAAAACAAATTGAGTGTTAAAATGTTTGTATGCATTTTAAGAATATGTAATATAATAAATGTATAAACAAATAAGCTCTTATGCATGCACAGATGTACACAATATATTTTTTATTAAAAAACTTATTGAATTTAATTTATAATTGCGGCAACTTGGACGAAGTGCATAGATATTTATAACTTCTTCGAATTGTTAATTGATGACTATAAATATTAAGACAAGCGTAATAATATGCTTATGGAGCTGGATAGAAATTGATAAAAGGATATTATTGCATTTATATATTCGAATATGTTTATGAAAATATGTAAATACATACATGCATACATGAAAAAATTTATGTACTTACGAATTACCTAAACAAATATAGGCATTTGCTGTGGATGTGCCTCCTGACAAGCCACAACCAAAAGTATACAAAGCAAATTAAATGTTAAATTGCGCATACGATGAGACAACAATATTTATAGCACTACAACACAAAATTATAAAAATAAAAAAAATATATATATATACATATATTAATACACATACACATATGAACCAATAATTACTTTTAGTTATTTCAATATAATTGATTGATGTATTTTGCATAAATAGAATATTGTTAGTTTGTAAATCTATAAGAAAAAAATAAATTTTAAATTAGATTATATAAAATAAGAAATATGAATTGGTAAGTCCAATACATTAGACAGACATATTCAACACTTGCTTGGAGAAGTACCTCCAATGGGCTTGATGTGAAAAGCTGTGCACTGGTCGTTATGGAGAAATATTCTCAAGTGGTATGTAATTTAATGCAGATATAAAAAAAATAAATTACACAAATATTAAAAACAGATTAAAGCCGAAGGAAATTTGACCAAATCAAATTGTGACGATTGTATTTAGATGTAGTGGTTAGTGTTTTTAGTATTGTAAATGAATGTCACAGAAAAAAACACATAAAAAAAGAAAATTTAACGAAAATTATGCTAATACATAATAATATTAAATTAAATAATTCACAAATCTTAATATATTCAAAATTCAAATTATGTAAACAAATCATAATTAAACAAAATATTCATTAACTGCTAAAAAACGAAACGCAGAAAGAATAATATTAATACAAATATTGTTTATGAAATTCGAGCATTCAAATACGAAGAACATAAACAAAAATTTGAATGGTCTTAAAACTGAAATAAAAAAAAAACTATTAAGTATACTAAGAATTAACGAGAGAAAACTAAACGATTATTAAAAGATGCTGGCATACTAATAAGTGCAGGATATACATACATACTTAATTAAATTAATGAAAAGTAAAATTAAAAAATACTTAATAAACTTAATTATAAAATTACAAGAAAAAAATAATATTGCAAAATAAATTTGTTATCATTTATTAAACACTAAAAATAGGTAAAAGTAATTATATAATGAAACTTATGCAGTATGAGCAACACCAAATTTAATTTATTTATTTATTTTAAATCCAGCTACATTTTTCTTAGATGATTGGTTGAGAGAAATTTTCCGGGCAATGGAGGGTTCTCTGAGAGATTAATTGCTTCATACAGTTTATTAAATATTTGGTCGTTTGTATGACAAGGAGACCCTCGAGGATTTGCCGTTGCCTGCCGAAGACAACCGCCATTCTCATTGTATATACCGTTCCCACGGCAGTCGGGTTTACTTAACCGGAACGTATCCGGATTTTTTTATCCAGCCAAGGACTATCAACTCGGCACAAATCTGCCGCTACAACTAATTGAATATAAGTCAAGTCATATTCCATTATAAGTAGCTGATTACACAAAGGAGAGTACGTGATTTCCTATATAAAAGATGGTATATGTTTATGAGTATAATGAAAACTTATTTCCTAAACAGCTATATACATACGTTTATTTTCATGTATCTTTTCAGTCAGAAAGCATGGACAAAAATAAAATATATGCATAACTTCAGGTTTGTCTCGGCTGTACCTATTGGTACAGACACAAATCAGACCGACATTTATTTTGAAGGCATAACTATATTCGGTGAAAATTACAACTAATCTTTTTTTTATATATATTTATTCAAATAATTCATTTCGGAATAAAAATATCTGAATTTGCGCACAGTTCGAGTAGGGTGATAAAATCATTGCTCATATACACAAATTAATACATTTATAAATCATTACATAATATTTCGAATTATTCTGGGATTTGTGGTCAACACTTATTTGTTTTTCTTGCCTCCACCACGTCGAATGGGAATTTGATCCGTTGCAATTGATCCTTTGTTGTGGTATTTATTTGAAATGCGATTTACAAAATATAAAGCGCAGATGCAGAAGAAAACACTGAAATTTTAATAATATTAATTAATCATATAATAATTAACGTGAATACTTACCAAGTAGTAGCACAAACACGATGGACCACACCGGATGCCACAGTGGCCAAAGTTAGGCAAGTCACAATTTCTGGTATAAATTTTGCTTGAAAATCATGACCAAATACAAGCATTTCCATATTCGATACAGCAGTTAGGGCAAAGACAAAAAGCCACGAACCAATGAAGCCCCCAACGATTGTATTCATTTGAGTAGCCGTGATCCAACTGGAGTAAAAGCGCATAGTTGCGAATATCACCAAACTCAGTATACAGGATATCACGGTCGAAACAAGATTACTGCTCCCACTCTTTGTTTCCGCACCTGATTTAGTGAATATGTGAAAAAGTTCAGCATCAGCAATAATTTAGTATTTAAAGGGCTTACTCATTTTTGTAATTATATTCGAAATTTTAATAATTCTTGATAGTAGAACAAAAAATGTATACGTTGAAATTTATCAAAAGCCGACACTAATTCCACTAAAAAATCAACAAACCACAGGGATGTATTCACAGAAGCAGAGTGTGGACCGCATTACAGATGTCCGACAGAGTCCGTATAACAAAATTTGGTTTCCTCTTGTGCAAGTAATAACCCATAAAATCATAACTCTTTACGTTGCGCTTTAGAATGATATTAAAGAAATATTTAAATTCATTTAAAATGGGTGATGCTTAAAGTTGCCTGTCATTTCTATATTAACATAATGAGATATGGTAAATAAATGAAATATTAATTATACAGCCGAGATGTTGAAATAATAATATACATTTTTCGATATGCAATGTGGCAGCATTCCATTAACACAGATAAACAGATGTTTGTTGCATAGAAAGCTCCGCATGCATACCTGTTATAAGCTCAAATTCAATGGAAATATCAATTCCATTCATTGTGCTTTACTACACATTCGTTGAAAATCCAAAATCCATAGATGTGAAGAAAATTTGTGTATTTCACATTCAAAATTAAGTTTGTAGAGTATCATAGAAACTAATAAATACAAAAATAAGCACAAGTCCCTAATTAAGTGAAATACCAATGAGGTAATAAACTTTTGAATGAATTGTGCTGATAGTTGTGTTGAAAAAGTGAAAATTTTTAGGCAAATTTTATCAAGATATTTGCCATTTTCTGCTTCTTTCTGTACCCATTTTCCTTATATCGTGTATACCCCTCTCTTTGTGCAAATAATAAGAAGAAAAAGTTCTCCGTTGGAAAAGTCTTCCATTGCGAATTATAAAATTTGCGCTGGAATTTGTATTTGTGTGAAAAGGCAGCAGAAGTGAGCTAAATAAGAGATGTTGAGAAAATAAGAGTAAGATGAGATGATAATATAATTTCATACTTCCAAAACTTAAAATTTACTTAAAGTTTGAAAAACACTCATAAAAAATATATTTAATGTGAAACAATTAATGTGTGTCTATGAAAATATTTAAATATTGGTGGAAGATAAATAGATGAAACCGTGATCATGTACATATGTATATATACAAGAAAAGTGAAATTTTAGAATTTAAATATAAGTTGAAAAACCAAATTATTTAAACTAGTATAATACCATTTAATATTTTGGATTTTTTTCAAATGTGCAAGTTATCAATATGATAATAAATATTGAGTAAGGGAATGTGTTAGTAAATCACTACGCGCGTAAATAGGATGGGGAATTGGAAGTACGACTACAATTCCTTCCGTTCTTTTTTCACTATGCTACCTATTGCTTTCTAATATACCAACAATAGAAACACCAAAGAAGAAGAACGTCAAAACTTTTAGAAGGCAGCTAATAAACCAGAAAGAAAACTTGCTACGTGAATATCTAGTTCTCAGTCAATCAAGTTATCAAGAGCAAAAATAAGGCCACAAACAAGACCCCAAAGTATATGATAAAATGTAAAGACTGAAAAATACTAAGTATAGTAAATCTAGCTACAAAAGAACGAAGGAACACAAGTGCACACATATCTATAAACAGTATACATATGTATGTACATTGGAATTTGCATTTTTAGCAAATAGGTCCCAGACACAAGAAAGGAATTATAATTTACAATATTAAAAATAAAAATGAAAGAACAAAAAACACGGCAAAAATCCATTAAACGGAAGTTCATTTTTTTATTAAAAAAAGTCACTTCTGATTTATGCACAAAGAGAGGAATATGTTAAAACCCAACAGTTCACTAATTAAACAAATATGTAATATGTCTTTCAGCAAATTCGAACTACAGCAACAGTAATCGTGTATCAAAACACCATGATTTAATTCATTCATAACTGCAAAACAGAAAAAAAATTAATTATTTTAACAAAACAATAGCCACGCATAATATACGAGAAGTGTTGCGAAAGGCGAACTTGAATTGACATTAAATGGCCGAAGTGGTCAACAATAGCACAAACAAACTAAAGCAACAACAACGACAGTGTCATCAGCTGCAGAGGCATAAACATAAATGTGTAATTAGTTGAATTACACACACACGCACACAATAGAAAAATAAAATAATTTTTAAAAATTTAATGTTTTTGGAAGTTAACAGGACTATAGTAGTTGAAGTAAATAAACAAAAAGTGCATAATAAAACAAAAGCAACCTGTAAAAGCGAAAAAATTACCGCAACAAAAAAGTAGTTAAAAGCATGAAATTCATTTCACAAAATAGTATAACTTAGCAAATTTTGCAGTCCGAAAAACGTTGAATAAACATTGTTGATCGTGTACCAAAGGCGCACGCGCCCACTAATTTACACGTTAACAGCTATATATTATTGCGAGTGTGCGTGTGTGTGTTTATATAGAAAGCTGTTCGAGCACACATTGGATTTCCGTCTCAGCTATAGTCATCTGTACAATAGCATAATCAGTTGCAAAAGTGACCAATTTCAAAATCCTTACTACGTATTAATTTATGACGTTTAAAAAAAGTTAACCAAATCATTTTTGAAGTGAACTATCGTGTCATCTAGTCAAAGTGAGCAGAATCCCAAAATTTTTGTTTCGACATCGACATCGTTCCCTCACTTACGCAAAAACCTTCCACAGTCCATTTATCCTTACTAAAGCATTTGAATTAACATTACACACGCGATGTTTACTGGAAAATTACAACTAAAAGTGTGTGAGGCGATTGGTTTGCGACCAACCGACTTTCAAAAGCGCCACAATTTGGCATTTGGAAAATTAGCAGATGATCAACCGATCGATCCTTATATTTCCATTGATGTTGATGATAATCATTTTGGTAAGAGCAATATAGTAATTTAGTTTCTACAAGCATTTGTTGTTCAAATGTTTTTATAGATGGTAAATCAGTATAAATTTTATTCGTAAACTTATGTATTATAGATTTTTAGGATGTTGATTTTTTGTTTAAGTTGCATATTTAACCCGCAATATTTAATATATTTTTTTCTTTATTCAGTTTTAATACTCCAAATAAGAAATTATTATCTCTTAGTCATTATACGAGTATAATATATAATCGTAATATAAATCGCAATTGAAATTAAAAAACAAAGTAGTCGTTAAAAACAATGAAAGAAGTATTTTTTACATTTTGTTTGATTTTAACCTGCAATTAAAATATCAATTTTATTATTTTGCATTTTTATTAGATCGCTCGACAACGCGGCCGAAAACATTTGATCCAATATGGAATGAACAATTCATACATGATGTGACTAATGCAAAGAACATTAACTTGACGGTATTTCACGATGCAGCACTTCCACCTGATGACTTTGTCGCCAATTGCCAAATACCTTTCGAAGATATTATGCAAAATGAAGCAGGTGTGCTTGATCTATGGGTAAGCATTATTATGCGTGCAACTATCTTTTCTTATTTAGTTTAACTATATTTACATTACAGGTGAACTTAGAGCCACAGGGTAAACTACATATTATAATCGAATTGAAGAACCGAGTTGGTATGTATTTTGGCAATTTATTTAATTAATTATTACTATTTTAATAGATTTAATAATAGATTCGAATAAAGATGTGGTTGAAGTGGTTCAGGCGGTCACCCAAAACAAGGAATTCAAAGAACGCGCTGGATTCAATCGTCGACGCGGTGCAATGAGACGACGTGTTCATCAGGTTAGAAGCGATATAAGATTGTGTTGTTAGTCTTATTTTTTATAGTTGTTGTAAAAAAAGAATCACTAATTATGAAGTTGAAAGTTTATTTTTTAAGCTAAAATATTTATTAAAAATTATTTATATATATTTATTTATTAGGTAAATGGACATAAATTTATGGCAACTTTTCTGCGACAGCCGACTTTTTGTTCACATTGCCGTGAATTTATTTGGTAAGTGTATATGCTTGATAAAAATTAAATCGAAATATTCAAAATCACACAATCATCCTGCTACAACTCTCATACCTTTTTATTTGTATATTCATACCAGTGAATAACTGTATTGATTTTACTTTTCACATTTTGGTTATTGAAGTATCATTGATAATTTAATTTGATCACTTTACCTTTAATATTTATTATTATCCTCTTTTCACAACTATTTAGTATATTAGAATGTATTTTGGGTAAAATTTTGGAAATACTTTTAATAATTACATTTATATTTTAGTTGATATTCTTATATTAAATGTTTTATGTTTTATTTGTTTGGTGAGAACATTTCTACATGCATTTGGGTGTAGTTTGGAGCAGACATAAAAATTTATGAGATTCGCTTCTAATGACATATAAAAGTTCATTCTCTGCTTTTTCATTTTTTTTCATCCGGTTGCAGAGTAATAATTTGCACTTTATTTTTAATTACGGGAAATATGAACTGCTTAATTGATATATATATTTTTCAGTATTTACTTTCACTTCTAATTTAATACTGCGGGTTTTGCGTTTATGGATCATTATATCTATTTGATCAGTTTTTTTTTTATTTTTGTACATCATCTCTTAATATTAATCTATATTCACATATATACAAGCTACGGAAATTTTTTGCCTTTGCAGGGGAATTGGTAAACAAGGCTATCAATGTCAAGGTATGTGTTCACATGCAGCAACAACAACAACTACATACCCGGTATTCGTACTCGTCATTGCATTTGTACTCGTTTTCCAAACTTTAAACAAAAATAACAAAAAGGAATCAATTGTTGAGTCTCGAAAAAATTCTCACATAGAACTTACATTTTACATTGTCACACACAAATATGAACATACATACAAGCAATAAATACTTAAATTCACTTATAAACACGTATTTACAAAAAAAAAAAAAACATTAGATAAATAAAAGTTGCCTTACATTTCTATTTGATAACTAAATATGTACGTATGTATGTGTTTGCTACATTCAGCATAACAATCAGCTATTACACAAACATCTCATGCTCACATTCCTACATAAATACTACATATCCTTCTTTACATGCATAATATTTTAGGCCACTCTACTCAAATTGAATGTTGATGGTGTTGATTTTCATTGTTCGCTGCTCAAGCTAGCTATATAAAAATCCGTTGCTTTTTACTTATTATTATTTGTATATACATACATACGCACATAAATTGTAAATTTCACTTGTTATTGCTTTTGCATTTTTGCAACTCTTACTATTCTCCTCTTGACACTTTTGTTTTTTGATCCACCTGCTGAGTGACCTGCACTGTTGTCTAGGCATATTGTTGTTGTTGCTATAGTCGGTGTAGTTTTGCATTCAATCAATTTAATCATTAACCAAGAGTCAATCAAACAACCAAACGTGCCAATCAACTAAGAAAACAAACGATAAACCACCATTTATTTATTATATCCCAATGGCTACATCTACCCCTGTCTCTATATATATTTATTTTCATTTATTACATGTATTTTAGTTGCACTTTCATTGATGTTTCTTATATACTTTTCTATTATTATGTAAATGCATATTGCTTTGTTTTATAAAATTAATTTATTCTACAAACATAATAAAAGTGCTTTAATGTCGTGTCTTTTTCGTATAATCACATTTATTTTTATATATAGTATGTACACACATTTTTATTTCTAATTAAATACAAACATAAAATCGTATAGCTTGATTTGTGCTTGTTTATTAATAACTTGATAAGCAAATAACGTCTCAAACATTGTCATTTACTGTAAAATTTATTGAAATTGAAATTTTATACAATTAAATTATTGTGTTGTTATAAGAAAATATGTATAATAGTATAAAAAATGTTATGCGCCTGCAGCTATGCTATATTTTGTTTATTGCAAAAGAGTAATGTCTCAGAGCCGATATTATTGTTATATGAACCGTTATGCAGTTAAATGTTTTTCAAAGTCATTGCTACATAACATGACGTTCTAAGCTATCCAAGTGAGGTTCCTTTTAGGATCGACCTCTTAACCTAACCTACTAAATAACATTTCAGAAAAGTTTTGGAAAGCTGTATACATTTGTTGTCTGTTATACTCGTAATTGAGTTGGAAAGCAGGAAATACATTATTTTTAATGCATCGTGTTTTTCTTAAAGCAAGCATACTCCTAAGTGTTATGCACCTTTCTCACAGTCAACAGTAGTTCATAGTGCGTTGCTTTTCAAGTCCTTTTTGATACGATTAAATAAAAAATGTATAGAAATTATATAACTAAACTTTTTACACATCATTTTTCAAAGTTAAATGTTTATGTATTTTATAGTTTTAAATTTAATTTAAAAGGGTCAATTTTGCTAACAAAATACATACATACATATATGTGCAGTAATAATGCAGCTCACACATTTCTGTATATTAATGATAAATTTTGTGTGTTTAAATGTATAATGATTGTTTTACCATATATAACGGTTGCAATATATCAAGTCACAAATGGTAAATAAGCTTAGCACAAAATAAATTAACAATATTACTTGAAAATAGTTTTTTATCTACTACATCAGCACACATATTAAAAAAAAAGTGTTAAAAAAACCCAACTAGGCTGTAAATTGGAAAACTGAATAAAAAAAATATATTTGTTTTTAATACGATTATTAATTGAGTTTTTGCTAAAAAAAAAAACAAAAAACTGACACACTTTATAATTGGCGACTTTGTAAAGTGCCTTTCGCAAAGAAACTGCAGCCTATTTGCGTGTTTTATGTAATCGAATCGATTATAATTACTATAAATAACATATGTTTGTGTAAAATGTACAAAAATTGTCCGTTAACAACTACTCATAAATGTACAATATAGTTTTGTCCTCATATCTTCTCCAATTTAACCCATACATTGAGCATTTTCTTCAAAGTTATTAGTATATATTTTTTTATTGCATTCACCATTCTAGTGTGCACCTGTGTTGTACATAAGAGATGCCATAGCTCCGTGGTCACCAAATGTCCAGGCATGCGCGAAGAGGTAATAAAAAAAACTCCATCCGATTTTCTATATACACAGTAATCTTATAACTATCGCATTTTCTTGATGACTTCTACAGCAAAACACTATGGAAATGGCACCAGCTGGTCAACGTTTCAATGTGAATGTGCCGCATCGCTTTTTAATGCATAATTATAAACGTTTTACTTTTTGCGATCACTGTGGTTCACTCTTGTATGGTCTGATTAAACAGGGTCTACAGTGTACCCAATGTAATATGAATGTGCATAAGCGCTGCCAAAAGAATGTAGCCAATACCTGTGGCATAAATACAAAAGAAATGGCCGAAATACTCAGTTCGTTGGGCATTTCGCCGGATAAGCAGGGGCAACCACGCCGTTCCAAGGTCTGTGATGCATTATAGTTGCACAAAAATATTAATAAATAATAATTTTTTTTTTTGCAGTATTTAAATCAACCAGGTGGTGATGATAATTATAGTTTGAGCGATCGTAGTGATCAGGGTACGGAAAGCAGCACTTCCACACGAAGTTCGATGATATCGGAACGTTCGGTTACAAGCGCTTCGACTGCCATGACCGGACTAAGCGCCATTACAGGGCAATATTTTGATTCTCGTCCAGGAAAGACTTCTTTGTCGGATTTTAATTTCATAAAGGTATTGGGTAAAGGCTCATTCGGCAAAGTAATGCTGGCCGAAAAAAAGGACACCGAAGAGATTTATGCGATTAAGGTGTTGAAAAAAGATGCCATTATACAAGACGACGATGTTGATTGCACAATGACGGAGAAACGTATACTAGCTTTGGCCGCCAATCATCCATTTTTGACAGCATTACACTCCTGTTTTCAGACTAAGGTGGGTACCTGAAAATCAAAGAGTTTTTTGTTAAGGAATAAGTATTTGCTAACTACAAAATAGTTGTAAATATTAGGCAAAAAATAATGGGATTATGCTCGGAAGGATAATTTATCTGTATATCTAGTGCTGCAAAGCACTACAAAAATCGTTACAGTTCGGTTCAATGGTTCGAACCACACAGAAAATACTCTTACCGGTTGAAGAACCGATTTATGGGTATCACTAAACTAGGACTCGGTTCGGTTCAAATGGTTCAGTTTTCTATTTGTTCGTGGTTCGGTTCAAAACCCGTAAAAAGAAATGGTTCGGCTTAATTTAATCAATATTTTATTTTATTATTATATATATTAATCAAACCACATTTCTCTTTGAATAATCTTGCCACAAATTTGCTATAATACTTTAAGGTTAAGGTTTTCTATTATAAATTCAAAATCAGCCCTTCCAGTGATCTTTTCAGAAAGGAGGCTGCGAAGAAAATAGAAATCTGTTGTCCTTTGAAAGTTTAGTTTTAGTGAATTGTATATTATATTTTATATATTTATACACATTCGATATATTGTGTTTTCAGGATCGTCTATTCTTCGTTATGGAGTATGTGAATGGCGGTGATTTGATGTTTCAAATACAGAAGGCACGCCGCTTCGAGGCCGCACGAGCTGCTTTCTATGCCGCCGAAGTAACGTTGGCTCTCCAATTTTTACACTCCCATGGTGTTATTTATCGCGATTTAAAACTGGATAATATCCTATTAGATCAGGAGGGACACTGCAAATTGGCCGATTTCGGCATGTGTAAGGTAATTCGTTTAGATCCAAGTTTCACTAACTATTCATTTCAATTATATAATTATGTAATAATTGTTGTAAACAATTAATTTTATATAACATTTCATATCTAGGAGGGTATTATGAATGGTGTTTTAACAACCACATTTTGTGGCACTCCTGATTATATCGCGCCTGAGATACTAAAAGAGCA
Organism: Bactrocera dorsalis; assembly: GCF_023373825.1. Lineage (NCBI taxonomy): Eukaryota > Metazoa > Arthropoda > Insecta > Diptera > Tephritidae > Bactrocera > Bactrocera dorsalis. The sequence goes on from NW_026038062.1 coordinate 235,015, forward strand.
AGAATATGGAGCGTCGGTCGATTGGTGGGCACTCGGTGTGCTCATGTACGAAATGATGGCCGGTCAACCACCGTTCGAGGCTGACAACGAGGATGAATTATTCGATTCAATTATGCACGACGATGTATTGTACCCGGTTTGGTTGTCTAGAGAAGCTGTGTCCATTTTAAAAGGTATTAATTGAGCAAAATAACTGGATTATGATTTTTTATAAATAATAATTTCTCGTTTTCTAAGGATTCCTAACGAAAAACCCCGAAACCCGTCTTGGGTGCTCTGGTGATGAGAACGAGATACGTAGACATCCATTTTTCGGTAAATTAGATTGGGATGAACTAGAAAAGCGTAATATTAAACCACCTTTTAGACCAAAAATGGTATACAACAATTGAAAAAAGTTCTAAAACTTTTTTATAATTGCAATTTGTTTTTGTTTATATCTCACTAAAATAGAAAAATCCTCGGGATGCCACCAATTTCGACACAGAGTTCACGAAAGAGGAACCAGTACTCACACCAGTTCCCAACGATGTTATACGCTGCATTAACCAAGATGAATTCGCTGGATTCTCATTTGTCAATCCAAAATTTGGACCAGAGCGTAAAGTATTTTAAGCCGGTTTTTAATGGGCACGCGTCCGAAGGGTTAAACTTTTATGGGAAAAGCTAAGAAACAATGCAAAACTCTTGCACATTCAAAAAAGCGACGAAAACTACTACTACTATTGTGTTTGTTCTTTTTTTATTATGTGTACGTATACACTCGAACATACACACATGTACACAGAATGCCACAGACAGGGCCGCCAGTTGGAACAAATTTATTTATTTTTTTACTTTATTTATTTTTAATTTACGACGACATTGATTGCATGAGAAAAGTGTATATGTGTGAATACCTGTGTGCTATATTGTTTTACGCTGTTAATTAATGTGCAGCTACGATTTTTAAAATTGAAATTCGCGAAAAGTGAAGTAAAATAAAAAACAAATATGCTTATATTGTTAACGCAACAAACTCTACTCGTAGTATTCGTTAGGCAAAAATTAAATCTAATAACTAATAACCGTAGGACATTTTGTTGAAAATAACAAAAACAATACAATAACGTGAAGGAAGCAGTGGTAGAAAATATGAAAACAAATAACCAGGACATAACTGAAAACAAACAAAAAAGAAATTAATACAATTTGCTAACTTGTGTTTAGACATTATAAAATATAAAGCGTGATACTAACATTGTATTATTTTTAAAATTACTGGCCATCAAAGGATTGTAAATAAAAATACTTCCTTTTTAAGAATAAAGTCACAGGGTAAGCATTAGCAAGAAGAAGCACTTTTCGTTTAGCCAACTGAAAACACCTAAGCATATACCAAAGATTTTAAAAATTGTTGCGGTTTTTCATGCTCATTGGCTAACGGATACATACTAGTATTACTGCTAATGTGTAGATTGTGTATTATTTAATTAGTGCTTAAAATAAAGGGAGCAAAAAAGAGATCACATTTTCCAATCCAATTACTAACGTCAAATATTTTTTATTTCCATAAATTTAATCTACAAAATTTTGTGTAACCTGTTATATTCTTGAAACATTTTGCACAAGGTATTCTTAAAAATGTTACGCTTTAAATTTATATATATTTTTTCAACAAAAGGAGAAGTCTATTTTCTTCAATATTCATAAACGATTTTCGATGACGAATAATGTTAAAAATATTAATGAAATCGCGTTCTAGTTCAGATAAATATAAAAATTCGCAACTAGGCACATGTTCTTATTGCAAGTTTGCTTAGATACATCCATACATTCATACATATATATGTACATATATGTTTGTACTTAAATGTATATGTGTATGTATATGTATGATTCGCTAACAAATAATGAGCATTAGCTGCTTGCCTTGCATTATAACATTGGTTACGTTTATGCTTATGTGTTGATAAACATTCAACGAAATGCATTTTAGTTAATGTAATTATTTATTTTACTTATTATTGTTAATTGATGTTGTTTTCAATTCTATAAAATATCGAATGTTAAGTACCATTCGTCAATCTAGTCAAAATGAGTTTAAAAACGTACGCACAAAACGTACACACAAAAACATGCATAAATGAGTAGATAATAATTGTTATGTAAATGCATTTGAAATACCTACATATTGGTTGAACAATTTTATTTATAATTTTAGTTCTTAAAATTGCAAAGATGAATTTAATTTAGTACATTATTATTATTTGTTTTTAATTCTAAGTATTTCCATTGCTTTAAAAGCCATATGAACCAGTAGAATTTTTTCATTAGTATTCTCAATTTATTACAACAACTTGTATTGCAAGAATATAGTTTACAACCGGAAACGTGACGAACGCAATTTGGCGAAATAAACTGCGTATCTCGAACATTTACTACTCTTTCTTATCGTAACATTGTAAATTTCGAAATGAGTCTAAAAATTCAACAAAATAATTATTTGTTGCCCCATAAGTTTACGCATAAATAAACGAAGAGTGTTGCAAACAGTCAAATTTATATGTGTTTTATGCTTTTATTTCGTGCCATGGCGAAACACTCTCCGTCAATGAGTTTAAAAGCCTGCAAGTACTAAAGTTTTTCATCAAAGATATTGTCAAATATTGTATGAAAAATATTTATTTGAAAATTGTTAGGGACGACTTCTGCCTCGTTTATTATTTAAAAACATTATTTAATCCGTAGCGATTGTTTTTGCTTTTATTTGTTGTTTTTACCTACAATTTGCTTTTTAAATAAAAGTAAGTAATTACTTTATAGCGGAATAGTTGGCAGCGTTATGTATTTTTGTTTCAACTATATATATTTTAATGTAGGTACGCACAAATATAAAATGAAGTTGAATTTAAAAAAAGTATTAAAATGATATTATCAATTGTTTGTTCTCGTTTGGTGTATTTATAAAATACGGGCTAACAGTTTTAACCTAGTTTATTTTATATATTCTAAGTACAACAAATAAAATTAAATAAAACTTTCAATTTTCCTCGCTTGCAAAGTTTTTTTTATAAGCTTTTGTTGTAAAATGTAATGAAAATTATTTAAAATTTTGGTATGTATTGTAATAATTACATTTGTATATTGTCCTATAATTGGAGACAGCGAAACGAAATAGTATCACGGATAGCAAATTGTAATGCCAATAATAACAATGTTATTAATAGTTTAAATAAAGTTTGTGAACTGCAAATAACTCAATAAGTTTGCATGAAAAAAAAATTAGAAAAAATAATATTAAAAGGTAAAAAGAAAGAAGAAAAAAAAACAAATATTGCAAAAAATATATTTAATTTTATATACGAAGCATTGTGTATTATAAAAAAATTCTCAAGAAAACGGTTCCAGCAAAACAAATATCATAATATAACATAACATAATGAAAGTGTTTTAAAAGCTATAGCTATTATTGAACACAATAAAAATGTATGCATAGACAACCACACTTATGCGTGCATATGTATATACATATGCAAATATTTTAGCTGAGACAGAAAACAACCATTTAGGACAATTGTGAATGTTGCGTCAGCACCTACATTACACATTTATATGCCTATATAGAATAAAAACCAAACCGCAAACAAAAAACTATTAATTGTTATGCAAAGAAACACTATTGGGCAGTTGAATTGAAACGCAACAAACCAAATATTATAATGTATGTTATCTAATCAAAAACCTGTTTAACAAAAGCGTCGTTTAGCGGTTATGAATTTTTGGTTTTAAAGAAAAAGTGAAACAAAATAAGTTAATGCTAATGAATAATATGATAATAAAATAACAAAAAAACAAAAAAACCGACATAAACACAGCTAACAAGCGTGTGTGGCGCAAGGAAAACTGTATCTTCAAACATCAAAACAGAATATGTATGTATAATTTAAAACCAAAGACTCAAAATAAATACAACTACTTGCATACACATTTAATTATATAATTTTATGTACAACATAGCAACATTATTAATAACATATAAATAAATAAAGAAGAATACAATTACAAAAAATAAGTACTAAAAACGGAACAAAACCATTACTTCGCACATAAACGGGTGGCGCAAATGTATTTCTACATTATATATATGTACTTACATATTTGCACCGATTCAGGTATGATATAGCATCTTAGACATTGCAATGCTCTGCAAAGAATTTGCAATGGTTCAGGGATAATGTTATGGCATGATAGCATTTAAAAATTGTATATGTATATATATTTTTATTTCATTACTCCAAATTTAGTTTCAATGCATAAAACCATAATCATTTTAATAGATTTGGCAGTTTAACGAATATGTTATGTATATTGTGAGCGCAATTCATTAATATTTCTATTAGTTGAGTTCGTGTATTTCGTGAGGGAGTTATACAGGTTATGACTATGTAGAGATATCACAAAAGATTTGAAGGCTTTCTAAGCGCTTGTAAAATGCTAAAATAAAAGCGACATCATAATGAAGTATTAGCAAAAGATAATAGTAATTAATGAGCCAGCGGCATAGTAAGCCATTCTGAAAAGCGGAAATAAATATTAAAAATGCTCCAAATGATAAAAAAAAAAATATAAACAAAGTTAGCAAAATTTAACACACACACACAAGTAATTCATATGTTATATGTATATGCTAAAAGAACCAACCAAAAATAATAATAAAAAATTAACGATAATTGCGTAGATTGAACATATAGCCACGCTGAACAGCAAAACAACAAAACAAAAATCTTAACAACCGATACTAGTAAATTTAATATATACATACATATAAATATATGTGGTTTGAGGCAGTAAAAATTTGTAAAAATTCAATAAAAATGTAATGCAAATGAAACTCAAATGAGAAATGTTAAATAATTAGATTATTAGGTAGATAAAATGTTTTGATCGAAACAATATAAATACTTAACAATGAAAGTGAGAAAATCGTAACCAATTGTCAGTGCCGCTTTCTATGTTGTTTGACAATTATCTAAAAATCGAGAAAAACCTGAAACTTGAAAAACTTCTGCGCGCCGAAATGTATGCAAACATAAAAAATATCACACGTATGTTTTCTATATTTTCAGAATTTAACACATTTCTAAATATGCTACATATATATATAAGTCAATTGATTTGAATTTTGTTCCTCCGTTTTTGCGAAAAACTTTTATTAATCACATTCAGTGAAAAAAAAACAACTAGTAAATTTATTTACTTCGAAATAGTTTTAGTTTGTTTTGGCAACACACAAACAATTTTAGCGAAAAGTTTTACAAACTCCGCCCTATTTCTATACGATAACATATCGCGTCAATATTATTAAATACATACACAAATAAATTTATACAAAGGTACCTTACATTAGCGATAGGAACATATTAAACTGCGTTTTTTTCGATACTCTGGGGTTGCTTTAAATAACAATAAAAGTAACGGTGGAAATTTCATAGAAAATTAATATCACTTCTTGAAGAAATTACAATGTTGTGTATTAGTTTCATAAAGGGGGTTTCTTATCGTTTGCGTGAGAAAGGAGAATAAAAAACTTTTGAATTACCCAAAAGATGAAATTAGACTAAGCGATAATTTTTCATTGCGCCGAATGGAGCGAATTTTTTAATAAATCAAAAAACAATTTTCTCTTTATTTTTTATAAACAAATTCCACGGACACTGTCAAACCAAAGTTGACGTTTTTAAATCCACTTTCCAGTAAATAACACATTTTTTTAAATTTATTGTATTTTTTTTACTTTTGTGTTTTCTACATCATTCCAATTTGATTCTTCAAATAGAGTCATTGTTAATCCCTCAAACCGGATATTCTGCCAAGTGACGACAACATTTTGGACAACCCTCAAAATCGACATTATCGGTTGCTGTTTGTGTATTGTGCTATATCTGGACATAGGGCAAAATAGACCCAAGGTCGCGGTGTATTCCTCATTCATTAATCTATATCTGGACATCAAACAGTGTATTTTCCGTAACATAACATAATTTATTTTTAATGTTTTAAAGGATTGTCTGGATTTTTAACACAAGACTGCGCAAAAGATTTCGTACACACATACCTACAAATTTTAACACATTTTTTTTGTACTATGAAACTATAAAACAAATTTGAGAGAATCAAGCAAGTTTAGCGAATTAATAGTTATAATTTTTCAAATAAAAAAATCTCGTTGGCGCTTATTACTCTAAAATTATTAAAATGATTTAATAAAAACAGAGGGGCATGGAAATTTACTGATGAAACAGAATAAATTATAAAATAGGAAAAAATGTAAAACTTTCGAAAAATAATAAAAAAAACTAAATAAATCTTGCTGTTATATACTTAATTTCTATTATTTATTTGCATGCATTTTAATATCTAGCTAAGAAGTCTGAGTGCAGACGTGAAAACTTTTGTTGCTCGTCATCGACAACTTCTCTTTTGTCTTGCTCATTGTATTCATATTCGAGCACATGGTTGTGAACCATGGAAAAATTTTCAAAATCAAAATTAATGCCGAATTGCGTAGCAGCGAACTGTTACGAATAAGTACACAAAACGTGCCGCCCGAGCCCGAGTAACTCGGTGTCATTCGTCTCCCCTTGTTGCTCCTCGCCTACAAACTACGAGTTTCGGCAACAGAAGTCTCCTCGTATGAACCAGTACTAACATAATACATACATATTAACTTAACTATAAGCGCAATCATGTGCAAATAATTGCGAAAGTCACTTACTTTTCTATCACCAAAGCAGCATTAAAAGTTTTTCATGTACCTTTGCTAACTGAAACAAAGAAACAATTAAGAAATATATAGAAAACTCGTACTATCCAATACTAAGAGTAAATACAATGCAACAAAGTAAAAGAAAAATAAAATTAAAAATAATAAGTGCAATATAGAAAAAAATTATAAATAAAGAACAGATAACATAGCAAAGTAACTTAGCCAACTAATACATAATAAATATAAAACGTAATAATATAAACAGATACATACAAACATATATTTGAAGCAACCAGCTACACCGATACATTAGACGCGTATTCAATACGAGCAAAAACAAAAATAAAAAATTGAAAAACTAACTAGAACATAATAAAAAACTAGGCAAATAAAATTTACGTAATTAATATAAAAAGAAACATAAAAAACATTGATTTAAAGCAAAGTAAACAGTATTCTATCAAAACGGGGCAATGCAACGTAATACGCTTAATTATTTTAACAAATATCGTAACAATTACACCATAACCATATATTATTTTAAATATTCTTAGTTATATTTTTTTGTTAAACTCAAACTAAGTGCTTAATTAAACTACAATACGTCCACTTTTACGAAATTTATCCAGTCCTTCCAACATTTTTCCGCTTTTGTGTAAAAATTATTATTAATTTTTAGTTTTGCAAAAATGTATTTTAACACAATGGTATTTTTTTTATGCATTGCCCAAAAAAGCTTGAATATAGAAATACTTATTGAAAGCATACTTACATATTTATGAAACATATGGTAAAATTATTGTATGTGAAGTATGACAAGCAAAATATAAATATAATTATAAAGTTAATGTTAAATTAAAATAGTCGAAAGTCAACAGTTGGTACATATGTAAAAAACATTAATGCAAAAAACCATATGCAGAGAGACACGTAAGACAAACATAATAATTAACAGAAACTGAATTATAACATGAATATGAAAATGACTACAAATAAAATATATAAAAATAAAAATACATATATATGTATGTACTTTGTGTATTCTTGTGATGAAAGGGGGAGAAGAAGTTAAAAATCATCAAATTAAGACGCGTTTTAAAAGACCACCAACTTTTTTGTTAATTACAATCTCATTTCTAACTCTGTGTCTATTGGGGTAAAAATGTTAAATGACTCGCTTTCTTCTAGCGGTTTAATGCACCAAACACCTTAAAAACGTAAACCCCTTTAGTTGACGAAATGATTAAAAAATCAAAATTTTACAAATCGTAATCTGCGTTATGTCGTTATTTAAACCGGAACAGTGCTACACAATTTTGACGTCCTTTGCCGTAATCATTTAGAAAAAAATGAGTTGCCTATTTATAGGCGCGTTTTTTCATATTCATATAGAATTTCGTATTAAACATTTATTTCAGGCTTTAAAAATAAAAATTGATAGATTGATTCGATGTTCCATACTAGTATTCTCTACGAATATTGATCCTTAAATCACACATGAATTATCCGACAGCGCTACCAGAGGTTTCTGTTAAAAGTTATATTGGTTTCACGAATGGACACACAGCCGAAACCCTTATACACCCGCTTATTAATTTTTCAGTCATGTGGTTAATTAGTTACAACGTGTTTCCATGAAAATCGTTTCAATGTTTTATACTTTCGGGTTGCCTTCACTTACTGGAAAGAATATTTTACGTTCCAAACTTCAAAATTATAACGTCTGAAATAAATTCCAATCAGCTGTTTAGGTGTGCAGCTGTCAAAACAAGTACTACACATTTATCAGACTATTATCAGTGTAATTGGTCAATTTTGACAATTTGGTAAGTTTATTTATGATATTGGTAACTACATTTGCAAAATAAGTTGTTTTTGTCTTCACCAAAGCAATATTCGTAAAAGTTGAAAAAATAATTCAAAATGAAGAAAAAGGTGCTGCTTATGGGCAAAAGCGGTTCAGGCAAAACCAGTATGCGTTCCATTATATTTGCAAACTACATAGCTCGAGACACGACGCGTCTGGGTGCGACCAGTAAGTAAAATGAACAGACGCCAGAAATATTTGCAACTAATTAAAATATATTACTACCTTCTACTTAAAGTTGACGTCGAGCACTCTCATGTACGGTTTCTGGGAAATCTTGTACTCAATTTATGGGATTGTGGCGGTCAGGAGGGCTTCATGCAGCAATACTTTGCATCTCAGAGAGATAACATTTTTCGAAATGTTGAAGTCCTCATATATGTATTTGATGTAGAGAGTCGTAACTTGGAACTAGATGTGCACTACTATCAATCATGTTTGGAAGCATTGTTACAGGTATGCAACTTGGATTTTGAAATAATCTCATTGGAAAAATATTATTTTTTTTTGAAGAATTCGCCGGAAGCAAAAATATTTTGTTTGATACATAAAATGGATTTAGTCGCTGAAGAACAACGAGAATCTTTGTTCAAAGAGCGCGAAGAGGATCTCATTAAGCTATCCAAACCGGGAAATGTTACCTGCTTCCGTACCAGTATTTGGGATGAAACTTTATACAGGTAATATTAAACAGAAATTCAGTTTAAACTCAAGTAACTTTAATATGTTCGGCATATTTACACATAGAGCTTGGTCCAGTATAGTCACCATGCTTATACCCAATGTGGCCGTATTGGAGAACTCTTTAACGCATTTCGCAAATGTTATTGAGGCCGATGAAGTGTTACTTTTCGAAAAGGCCACTTTTCTGGTTATTTCACATTGTCAGAGCAAAAAAAACCGCGATTCACATCGTTTCGAGAAAGTCTCCAATATAATAAAACAATTTAAACTAAGCTGTTCGAAATTGGGCGCCAAGTTTCAATCGATGGAGGTACGTAATAGCGCCTTTGCAGCTTTCATAGATACCTTTACCAGCAATACATACGTGATGGTTGTCATGTCTGATCCAACAATACCTTCCGAAGCGACTTTGGTTAACATACGGAATGCGCGCAAATCTTTTGAAGAATTAGAGAATCCAAATAGCAACGCAATGAATCATCATCAGTATCACTGATATAGGATGTAGGTGCACTGCACTGTTAACGAGAGGATTTGAAATTGTTGCAAATAAGTGTGCAAATGTGTTTTTTTGTGATTTTCCTTCATTGTAGAGAAAAAGTTTTGAAATTTAGATTTGTAAACATTTATAATAAAGCTTGATTCGTACTGGAGCTTAAATTAAGTGTATAGAATTGGATAGAATTGTATATAAAGTAAAAATGCGAAAGTTATTGAAGAATTGTAAAACGATTTGCTTTGCAGATAAATTATGCATAAGTTAAAATGTTAATACATATAGAGTAACTACATAAAATATTTTCTTACATTAAAAACACAATTTAAGCTCCAAGACTGAAGAAGGTGACATTTTAAGAACGTAATCATTTACCATCTCAAACAACGCAGCTCAGCTTATTTCGTTCTCTCGATTTTCAGTACATATTTTTTATAGTTATTAATTGTTGCTTATTGAAGTTTAAAAAAATTTGAACGCTTTATTATATAAATTTAAAGTTTAGAGTACAGAAATGTCTTTATACATACATACATATATGCCACATATTTTTATAGTTATAATAATGGTGTGTAAAGCTATTATAATATGCTATCTTTACATTAATATAAGCGGTTAATAAATCATTTTTACAACTACACGACTTATTGGTTTTATTTTTAATTAGTAATAACATATATTTGAAGAATATATGTATATGTACTTTAGAGGTAATTTCTGAACAATTCGGAATTAATTCCATAATGCACTTACACTTACATATACATACACGCATTTATGATACAGTAAAGAAAATTAAAAATTTGTAAATTCAAAAATTTGGCTAGTATTTGGTGCTGCATTTATATGCAACTTATTCAGATTCCTATCACAGTCAACTTACATTTGTTGATTACTATACATATGTATTTACGCTACCTACATGCATATGGGTATTATATTATCTTAATATTACGGTCGTCATGAGTAATAGCGACGCACCTCTTCGGTCAACTTTCCAACTGTGCTCTCATCGACCGGAATGAAACGTTTAGCACCGCGACTGAAATAATAAACGTCACCAGTGTAAATGTCAAACCATAACGCATGAATATGGAGATCATGTGATTCAAGTCGCGGCTTCAAGAAGCCATATGAAGCCACATTCGATAACTGCTGTAACGTATTGATCTGCGACAATTTATCTTCTATGGCAAATTTATTTTCCGGATCAATATAAGCCACAAAGCGACGTAAAGGTGTTTCAGAAGAGAATATCAAAGGACCTTGCATGCCTTCTTTTTTCCAAGCTTTGAAATGATCAAGACTGCTGCTAGCGTGTGTCCACATCCAAGATCGTAACGGCGACAGACGTCTATTTAACTACACAAATTGGCTAAGGTAAGTAGACAGTCACACATTAACAACTTACTTGTGATGAGTATTCTTCATCCTGTAGTTTATATAATAGATTCATTGCCTTACAATCGCTATGTCCGCACACTATAATATGACGAATATCGTTGATGACACAGCCCAATTCCAGTGCAGCCGGCTCGCAGCTGAAATATTCATCCTGAAAGTGTTGGGCATGCGGTATCACATTTCCTGCGTTACGCACTGTAATGCAGATATAAGAATGATAAAAAAGTAAATTAATGATATCGCAAAATACGCTTATACATATTTATATATGTAGGTATAAAAAGCATTTATCGAAGGACTGTAATATATATGTATATACATACATAGTATGTATGTTGTTGTACACACCTACAAACATATCGCCGACGTGCGTATCTGTGTAGCGGGTTGGTATCATACGACTGTCCATGCAAGTGAAGAAAACTGCCTTAGGCTATGTTTGACCCATGCGATATGAAAATAAAATAGTTTAAAGTAAATTGAAGTATTATTATATTTTTAAAAAATTAAATACTTCTTTAACTATATTTACGTGCAGGCATAGATTTGTGGAAGTAATTTACAAGTTAATAAATAGCTAAATTAATTTTCATATGTGCAAACATAATTATTTTAAAAATTGTTAAAAATGCAATTAAAAAATTATTCGTGTGAAAATTTAAATGAGTTACGAATTTCTTCGTTTGTATACATTTCAAATGCTGTAAGGCGACAAATGTATTGCTTAGTCTGGTAATTTATCAATTTTTAATTGCTAATTATGTCATTTTTAAATTCTCAGTTATATTACTTAAATGAAAAAACCTGTAATAACTAACTCCAACCGTCATAATTGGAAAATAAACATTTTCTCCAATATGTAATTAATTCGTGACGATTTGAGCTTTGAAGTTTAAAGCCCTCAATATTAACCACATTTTAACATAAACTCATAGTCTTATGATAATATTAAGGGTATTATTTTGAGAACTTTGTATAAAAACTTAAGATACTCAGGTACTCTTTATATATACATATACCATATGTACATATGTACTTGAAGCCATAAATATTTTAATTCAACGTCTACCGGTTTTATCAATTTATTATTTAGTATTAATTTTACGTATGTGCATATCTATTTATGCTATGATATCCAGCCAGATAATAAATTTGATACGGATATGGTGTTAAATAGATTAATATAGGCACATTGCCAGACGTTTACATACATATGTATGTATGTCTACATTAGCTACGTACATATGTATATGTATGTATGTGCTTAGCGAAGATAACAAAAATAAGGGCTTATAAATCTTTTCCTGCTAATATACTTGAATCAGTGATTTTAATAACTTTTTAGTCCAGCGGTCTGCGTGCTGAAGATGAACACTTTTAGAAATTTTATTTATATTTGTTGTCAGATATTGTTTCCAACAACTTACCGAAGATTAAAAATTTTAGAGCAAAATTAATGTAAATATTATCAATTACTATCCACATGTACACAAGGAAATACATACATACCCACGTGTGTATGGACGTACAATAGATTTACTAACATAGGTGTATTTATTACTACATACTAATGTATTTCTAATTAGGAATATGTAGTTAAGAACTGGACTCACTTTACATTTTCCGAAAGAGGAAACTTACTATAAAAACCTTGAAGGTCCATATTCGACCAATTTGCCCTGTTTAATAAGTGCTTTGCGGCATACATATGTATGCTATAAATTTTGCAATTGACCTCTAACGTCAGTACTGTTTTGACATTTGTGTAGTAAACACAAGCGAAATACACGTAAATAAGCAATGGTACGCTACACTGCCTGCCTCAACCGATATGCTGAAGGATGCATTTCCCTGGCGCCTAATCTCCCGTTTTGGCGATTTGCACTGGCCAGCAAGATCGCCTGATTTGACCTCTCCAGACTTCTTTTTGTGGAGATTTTTGAAGTCGCGGGTTTATGTCAATAAGCGTCAGACTCTTGCAGCTCTTAAAGACAATATCCGTCAAGAATGTGAAGACCTATCGCTGGAAGTTCTAGCCAATGTAATGGAAAATGTCATAAAAAGGGCTCAAATGACAATCAACTGTGGCGGCGGTCATTTACATGATATCATATTCTCGACTTGATGTAAAAAATGTAAAAGACCAAATAAAAATAATCCACAAGCAGAGTCAAAGTTTTTCATTTTTTAAAAAAGTTTTTCATTTTCCAAAAAACAGCGGAAAGTTTTTTTTGCGCCATCTGTTATAATAAAAGATATTGAAACATTCCACCAACATCAAGTTAATCAAAACTCGCGTCTTATAAAATAACAACCAAACAATTGAAATAAGTTCCCTAGGAAAGTTTAAGTTTTCCTTACAACATAATTAAATCACTTACTGATGTAAATGTATACGCATTTTGCGTAAAGAAAAAGATTTATCTAACAATCATTTATGAAAATTGGATATTATTTACTTACTTTCTTTCTTTAAAAAATTAAATAAAGTATCTTTGTTTCAACTAAATGAAAATACGTGTATATATAAATATGTACGTATGTATATGTTATACCTACGTATAAACATAAGCAATATGTTAAGCATTGATAACATAAAATGCTCAAAACTTTCCGAAACGAACTTACATATTATATGTGAACATTCATTTATACATACTATCCCATAAGACAACAAAAAAATATAAAAGAAACTGATTTGATTGTGCTAGGTTCGAAAAATTATTGCTCATTTTTATTATACTCGAATTTTATTAACCATTCAAATCAGAACGGAAAATTTGCAAAAAAGATTATAATAAAAGAACATGCTACCATCGAATATATAAAACATATGTAAATATAACTATGTATATAAGTTATAATATGTTTGGTTTGGTAGAGGTCATGTTGCTCACATGCAAAATCATTTTATTTATTAATACATTTATATGTAGCTACACACAAATTATTGCAAACATTAATATCATTAATTTGTATGTTTATAAATATTGTGTTCACGTGCGACCAGCTGTATATGTGCATATATATACATATGTATGCCTGAACACGGTGTGCCTATTAAAAATGAACTCATCTATGCTATGTACGATATTTATACATACCTCAGGATGATCACGAACTTTTTGGAATTCCTTTACCATCTGTTCACGTGTCGTATTCCGATAACGCATAATACCACGCAATATTCGCTCCATATTCAAACTACTTTATTCGACCTTTTCACCAGCTTCTACACAAATATCCTTCAACACAGGGTAATAGGTAAAAACATAAATTCACGCATGCATATATACATACAATGTGAGTATATATTTAGTATGTATAAATAGTTGCTGTTTTCGGCTACACTTGTTAGTTATTTACATTTAGTTATTTTTTCGCCGCATTAAATTTATTTCGGTACTAATACGACTTGTAATAAATATGTAGCAGAAAAGTTCGAATACTTTATCAAAAATGAATGCACTCGAACCTTTTGCGACACTTTCATAAAGCTGACTGAACTGTTGGACGCGTAGTCGCGATTCTCCGGCCTCGCGAGACACTCATCCATTCAACTCGTGCATGTACATATTTATTTGGTTTTGTTGTGTTTTCCAATTTCTGCAATCGACTGTTCGTTCTAAACGTTAACACGCTAGACTTCTTTATACTTTTTATTTACATCCATTTTTTTCGTTCAGTAACGTCTGGAGAACAAGTTTTGCGTTGAAAGTTTAATGCTTTCTTTTCATTATTGTCTAGCAACTGTGAGAGTAATCGCATGTTTTGTTCACTACTACATTTTGCGGCCAGCCCACATTAATCTTGAGCAACTGTTCGCCTAAAGTTCACTCGTTGCGCATTTAGCGGCAAACTTGTTACTCGTTACCGATTCTAAACTAAACGGGCTGGAGCTTGTACTCTTATGCATACGTACGTATGTATGGATGTGTTTAACTACGAGTGCAAAAGCTACAAAACAATACCGTGAGACAGTGAGAGCACTCTTTAACATTATCTAACTTAGCTCTGGTCAATAGGCGTATACTTGTTCTCCAAACTCAGACGTCTAAGAGAGCTTTTTATGCCATGCACAACAATTACAGTTATAATGTGAAATTCGCCAATTCGTCTAAAAACATGTGTTCAAAATACCATTAATACTATATATTAGAACAAATAGTAAAGATTCGATTAAATTTTGATAAATGTTCCTTACAGATCAAAGTTAATGACTTAAGCTATCCATGGGACAAATCCTTACCAATTTAGAAACTGGATATGGCTCAAAGTTTGTTTCATAGGTTGAGGCATCAGATTTTCTAATTAATTTAATAATAATCCAAGGAAATATTTTTTGTTTTGTATTACTCGAAATGGATGTATAGATTTTCCCAAACTATACATTAAATGACTAAGTTTAACTTAGTTATAATGTAACAGCTAATTGCGAATATAAAAATATAAAAATTAATATATCCGATTCAACAAGAACAACAAAATTGGAAAAACCAAGCATCGACATTATAATTTTGATGTAAATTACAAAAATCTCTGGGATCTCCATTGATTTAATTTGGTGTTCAGTCTTAACATCAAATTCGAAAAAAATTTGAAAATTCTAATTTTTGATATAAAAAAACAAAATAATGCATATAATAACATATTCTGTATCACGTTTGAGCCTAAGCTTGGTCAGCACTTTGCTTATCCTTACATCATCTAAAATTGAAACTAATGTCTGTAAAATGCGTTTAGCAACTCCGAAATTAATATATAACACAATGGAATAATTTCAATGTTAATACTATTTCCTATAATCTCTTTAAAGGGTCAGTAGGGTAATCTGGCCTGTTTTTTTTTGACTTTTTTCATAGAAATTTTTATTCTACAATTGAACTAGGAGTGTATAAAAAAATTTTTTCGGAATTTTTTGATGACATCTGTCGGAGAAATGGCTGGGTGAATGAGATGCGTTTTTTCACTGGCAGACGTGATTTCTCATGTCTGGATCATCTGAAACACAAAAACCCAATTTATTCTTAAAACGTACGTAATGGTTATCGTCTCTACTAGAATCATGAAAAAAAAATGTTGATAAATAAAAAAGTAATTAAAGTTTTTTTTTTAATTTTTCCCCACGGTTTTTTACATAAATTTTGTCATAACATTGTCAATAAATTATAAAAAAATATAGGGACGACAGCCAGGCGTTTTGTGAACAATAAAAAAAAATAAGCAAATCGGTTAGTAGTTCGACCGGAATCATATCCGCCAGTTTAAAAAAGTGTGTCAAAGTTTGAGGTGTGCACTCCGAGTGCTCCGAACGTCGAGCAGTATTATTTTTGGGCCTTTTTCGAAATCTTCCAATGGCAAAGTGGGTTTCCACATCAAGAGGTTAGGGGTAGTCAGAGGCACGAAAAAATGAGAATTTTCGATATTTTTTTGCTATTAAATCATGTTATTTTACAAAAGTAGTAATATGGCATTATTATAGAATGTATTGACTTGAAGTCACGAAATTAAAAAAAAATATTTTGAAAGTTATAGTTGTTTGTGTTGACCCAGTTCCAAAGAAAGATACTTGCGGTGACAACCATAAGTCTTTGGAGTCAGCTATAGTCAATCGGAAAAAAAAAAATAAGTTTTATAAATAGATAATCCTGGGCCTGATCGAATGATTTTATTTTTACTTTTTCAAAAATTAACAAAATGGCGGCCTCTTACAATTTTTTCTAAATTTTTGGAAAAAAATCAACAGTTGGTTTTAAAAAATCGAAATTTAAAAAAAAATCCTCGAGATCAGGCCCGAGTTTATTATGTATTCTAAAAGCTGCTGAGCGGTTTTCGAGTTACAGTTGACACCAGTTCAAAAAAACATAGTTTTGAGAAAAACGTGTTTAAAGCTTGCCTTTTTGCTTTGAAGTGCCCGAGCTCTCTTTGTTATTTGTCGAATAACTCAAAAACTAATTATCGGATCAACGTGAAATTGTTAGAGAATATTTTTAAGATATTACACTTAACGAAAATGAAAAAAAAAATATTTTTTTGAAAAAAGATTACCCTACAGACCTTTAAATAAAATAATAATAAAAAAAAAATAATTAATTAAATAAATAAATAATAAATTAATTAAATAAATAATAAATTAATTAAATAAATAATAAATTAATTAAATAAATAATAAATTAATTAAATAAATAATAAATTAAATAAATAAAAAAATAAGAAATATGCAATAAGACAATAAATAATAAAAAACATATCCTAAGAAACATCAATTCAAATTTTATATTGAAATTACGATTCGTTTCATTTTGCTTTAGAGCTAAGGTTAGATTCATAAGCAATTCATAAGATCGTGAATTAACCTATGCATAAGTAGTCCTATATCATCATTCGAATATTTTTCAATAAATTTGCAATTCGAAAAAGTATAGTATGTCTTAGTTCATACATTCAATTTATTTATTTCCTTCTTTCTCTCTGCAATTTTTCGATATAATTGGATTTGTTTGTATGTATTTTGTTCAACATTTCTACGCTAATTACAAATTAAAATTGTTTTACTTGTGTATGCTTCAGCTTAAATGATGATGTTGATGATGGTGATGACGTCCATCTCCTTTACTTTTCTCCTGGGTAGCTAACGCACTCATCCGTTCGCCCATCGTTTCCACATCAACGTAACTTACAGTGCACTTTCGATTCGATTTTGTAATTTTACAACGCCTAAATGTCAATTTATTATAATAATTTTGTTAACATTTACCCAATAAATGATATTTTTATCAGTTGCTTCTCTTTTCCTCAATAATACTAAGCGTTTTAATAATGGTTATGTGCCAGCTGGTGCACATATAAGCACACATTCACACATTATATATGTTCCCTTCACTTTTAAGATCAACGACTTGTTTTATGCAATCTCTTATTTTTCTTCGCCTCAGTGCAACACGTTTAATGTATTTTCTTTATATTTTTACGTATGAATTGTTTTTCTTGTAATCTTTTTGGAGATCAGCTGCCGCGGCAAGCAAACGACGATATTGTGTGTTTTGTTTGTAATTTATTCTGATTTTTTTTGTTTACAGTTTCAATGTTACTGCAAAGTACTCGGTTAAATTTAACACAATTAACATTTTGCTATGTTTTGATAATATGTTATAATGTTTGCATTAAATGTGCCCTTTATGATCACTTTAGCGTAAATTTGTCATACGTCAATTGCCTTATTGTTTTGGGTGTTATTCAAATTATAGACTAATGCGAAACGTTAATGTTCCATTAGTGTAAGTGCAGCTAAAATGAGAAGAAAGGTAAATCATTGGTTAACAAAATACTTGCTTAGAATGAATAATACACACTCCAGAGGCGATTCTTACGTGAAGGTGGGCGACATGATGCATTTTCATTAGGTTGGAAGTTCAAAAAATCCCATATGAGAATGGTGTCATCGTGCGAACTACTGACAATCTGGAATTCATCGAATTGCAAGCGGAAAACACGGCCAGTGTGCTCCTGAAAAAATAAAAAAACATTGATTTAAATACGATAAAGAAAAGAATAATTAGAAATAGATGTACGTTGTACTATTACTACTACTACTATTATTTTTAATTTAATGGGTTATTATTTTTCACAAAATATCTAAGCTTCATTGTTATTCTTATTTATTTATATCATAGCCAAAAACATTCATCGTCCGCAGCAGTTTTCAGAAAAGCCGACAAGGACACTATAAGCAGCAAAATGTTTGTCATTCTTGTAATTTGTTGTAATCATTAACAATTTGCTGCCAGGCAATGAAATGCTCAGCTATTTCCTTTGTTTATCCTATCGATTTCATACAGTCATCTATCTTCAGAAATTTTTTTGTCTAACTACGATATTTACACTTACCACCAAGGTATTCAAGCAAAGTGTGTTTGCCTGTGCGCGCGGATCTAACGCCGCAACCAAGTCCCAAACTTTTATTTTACCGTCATAGGCGCCGCTGACAATCCGTTTCGAATCGAAACGAATGCAACGTACCAGTTCATCATGACCCTCCAACACACGCAAACAAGCACCGCATTCAATATCCCATAGTCTGAAATAACACAAAAATTAAAGAAATTTTACTAAATCGGAAAAGTATAACGGAATTAACTTCTTACACACCTGATTGAGTTATCAGAACTTCCACTGACCACTAAGCGATCTCTATATTGCAGACACGCGATGCCGCGCTTATGTCCATTCAATGTGCGCACAAATTCACAGCTTGATGTTGACCACACTTTAATGGTGCGATCACCGCTGGCTGATACAATGTACTTCTCATCGAAATCCACCACATTAACGGCGGCGCGATGACCGACCAATACACGTCGCAAGGTGATTTCGCTGGGCGAGGTCATATCCCACACAGCAATCGAACGATCCTTCGAGCAGGTTACCATCATGCCATTATTGAAACGTAAATGAAGCACAGCTTCACAATGATGAATCAACGTGTTAACCATTTCGCCGGTGTTGACATCCCAAACGCGTACCGTCGAATCTGACGAACCGCTAATAATGACTTTATCGTCATACTGAAGACACAAAACTGAACCGGTGTGACCAGTCAAAGTCTATATTAAAATGTGTAAATAATTATATAAAATTTTAAATCGTATATTTAGAAAATACCTTAACACACTGCAAGTCCGTGCGGTCCCATATTTTAATGGTATTATCACGCAGACCAGACACAATCTTCTGATCGTCATACTGCAGACAATAAACACCCTTTGAATTCTCAGAACGGCAATTAATGCGACGTAACATGTGACGACCGCTACGCCAATTGTTCTCTATGCTCTCAATATCCTATTTAATAAAAAAAATAAAATAAGTATGTGTTATACAGTAAACGAGAGTAAACCCACCTTCATTATAGTGGGATATAGTTCGCGATAGAAGGAGTGTGGCCTGTGAGTAGTGCCTGGACGCGGCTTGAAGAGATATTGCATCCAACCTCGACGCTCTGCCAATCCACGCCATAAAGAATCGGTACGTGCTTTGCGCTCGATCAGCTTCTTCCAGAGCATACCTTCGGAGATAACACGCAGCCATTCTTTACATACCAATTCGGCGGACTTGAGCGAATCTGCATCCAAATAGGTGAGTATGTTTTCGGCAATGTGGTCGAGGCCTTTCTCTATAATTAACAGAGTAAAAAAATAAATATTTGAATTTAATATTAAATATAGAAATAGGGGTAAGGATTTAAAGAATTATAAGAATATTACGTATGAGTTTTGTAAAGCTTCGGTGGTTACAAAAAAGAAAATATAGCATGTGCTCAATTCGCCTAGTTTCAGTATCAACGATGATTTCGAGTTTCCCTTATTTACACACGCACAATTTGTATTACAAAGGTAGTAAGTAATGAAAATTACTATTATGCACCATAAAAAGCAAACGCAATAGGTGGCAATACATATGTAGTTGCATATACTACACATGTTGTACATTCTTGTTTATGTGTATAGTATATCTTCCTATAAACTGTGCCGTATATGTGAAACACGTTAACCCAAAATTATACATATTGTGGAGAATATCTGCATGTGGAGCAGCATTTCACCAATTTCACACACACACATACATTTCTACATAAAGCTAAACATCCAGACAGTGAACCGAAAACAGTGAATAACCGAATAACCAAGAAACTAAAGAGTAGACTTGACGCACCGTGCCGTCAGTCACATCACGATTAACCCAATTCCATCTTTACACTTAGCTTTGCACTTTTTACTTTGTTAACGAGTCAGTTCATTAAATACGAATAAGATGTGTATGTAAACCATACAAAGCTGAGATATACAGATTATGGGATTAAAAATTATATTTTTATTTTGTGATTAAAAATAGAAAATTGAAAATTTTATTTTTGAATATAAATGAAGTACACAAACGAGAAAAAATGTTAATTCTAAAACAATTTATATATTTTATGCATAATTATATGCTTGGGGTTAAAATTTTCCTTTTTTATTTTTTAATTGCATTATTTTTTTAAATTCGATTTTTGGTATTAAATTTTTTTATTTTTTAACCCGGTATGTGAGATTATATTTTTTTAACCCTATATTTGCGATTACAAAGTAAAAAAATATTATTTCAATTATTTTTTAATTAATTTTTGGCAACCCTATGTTACAATTGAATAAGAAAAAAAAATTTCATAAATTTGTTTATATTTATGCAGTATAGTGAATACTTTATCACATCTGATTCATTCGCTTTTCATTGCATGTGGTTTAAAAATATGCGCCACCAATACAATATAAAAGCGTCATCGACTGAGATATTCCATTTTTTTCATCATCGCAAAACATTTAAACTGTTATAAAGCAAAAAATGCAAATATTTATATTTATTTATAGTAACTGTTTAGAACCGTAGGCTAAAATTTGAGTAAGCCAATAATACTCTGAAAGTCGTATGTCAAATTAGAGATTTTTTTCATATTTTTTTTTCTACTAAAAACAGTTTTAAAAACATATGCAACTTGAACGAATGATGCTTTCCCAACATCTCAGTCTTACCAAATGTAGGAGCGCCCAAATTAAATATGAATGACAGTTGGGGAAATTGAAAAATCAAATTTTCCAATTTTTTGGATTTATTTATATTCAAAATACATTTCTTATTTTTAAATTTATAATCATTAAGCAGAGGTACTATATAAACTCTACCGACACACTCGGTGCCAAAATAATTGATCAAATTATAAGGATAAAATTGTTTATATAAAATACAAAATCGCAATAAGAAAACTACACGAACATTGGATAGTTTAGAAGAGAAATCATTATACATAGATACATAGAAATTGAATTTAAAATATGTATATGGAGGCTATGTAAATGTAGATTATCAGTTTGTTGTACGCTGCGTTGCAAATATTATTTTTGTATACGAAAGTGAAGTGAAACTAAGATTACATCATCTACAGAAAAGTGAAAATATGATATGTAACACACACACACACCTGCAAATACATACATATATGTTCATATGTATGTATGTATTATACTAGCATTTATGCAGATGACCACTAGAAGTGATAACGCAAAAAGTCATTGTCTGCACATCCGGGTAAACTAGAGTTGATGTTGCTCAAAACTTTAAGCTACCGCTACAGACTCTATGTATGTCCGACTTTTGTTATAATCTGCACAACTCGGATGACTAGAGAAGCTTTTTAGCTTGATATTATTGAGTTTTAAATACATATTTACAACAATATTACCAATTCACAAAATCTTTGTAAAATACGTTAAAATAGAATAGAACAATAAAAAGTTTGAATAAAATATTTAATTTTTATATATGAAAAAATATTATTTAAAATATGCCGTTTTTTGCATGATGAGACCCAAGTGACCTCGTATTTAAATTATTGTCAATACCTGAAAATATTTCACCACTATTGAACCTCACAAATTGAAAGAGTAATACCTGAACTTAACTCTTCCTTATTTGTTTCACAAATGAGATTATCATAAATAATTACGGTATATTTTAATATTTCTTATCCCAGTGGGAATGGTTACAATGCATTATTGGTTATAAATACTTAATGTGAACATATATGTATGTATGTTTATATACATAAATATGTGCACATATCATGTACTCAATATAAAATACATTCATATATACATACATATGTATGTATACATAAGTATACTTCATGAATTTAATTACACAGCGTTAAGTTTGAAGTTTACTTTTTCTTCCTCCATTCGTTTTGAATTTCAAGGTAGCTATTATGAATTTTTCAGCGGAACAATGAACGATTTCCAAGTATAGAAATCTTTACTCATTGCATGTACAAATGTACACAAAAGTTTATTTTTTATATAAGTTTATAAATAAAATAACAATTCGGATCACTGACTAAATGGCATCAATATATGAATAAAATAACAACGACTTGCTAGAGGATCATTTTATGATGTTAACCCATTTGGAACCTGTTATTGCATACGAGAATAAAAGAAAGTATCACACTGAGAATATTTTCAGTACTTAGAAAGCAAATGAAAAAAAGAAAATTACGCAAAGGAAAAGTGGTTGACTTTGGGCATGCGGAAGACACCATTTTAAAATATATTTATACAAATATCAGTACAACATATTCCCAATTATTTAGCTAAAAATTTTGGTTATATAGTTTTATAGTTAAAACTCAATATTTTCTTTGTTATAGCGTTAGATTCAGTTGCACTCGAGCTACATACATACGTATGTACCATATATTATACATACAAGAAGATCGATTGCAACAAGCAATAAATATATTTTATAATAAAGAGTATGTTGCAAATGCGACTCAATCTATTATTGATTATATATGAATTGTATATTCAGGACCAATTCTTGTTCTTGGTAAACATAAGTTTGCATGTAAATCTGATAGTTGCGAATTGTTACTAGTTTATAAACGAAAATAGGAGATACATATGTACATACATCAGAAAACATTGCAATGCTAAGCAAATTACAAAGCCCCAAGGTAAGTGGCATACGCGCACGCACACACACATTATAGGCACTTCGCAATGAACGTGTTGCGTCAGTGGTTGCGCTACTTTTAACAGACAGTTAAAGATATATTAGAAGTAAAAATACTTATAAATAAATATAAAAAACTACGTTTCTTAATATTGCTTTAATTCTGATTTATACATGTATATAAATCGATTAAGTCCACATACTCTTGCGGTGCAAAGTGTATATAATTGGTCACTTTCTTTTTAAATAAAAAGCATTGACAAAGAGCAATTCAGACTACAAACACTGTAAAACGAACTTCTGGGTACTAATTAGTTTCTTTCAATAAAACATTCCATTGAATTACTTGACCAAAACCCTTGACCTTGACTTACTTACTATATGTATATGTATGTATATTTGCGAATAATGCACGATTTCTAAAATCCGCAGATTTTCCAAATATTAATCTAAATTGTTATTTTCAATTATTTCATTAATAATGTATTTTCTGAATTTCGATGTAATGTGCGCCATCTTAAATAAAGAAACTCTATTGCTCAACATACATAATTATGTACATATACATGGACATGGATTTGTGCATTGGTATATATCTTTAGTTTTTATAGTAATATCGGTATGCACTTACTCGGCAATAATGTGATGAAATCACGCTGCAACATCGGTTTAAGGAACGCATTTATGTGTCCATGTTGGTAGTGGCACATGCGCGCAAGAAGCTGTTCCACGAATTCAACCTGATCCGCTTCGTTCCATTGCGAGAAGTAGGTTAAGCAGGTCTCACGTTCATTTTGAAATATTTGCGTTGATTCTTTCTTACGGACGGGATCATACAGCATTGTTGACGTGAACTATCATGATGTTTATAATTTTGTATGAAGATGTATGAAAATAGCCACAATAAATTATCGTAGTCATTGATGAGCAGTAGTTACCAAAGACAGTAAAACAATCAAATGTAATTTGCAAATAGAAAAGAGAAAATCTAGTTTTAGAAAATATCAAATAAATCTGAATGCACTAAGTAATTGTGTAAATTTTACTTTTTTTTGATTTTTTTTATTTTAAACATAGTATAAATATATAAAACAAAATAGTTATATAAGCAGTCTATATGTACATGCAAACATACTTATAGATTTCATATGCACCCTTGCGACAAAAAAATACTAGATTAGTATACATATGTATACGACTTTCTTTATGAATAAATGAACTCTTGTAACCTACATTTTACAATATCCTCTAAATTTTGTTTATTTACGTATATTGTATTTATAAAATACATATATACTTTTGTCAGTTTAAATTCATTAATCCCGTTTATAAAAATATTAAAATTTATCTTATGCAGTTAAAATATTTTTAGAACAGTTCAAAATTAATACGACGAAAATACGAAAAAAGTTAAACTCAATATACCAAGTAGAGGTGACAGAATTGTAAACTTTATAAGCATTCACATAACAAGGAGTTTGCTAAGCTATAAGAATTTTGAGAAAAATTAGCACTAGTAAACAAATTGGGATTCACGTAGATATATTAAAAAAAAAATATAGCAAAAATATATGAACCAATTATAACTACACAACACTCGGCTAGTTTTCATCGCATTTCAATAGCCGCCTTTGTAATTTTATAACTTCTGTCATATAAAGTTGACCGAAAAATGTTATACACCATTGAAATGAGATGAAAATGTGATATATTGTACACATCTGTATAGTTTATTAAGAAAATTTCATACTGTAAATAATGAAATTTTAAATTAAATCAGATTTTTACTTATGACTGACTGACTACTTATGTTTAATCTGATACCCGAATCAAAAAGTCTATATGATTATATGCATAAGCTAGTTTGGTTGATTGAAGAAACAAATATATTGTAAAATCAAATATTTTTATTGCTTACGACTTTGTCTAATTTATCGAATTTCTTAGGACCTATAATTTGAAATTTTATCATTATTTAGTAAGAGATATTGAACGAAATAAAAGTCAAGTACTTATGAAAATAAATTAAAAAACATTTCACATTCCGTATTTATTATTATTTACGAATTAAACTCCAGAATAAACTTAATACACTCTAGTAGCAACAGTTGCACAAATCCCATTTTTGAACATAAATTGCAGAAAATCAATTCAAAATCTATACAATGAACATTTAAACCGAAATAATTTATGGTTCCATGCTTATTAACATAAAGCACACGCGTATATAACGAATAAGATGAATTTCAATAGACTTGAACTGCTTTTGATCAATAAGTCAGGGCAGTTTGATGGCTGTGCCATAAGCTAAATGTATAATATTCACTATTTAATATGAATGCAAATATATTAAAAAAGGTTTCTTCAATTAATGATTGATAATTCAAAGTTTATACACAATATAATCACATATGTACATGAAAAACAAGTTTATATATTATAGGCAATATTAATAGTCAAAAGAACAAAAATAAAATTTGTAAAATGTTTTTATAAAATTAAAAGTGGTTAACAAAACTTACAGCTTGCGAATTTGAGTTGGTCTCGTCCATAATTTTGTCAGTCTCCATTTTAATCATTTTTTGCTTTATAAATTTTTCAAAATCCTTCTTTGTTTTATATTTTTATTTTTGACACAGCACACACACACATATATATAGCATATGACTGTCGACGTTATTCCTCTTTCTTTTTATTTTCCATATGCAATAATCAGCAACGGGTAACGAGGATAGATAATTCAATTCCTACGATCCCAGTAAAAATTCGTTCACGAAATCCAAATATTACAAAAACACATGCGCACTCTTTACAACGTCTGCTTGTTTCACTCCCGCTTGTGACTATAACAAACCACACTAAACGTATTAATGCCTTTCGTCCGCTCTAACGCAATTACAATTGACGTGTAGCGCACAAAGTACTCGCTCAGATCCTTTGTTTGCGTTCACGAACGCACGTTTGTTAAGTGCACACGTACACCAGGAAACACAGCTAGCTCTCTCGTTTAAGCAAACATTCAAGGTTTTTACCTATGCAGCCATTATTGAATGGGTTTACAACTTGCTCTTTCTCACTTGCACAAGCGCAAGTCATTTAGCAAAGCGAAGAAAACTTTCCGAGTAATCAATTCCGTTGTTAATATAAATAAAGAAATAACTCACACTTAGTTCAACGTTTGATTTTACTTTCTTCCACTCACGTAAAGTGAAATTACAGAAATAAATATAATTACTCCTACTTCTTAATTTTTTTTATCGAAGCAGCAAAGAATAAGTGATGATTGCTCGCAATAAACGACACGACTGAAAAATTTACGTGAATGAGAATTGTAACCAACTTCGCTGCAAAGAAAGAAACATTCACAATAACTAAAGCCACTTAAAAATTATAAAAATGGATTTGTTAATATTTTCATACGTTTTTTTAAATATAGCATTTTTAATATTGAATACATCTTAATTTAAACAATGTGGATATTAATTCTTAAATATTTCTTGGGCTGGTATCATAAAAAATTATACTCCATAAAGTTGTGAATGGTCTGTAATAGTAATCCTCCGGCAGAAGCATAAATACGTTATTTTTTTTTTAAATGACAAGATTTATTTTATTACCGAATGCAAATTTTTGCAATGCTTTAATTTCTAACCGTTATATATATAACAATTGAATTAGTGACGAATTGAAAAATTTGTAAATGTGTAGTCTGGTAGTTTTTTCGGTTCACTGAAATCAACCTTTTCTATGCGACATGTCGGGCTTCCAGTTTTTTGTAACCAAACTTTCCTTTAAAGAAAATTCAAAAATTATACGAATATACCACAGAATTGTAATGCTTTAAACTTACATTTGCTCAAAGGCTTCAGGGCTCCCTTCGATTTGTCCCTTAACGGTATCATGTGGCGTGTTCATACACCATCCTTTCACTCCAAGAGATTTTGCTTGCCTTTCAGTATACTGCAATATACATACAATTTAAGCCTGAGATATGATTTCAAATGATAATGTTATTTTGGTGGTCACAGCGCTTACGAGGATGATTCATTGCTCCATAACATTAACTTACCATTCGAAATGAAACACCTGAAATAAACAATAGTAACCATTACGTTCAAATTAAATCCCTCAATTACCTTGAACTATGCCGTGAACTTCGAAATCACAACTCATTATTTCTGGCATTTTCAGATTTTGAAGAAGTTCAATAAAACGCAATTATAAAACTACTATAAATAGTTAATAATTTATTGTTCTTTTGGTTTTGTTTTGATCCGTTCGATTGTCAATTGTCTTTTATTGGCGCTTGCGCACTGCCATGCCAAACTGTTCAATGCAAGTAAAAAGATTTGTAAGACAAATTATAAGCGCTACTTTTTATTTCTTGTTGATTTTTAAGTTGGATTAAAAATATCATATTAAAAAAAATTACAAAAATCCGAATGGTATTTAAGATTCCTTAAAGATTTTTTCTGACATAATGTGGTATTTTCTATCTTTCATGCAAAATCTTTTAAACGGCAACTCTTTGGCCATGACGTTTCAAAATAAAGCACGTATAATATACGTTCTCTGTAAAGCATATCTAAAATTTCGCTATAGCTGAGGATTCGCCTATTATCAACAATTATATACATCAGTGCGGAAAACTCTTACCATTTCTCTAAATATTCGAATATTTAAAATGCCTTCACTTTTTGCTGGCATATATTTGCAAGATAAACCAAATGAATTTCTACCTTTAGATGATATCGACTTTGATCGTAATGTGAATTATTTAAAAGAAGAAATTGCTAAAAAGGTGCAATGCGATGCAACAAATTTGGGTAAGTATGTATATACGAGAAATATTTCTGCCGATATGCATATGTATATGTTTATGATTTGTAATATATATAATATGTATATGTATGTTTAAAAAATTGCAGAGTTAATATACAAAGGTTTAGCTTTAAAAGATGAAAATAAATTATTGGAAATGATTTGCCCTAACGGAACGGTGCATTGTTTCAACAAGACAAAGCAACATTCGCCGTACGTTCCTCCAGAAGATGTGTCAACCCCTGCGAATATAACACGTATTCACGAGCTTTTTAATGTAATTGCACACACTCAAATAAATGTGAATTCACGTGTCAATATCCTCCAAAAGGTATTGGCGAAGTATCCAGAATTTCGTCATAATTTAGGAGCGCAAGCTCTAATTAGAGATTCAGTCCTTTTTAATACACTTCATCATCCAGAAGTAGTTAAAAACATTTCAGAAACCTACCCCATTATTTGTGAAGCAGCTCCATTTATGGTAGATACTATTAAGAAAGAATTGGCTCGAAGCTCATCGACTACACGTAAGTGAAATATGTCTTATATTAATCTCTATACATATCAACTTCTATCATATAGTTTCAGAGCCGGCGACTGATTCAACCAATTCATCTGAGGAAGAAAATTCAATGGGCGCCAGCACTAGTAATGACCGACCTACATCAGGTTCGCAATCGGAGAATTCACGAATACGTATGATAAGCCGCCAGCAATTACAAGCTGCACTTGCCAGAATCGGCGTCGGTTCGGTAAATTCATTGTCCAACATTGCTCAGAGAAATAGTGATAACGTAAATGTAACGCCGACCACGGGTACAACATCAGAAGCCG
This sequence comes from Bactrocera dorsalis, assembly GCF_023373825.1. NCBI lineage: Eukaryota > Metazoa > Arthropoda > Insecta > Diptera > Tephritidae > Bactrocera > Bactrocera dorsalis. The sequence continues at coordinate 264,412 of NW_026038062.1, forward strand.
CTGCTGAAACATCTGCATCCCTACCCAATTCAACTAGTGGGGAGCGCATTTCATCAACAATGTTTCGATCAGAGTTGCAACGAGCTTTACAATCTTTAGGTCAACGGGTCAGTCAAGTTAGTAGTTCTGGTAGTGGTAATACTGATCAAGGCAGAGATTCACAACGAATGGACACAACAGAAACATCTACTGATCCTATTACGGGAGACGACAGTGACGAATTACCGCCCCAGTATCGAACGCATCAATATGCTAATGAATTGCGCACTATGGTTCAAATGGGTTTACTCAATTACGATGACAATCTAGTATATTTGACTATAGCAAATGGTAATATTGATGTTGCTATTAACCTCCTAATGGGGGCAATGAATTAATGATTTAAAAATAGATGAGAATTGAGATGTTTTTAGTTGCGTAAAAATTAACACAAAACAACAAAACTATTGCGAAAACAAAAGGAAAATGTCATCCTATGTCAATGATATGTAGACTGCAAAAATAAAACAATGTATGTATATTCATGTATTTGTATTTCTTTGTTTATTTATAGGAATACTCAATTACATTATTTATCGTTAATATTTTCGGTAAAAAATATAACGAATATATATCAGTGTGATTTTCGGTTTTTTTTTACATTTTGATGAAGTTTCTACTTTGTATGTACATTGAAAGCGGTTGGTGTTTCTCATAATTCTCTCAATTATTCATACGTTTTAAATAATAATACATTACACACATAAACTGCATTTTAAAACTAATATATATAGATGTATAATATAGGACCCTACAGGGAATGAGCGATTATGAAATTAAATATTCCAAGGCCTTATCTTTATTGTTATTGAATTTAAATAGAGCCTCGGAGATTTTCGCTTCGTCGAAACCCAGATCCATCAATTCACTAAGTGGTATTAGATGTTCAATGATCTGTAATTATTACCTAATTAAATTATTTGTCATGTTGTACAACTCATTAAGCGTTATTTACCTTTTTATCATCCGTACCGAAAATTGTGGAAATTTTAGCCACTCGCTCCAACGGAAAGCCCATAGAACTAATATTTGTAACTAGTCGTTGTGCAGGCAGAGGCAATTTGTCAAAATGATTTGTCTCTTGTGATAAGTGTGTTACTTTCACAGGTGACTGCTTTGGAGTTATATCTGCTTCAGATAAATATTTTTAACTTATGTTTATTAGAATATCTATATACCCACCTTCCTTAAAATCCTTGACTTCAGTTTGTTTTTCTTCTTCAGAATTGAAACTATAGTAACGGGATCTACGTATTTCTGAGTTGCGAACCTCGTCACTTAACTCTTCCAGTATATCTGGAACGCTCTTGGATTTTGAATCTATGTAATCACTGGTGTTTAAAAATTGTTGATTCTGCAAATGTGATTCATTGCTGACATAAATCGGGCTTACATAGTTATTGGCATTACTGCCAATACATTGTGTAGAATTAACGTCCGCTGAATGATTTAGTAAATGTCTGGGACTACCGTAAACCGAAGCGCTACCATTGTAATTGTGGGTATATAGGTAATTGTGATTACCCAAAATTGCAGAAGTGTTTTGAGTTTGGGCATTAAAATTCAAATACTTCTGAGCAATTTCTTCACCATTATATAATGTATTGTAAGACGTTTGATAGGATTTTTGTTGAGTATGTTGTGCAGGATTAATAAGTGAATTGTATGGATGAAGTGCTGTGCTGCTGTTATTACTTATACAATTCGTAGCATTAGTCATACTGTTATTTGCAATCATTGGATTTGGAATGTTTTCATTGCGCCAAGGTTGATGATTTAATTTTTTAAAGTCAACCTTATTATTCTCTCCTATAATATTTTTGTGAGTATTATCTTTGGTTGTTAGCTCAGATTTAATTTCTACTTGAATTTTCTCCATTTTTTCTTCGTGCGACAATTTTTCCTCTTTAACCTCTATTTCCTTATTTTGGACATGCAATTGCGTATTATGAAGCACTTGCGCTAATATATCTAAATCATTAATTGTTTTTAACTCAATATTATCAAAAGGTGATGATGTATCTTCTTCGAAGTCTTTATAATTAAATGCATTTACTTCTTTTGCACCACTACAATTTTTTCCGGCCTTAGCATGTGTTTGCATCTTATTTGCTGTTATGCCATTTAATTTTTTGGAATTTTCACAAGTACTGGAAACAATAGTTGGTTGTAGTATGTTATGAAAACTGTTTATTTGCGGGGGTAAAATTAATCTTTCTTCTGTATCAGACTCATTTTTTTCTCTTCCAACATTATTTGTTTGCTTGTAATCTGTCTCATTATCCGAACCAGACAGATCATCGGTACTCGGATAATTTACGGCGCCCAGCATACGTTTATTTCTGGCTTCCAGTTCTTGTAAACGTTCCTGCTCTCTTTGATCCTTTCGTTCACGGCGTGCCTCTCGCTCCTGCTGTTTTAAACGTCGCCACTCAGGCATTTTGGCAAGAACCTTTTTTTCCAACTGGAAGTCATAACAATATTGTGGAGCTTCATTATAATGCTCCGCTGGTAATTGCAATTTATGAACTATTGACTGAGGCAATTGATACAACCTGGGAGGTGGTTTAAAACTTTCCGATATTTTAACAGGAACTCTGTCCATATAGTTGAAATTGGACATTTTCCTCCTTAAATACTTTGTCTGAAAAGCAAAACACACATACACATATGTATACCATATTTCAACATTAATAGTTCTTTGTTTTTCTTTTCTATTTGTACCTTATTATTGACATTTAAATTTGTTGAAATATATTCTATTTATACCGTTTTATTACTAATTATTATAAAAACTTTTCCAAGTGAAGAAATTATTCGTTTTCTCGGAATAATCTTCACGAAAATGAATAAAACGAAAACATGACAATTTTTTGACAATATGTCAGATGACTAGGACAGGGTTTACACATTTCGTAATTTCAATTTGTTTTGTTTTTCTCAACAGAGGAATTTCTGCGTAAAGCATCGTAAAGTTGTAAAATTTTAAATTTTTACACTTGTTTAAAAAAATTGTTGTTGGATTTCATACAAAAATGAGTTTACACATTTACAATTCTCAATGCTATGTTTTCGAATCGTTATAACTTTATGAGACATGTGAAAACCCTAATCGAATACGAATTCCTCAAAAATTCACACTTAAAATTGAATTGAACTCCGAAGTCTTTCCATTAGATCAGTTAAATAAAACAAATTATATAATTTTTATTATTTATTTGCAAAAAATAATACTGGCAAAATCTTTTATTTAAAATTATGTTAAAATATTCATAGGTTCGTGAGGAAAAAAGCATTCAAATGGGATGTTTATTGTAATAATACTCCGTTAAAAACAAAACATTTTTTGTTATATAAAAATATATTTTTGTCTTTTTATAAGGTAAAGTATTTAATGTTATCATTTAACTTAATAGATCAATCAGAGCTTTAACTAGAATTTTTAATTTTGTATAGTTTATACAAGTTTTGTATACAACTATCTCATATTGGCTCTCTACTTTTTATAGTTTAGTTTTATGAAAGGGATAAGTTAACAATTACTTTAAGTTATTGGTTTTTGTTTAAATGCTTTTAACCATTTTGGTAAATGAATTCAAGTTTTATTTTATTGGACAATATTTATTTATTATTGTTTTACAATTGAACAATAATCTCTGTGCACTTCGAATATGCGTAAATATGTATTGTTTTATATTATATATATATATATTGTTACAGATTTGAAATATGGAGCATCAATAGCAACCAGATCTAATCTATTCTTACTTACAGTTTTGTCATATTTTTAAAAATTTTATTTTATATATTATTACGATACTTTTTGATGACATATGATAAGTTAAATGTTATTATTTATGCTGCATATTTATTTCAATGAAAACTTGTTATACTGTTATTTATTTATATCTCTTTAATACTCCATGTGCAACGGGTCTTATTGCTGGTCTAACTGGAGCTTCGCGGAAACGTTTCATTTGAGTTCCGTATATAGAGGCAGTTGGTGGACGTTTATAGGGCAAAGTTGTTGGCACAATTTTTGCTAAAATATTCATTATTCATTAATTAATTTTTTTATAAGTTATCTATTATATTATCGAAATTTTACATTGAAATGTTTCTTATAATTTATTAAAAAGTTATGTTAGTTTATTTTTTATATGAATTATTTATTTTCTTTTATTAAAAGTTTTTGGAGTCAAAATTATTGCAGATTCTAATCAACTAACTATATATATTACTCATAAAGTTTTGACTGCAATCACGATAATAATAAATAATAAACTGATATCTTACCTCGGGTATATTCGTAAGCCGGAACGATTGTACGCTTAGGAATACGAGTTTCATAATACTCCTCTTCTGATTCCTCCTCTCTGTGAAAGTATTAAATATATAGATTAATACTGTTCATAATAAATTATAAATTATACGTTTAAATAGATATTTTACAAAAAAAAAATTAAAATCTTTTAAAAATATTGTTTATACTTACTTAGATGGATCAATCTGATATGCATACTGTTTTACAAAATTCAAATACTTGGATGGACCACTGGATATTATTTTGTTGTCATATATTGATCTAAAATTAAACAATATTAAATATATTATTACATTATATACCTAAGTTCTGTTACTTAGAAAACTGCTTTGCGGATTTCGGATCGATTTCCATAAGTTCACGAAGTTGTTCTTGCGCAACGTCGTCATTCTTGTCAGGAACTAGATATTTTCGTATTTCAGCCAGAGCGTATGCCACACGAGCGTAAGCTTCTGCAGGTGTTGCGACGGTGCTAATCTCTACAAATAAATCTTTGCTTAAATGAGAGTGTCGTGGATCGCCCGAATTACGCATTTCTTCCTCCTTAGCACGGTCGCGTATGGAATTCCGTCCTTTGATGACAATGCGACACTGGGTCTCTTCTTGCAAACGACGAAGTGAATTGCCTTTAGGGCCTAATATTTTTCCAGTAAAGTTGAACTAGTAAATTAAGTGAATTTCCATAAATGATGTACACAAACTATTTTTTTTATATTTCAATTATACCTTTGGGTATTGTTTAATTGGGACAAATACTTTTTGAACCAATTTGATAGGCTTTTGTTTGTAAACATCAGCATAATATTCTCTTCCAGGAATTCGGCCTGTAGTGCACACTCTTTCAATAGCTGTGCGAAGACAATGTTTCAATTTAATGTTCCGAAACTATTTATGAAAATTGTATAAAAATGCAGCGGAATACAACTAACCTTCCTCTATAAGCAGCGCACACAATGGAAACTCATTGCTCAGTCTATCACGTTCCTCGTTTAATTCATCCAAAAATTTTTGGGCAAAATTATTTATCCTTGGTCCATCGATCTCACCATCTTTTGTAACTTGACTGACCTCATCTGAATGTTCCGACATTTTTCTAAATTAACACAATTTAAATTCAATCGAATGCTAAAAAACAAAATAAATTATTTACTCCGCTATGATTAAAATTGCTGTCAAATCTAAATTTTTGGAATTAAAATGGCGGATACGTTCCAAAAACAAAAGACAAGTGCTAACAATAGACAGAGAACGTATAATATCATGATAAACGTTCTCTGATTATGATATACGTTTCCTGGCATTACTATCCAAAACAAAATAAATTTTTCGGTAAACAAAATTCTTGTTTTTAATTCCACTTTACGAAAATATAGGGCACGTTACCTATTTTTATGTTTTTTTTTTGTAATAAAAACTATAACAAATATTATGAGTTTGACGATATTTACCCTATATATGGCACCACTGTTCGAAATTCAATTGGGCACTAGTGATAAAATGCTTTTGTATTGACATAATCCTAATTTCCAGTAGGGTTTTTTTAACTGAAACACTGTTAAAGTATTGAGAAGTCTGGCAGCATATCCCAAATCGCCTCATTCTGGTTACACTTGCACTACAAAAATATCCTTTCTAAAGGTACGTAGACAATTTTTCTGTAATATAATTTTGTATTGCAAAATATTGTTTTTAAAAAAGTTTTTAAGAAAAGAACAAGACATGGCCGAACATGTACATGAGACTAATAATGCACAAAAGGAAGAAGAAAATGAAACACCACGAATAAACAATTTTGCCCAAAAATTTCTAGCTGACTTGGATGAGGAACGTGAACGACTTGGTGCAGATTTTCCCTTGTGCGCTTTATTAATTGACGAAGGTAACTTTTTTGCAATCGTCTTGACATACAAGTATTGAAAATTATTTTTGAATATTTCAGCCTTTGAAAGAGTTTACTCTACAGGACGTATACCAGGTAGAGAATATTATGCAGATGTATACCAACAAAAACCCATAAAAGTCACACAGAAAGTTTTCGTTCCTGTCAAGCAATTTCCTAAGGTACATTTTTTATTTAAAATACAGGAAAATACTATTGATATTTTCTGTTTACCATACAACCTCATAGTTTAATTTCACTGGGAAAATTCTTGGTCCCAAAGGTAATTCCTTAAGAAGATTACAAGAAGAAACTCAATGTAAAATTGTAATAAAAGGACGAAACTCAATACGAGATCGCACTAAGGAGGAAGAAATGCGCGAATCGGGAGATCCACGTTTCGCACATTTGAATCGAAGTTTATATGTGGAAATTAGTACAATAGCAGCACCGGCGGAATGCTACGCTCGTATTGCATACGCCTTAGCTGAGATCCGCAAGTATCTTGTTCCAGATAAAAATGATGATGTATCACATGAGCAACTCTTAGAATTAATGGAAATAGATCCTAAGTCGGCAAAACAGTATTCGAAGTAAAATTATTTCAAAACTAAAAAAAAGTGGATATATTTATAACGCTTAAATTTCTTTTCAACTTCAGATCTATCCTCGACAAAAAGATGATGACAGGTCCTAGCTCATCTAAATTTTATAATCTTGCCCGTCATGGGGATCAACAGGGAATGTATCAGTAAGTATTATATATTAAATATGTTACCTCCAATTAATTAAAATTAAAAAATAATAATTAGTAAACACAGCCGTGAGGGTTACATTATACATTATACATATTTGAAAATCATTCAGTTTTTTTTAATTTACTACTTGTTACGATAAAAAATTAATTCGCAGAAATGAATCTGATGAGGAAGTTTACGAAACTAAAGTACATACTCGTTTAGTGACTCCCATTCATAATTATGGGTATGTTAAGGGTAAGTACGTTTTCAGAAACACATTTTTCCATAAATGATTTCGTTACTAACATTTTAATATCTCATGGCCATGGCCTTATCTTATAATGTTAATATCTATATTTTATTACGTATGACTGTGACAAAACATATAATAAATATTATAATAATAAAAGCATTAATATTTATAAACGATACAAAATATAAAATAATTTAAAGTTATCCCATCAACAGCACCTTATAAACGTCCACCTACCGCCATATATGGAACTGAATTAAAACGTACTCGCGACACAACTATAAAATCATATAAACCACCATCATTTGGAATAATTAAGAAATACAAATAAAGTGTCTTAATAATATAATGTTTATAAAATGTGTTGCAAAACTCAAAATTCAAAACTATAACATGTAATATATATAATATATGCTTATGTTCGAAAAATAACTCAAAAAACAAAAAAGAACATAATATATACTATTTGAAGTTAACTAACGTACATCTAACAGAACAAGGTAACATTATATCAATATAAACAATGTAAAATGAGGGAGATTATAATAGTTACACAACCTTTGAAAGAAAAAAATAAAATAATCAATTATTACCATGAAATAACATAACTTCGTAAAATTATCCTTAAAAAACTTAAATGTTTAATTTCGTTTTCTTTTACATGTTATTGTAAGTATTAATCACTTGATTTTGTTACAGAAATTTCAAATAAAACTTACTTGAACATAAAGACAGTGTTTTATCTATTTGTGTAAACTTTGAATTAGAAACCTCTGAAGTCGAGGTTAAGATGCTGTGTAAATACCATATATATTAGATACATGGGGTCTGAGAAAAGTATTCACCCAATTCAACATATTTGAAACATAGAGACATACTAGTATGAGGAAAGGAAATTTCAATTATATATCTCACATATTGACCGATATTTTCGGTAAAAAGATCTATAGGTACTGGGATCCACATATTCGGCACCAAACCTCTAGGTCTAATTTTCCGGCTGTCGTGGGAATTGATTATATGTACATATATTGATCAATCAAGGTGATGAAAATTTAAAATCAGAATGACTGTCTGTCTATCCATTCGTCTGTGCAAAATATATTAAGATATCTTGATGAAACTTGGTACAAGTGGTTCTAGTTAAAAAAGTAAAGACAAGTTCGATGAGATGATATACATATACATATATTCGCTTATTTTGAGGTTATACAAACAATCGTTAGGTGAACAAAACTATTATACTCTGTAGTGACATGTTGCAAGAGTATAAAAACTTCGAACCTAATACATAGAAAAAAATAATTTTGCGCACTTTAAGTTAAAGTTTTTATGCGTTTACATCGTCATATAAAAAGGATACGAAGGATTTTGCAAATTTATAATTTTTAAATGAGCTGACAAGATTGTCAGTTTAATAACACTAATACATTTTCAAATTAAAGGAATATGTATTGTATATAACAAAAGGCTGGAATTTAGAAAAGAAAATAGCTTTAATTCAACATTGAAGTCGGTGAGACTGTTGAGATGTCGACTCTTTAACGCCCAAACTCTTTTTGGACGTATAAGAAGCCGGCACGTTTTGTGTTTTCGTCGCATCCCTTTAAATAAATATTTACATTATGTTCGCAAATTTGAAGGTTGTTATGTTTTTTTTGCAATATGCTAATATGCATATCATAATAAAAGTGAAAAAAGAGAATTGGTCGACTAAATGAACGCTTGTCTAAACGCAGTCTAAAGGAAATCTATTACTGTCGTTATGAATTGCTTTCGATAACAAAACTTATCAGTTATTATTTAGGTGAATAAACAAAACTAAAAACGTTTTCCTATTATTTAGAAACGTTTATGATTAAAAGCATTGAAATAAAATAATTATGATATCAATTAATGTTGAAAACTCTGCCTCTGAAGATGGTAGCTTTGAAGGTAAATTTAAAGTAATAAAATTGAGAAAACCGACATATTTTCGTGACAATTTCATATTATTTGTATACAGATTGGTCGGATTCTGAAATGGAGGAGGAATCGAACGCCGACTATGCGGCATTCAGTGCCAGATATATGGGTGAGATAGCAAACTTACTGGGTGTTCACAGCCAAGTTAATTGTGAAAATGCATTAATATTGAACCAGGAGATGCAGCAACGTCTGCAAGAAGTGCGAAAACGTTTGCAAGCCTTATTACAAGTTGTTCAACAGCGATACCTTTCAAACGAGCAACGACTGAAAATGAATTTGGGCAAAAAGCAGCGAGGATTTGGAATGCGTGGTGCCTACCTTAAAGGAGGCACTTTCTTTTTTAAAGGAAATATGTTTTTTAAAGACCTCAAATGTCGGAACTGTCCAAACAATCAAGATTACGAATATCGTAAGAATGTAGAAAACGAAATGTTCCCAATGGACTTTGAGTTATGTAGCCGCCATGTTTGGTCATTATTGGACAAAAAAGCTGTGGTCCAAGCAGTGAAAGAACAGGTAAGAATGTAAAATAAATAGCCTCTACACGATTGGAAAAAATAATTACTTTTTTGAGTTCTAAACAAACAAACGTGAACTTAGGGCTAAGAGTTTTTATTTTGTATAAAAATACCGGCTATCGGATTTAACTCATATCTATTTTGTACTTCAATTGTTTTTTATATACCTATGTATTTTGTTGAATACATTTCGAAAAGATTTTATCTATTTACAGGTAGTTGACTACTTAGCAGATCACCAAATTCGAGACAAAAGTAATAAATCGAAAAAACTCACACTAGATATAAAAGTTCACACAGAGAAGTTGGCAAATCTTTTAACACAAGTAGATGAAAAATTCGAGGTTGATTGGGAGCAAGTGTCTGCGCATAACTTAAACTATCGACATTCACCTAGCAGTTGTAAGACAATGTGGCAAGTATACTTGCATCCATCGCTTAAGCGTAGCGATTGGTCTGAAGAAGAAAATAAACGACTCTTACATGTAGCGCAAATTCATAATTATCAAAATTGGGAAAAGATCGCCAAATCAGTTTCGAAACGTTCTGATTATCAATGCTTTATACAATATCAAACGACTGTTTGTTTTATGGACACACAACGTTGGGGTCGTTGGGATAAACGTGATGATATTAAGTTACTAAAATTAATAGAGAAAAAGTCCATAAACGGAGTAATCGATTGGAATGTAGTGGCGACTTATTTTCCCCACAAACCGAAAAAATCATTACATCAACGTTACATATATTATTTGGATCCAAAGATTAGTCATGGTAAAATTAGTAATATATTATGCTGTTATAATTTTACAATAACCTTTGGATGCTTTCAGAACCATTTTCGCCTGAAGAAGACCTCATATTGTTGGCAGCGGTTGAAGAATATGGAGAAAAATTTGCATTATTTCCACGTACACTTTTTCCAAATCGCTCTATAACACAGCTTCGTATGCGTTACAGAAATACATTACAAACTCGTCATAAGCTAACACCCTGGTCTGTAGAGGATGATAAGAAACTTATGGAGTTTATAGCCGAGCACGGTACATCGGCTTGGCTTCGTTGTGCTGGAGCTCTCGGTAACCACAATCGTATTAGCTGCCGTACACGTTTCCTTACTATAAAGAAGTTTTTTGCCAAAAATCCAGAGGCTACACTTGAAGACATACCCAGAAAAAAGACATGTACAATGAAGAATAGTGTTATTACAACCCAAAATTGGGTCGAAAAAGTCGCAGAATTGCGAGAAAACCCCGACACTGTGCTTGTACCAATGAATCAGAAGTTTAAGAAACTTAAAGAAAAGGTTGATAAGTTTGAAGAAGTGCTCAAAACTCCTCCAAAATGCGAAGTGCAATCGTTGAGAAAAATTGGGAAAAAAGTTCGGAAAATATCATATGTGGAACGTTTACGTGCTGTTGAACAAATACTCTATCATTTCTTTAAATATTCTTATAATTTTAGTTTAGGTGCTGATGTATGTACTAAACCACCAAATGAATTATTACGTTTTGTGGCAACATCACTCGATTTTAAGCCGAACTCTGCGCAGCCATATATTGCGGACAGTTTGCTATTACCGCATATTGAACGCTGTTGCGAATTTTATCTATATCCGAAAAACCAAATTGCAAATGAATCTGTATGTAAGCCCTTCAACTATACATTTGCACCAAGTTGGTCGACAGCAATGGCCTTCCGAGCGCTATGCGTGCAATCGGCTCAGGTACAATTAGAGGGATGTAAATCTGTAGATAACATCGATAACCGCAAACCAAGGGAAAATGAGAAAAATATAGCGATACAGAAATTTCGTAAACGCATGCGTGCATTACTTTATCAAACAGCCCTATTAAGTCGTTTACAACCAACTCGATTTACAGAACTAATGAATATCAGCACACCGCCTGTAACATTAACAGAAATAACACCTGCAGATTTCAAAGAAGATACCGCCACAAGTGCAATTGGAACTCCAGCAAGTCAACTGGCTTTCGATTTAACTCGCGTGAAAAACGAGTGTTCATCTGAATTTTTGGGTAATCCGGAACCCTTCTCGGAGGCATTGTACAAACGTACTTCACTGGATGAGGTTTCGAAAAGTGAGAAAAAACCAAGACGAATGTCGAAACCGGTTGGTCGAAAAAGAAAGTTGCAAAAAACACCATCTGAAACCACACCAGGTAAAAACAGATCCAAAATTGATTATTGATTGATTATTAATGTCCAATTAAATTGCAGCAGTAATGCCGGTGGCCGAGAAAAGTTTGCTGTTAGACGTTGAATTTTCACAGAGTGCTGCTGCACTTGTTTCCAAACCAACCTCTACACAACCAGCTCTTTATGATATTAAGCAAGAGCATCAAACTGGCGCTGCAGCGGCATCTAATCAAAGTTTAAACTCGGGCATTATGACACGGAATGGCATATTTCTAGAAAGTCCGTCTTCAGAGCCGGCGGAGAAACGAATTCTAATTGAGGCAAAACATGATAAATCAGATTTCATTGAGCCTAATATAAAAACTGAGCTTTACGAATTCTACTAAAGATTCAAGAGATTGTGTTTTGCATACAACAAATATAAAAATTGTGAAGATGAATGTGTGTATTATTTTTGATAGTATCGAAATTATTTTTGTTCTTAATTAAGGACTAAGCTATTTGTGTGGCTTACAAGGGGATTCTCACACTCCAAACTTTCTAAACAATTTGTAAAATACTAAAACCCTTACATTAAAAGTAATCGCACAATTAGTTATATATAGTTTATACTTTATTTAACTTTGTTATATGTTAATAATTGTTAAATATTCACATACAATTCATTTTGAATTTATAACTCTTAACGATGTGGTTTGCTTAATATCAATTAAGTTCTTTCCTTTCCATTTTTTCACTTTTTTACAATACTTTTACACTTCTCTTGTTTAAAAGTAATATTATTATGACGCTTCACGAAGAAGACAAACAAACATAAATTAATAAAGTAGGATAGTACCTATTTGATATTGCATACTGCAGTATATGTACGTATGTCTAAGTAAATATATATTCGTACAAAAAACTTGTGACGAGTTGTTTAGTAGAAATTACGTTCAGGTGTTAGTGGTATTTAACTGACTAATATTTCATAAATTATTAAGACAAATTAATACAATAGTTTCGCTCGAGTTCCACCGAACAAACACATCTTTGAAATTTATTATGTGCTAATTTATTGTGCTAATACAAATGCCTATGCAAATCATATTTCGACATTCTTTAGCCGATCTCATATCCATGGATTTGATTAAATAATTTATGTTTTCCAATATATGCATGTATGTATGAAAAAATATGCACATACAGTAAAGATGTAAAGGTTAAATAATTTCAACGCTGTAACTGTAATAGCAGAACAACTTTCCCAAGAGTATTTATATTGTTTTACTTGTTTACTGGAAATTACTGAAATCCGTTTTCAATTTAATGGTTGGCTTCTGCGGCTTGGCAAGACCGCCGCGCATCTGCAATTCGTTTGCTTTGTTGGCAATGTTAATAGACTGCTGTTGACTGCGAATGGCAGCTTCAAGTTTCTGGCGCAGTTCCAATGTTTGACCCATTAAAGTTTTGAACTCCTGCGGGTATTTGGGACCGATCTTCATCAGCCACTGCAACGCTTGCTCGTGCAAGTGTCGCTGATATTTCGGCAATGTTCGCAGTTTTGCCGGCTCTGCCAAGTAGTTTATGAGTACAGGAACCAATAGTGTTAACATTTGTATGCCTGTAAAATGCATTAATATACAAGTATGAATTAAAAGCAATTAAAATAAATCACATTCTGATTGTATTGTAGCATTTTATGTACCATAATTGAGTTGTGTAAAATATAATGATGTGCACACATGCATAGAGGAAAGGTGATGTGATCAAGAGAGATTATTTACCAATATTTGGTTTTATTTTAATTAAAAATAAAATAAATAAAATTGAAAACGAAATTAATAAATTTGTCTTGTTGATCAATGTTAAATAAGTTTAAAGATCATGCAGGAGCGTCTTCAACTTGAACAAGAACTATATAAATTATTAAAAAAACAATTTTATTGGCAAACTAATAGACATAGGCATATACACATTTTAGAAAACCACTCTTTTTATAAATAATTACGCATGTGTATACATATGTAAATATTACAATTCTTATTGATTTGGGAAACATAAAATGAACAGGAAATGAATCAAGGAATAGAGGGCATAAGTATTACTCAAGGTTTGAAATATATTGTTTTCAATATGTGCGAGTTTCTAATAGATTAAAAACATTTGTTGTTTGCTTTCAGGAGTGGTTTTGCTAAGCAGCAAGTATTCGGCATTTTCTTTTATTTCTTAAAAAAAATAATGTTTTTCGTTTTGCTTACTTTTAAATTTTTGAATAAATGTAATTGTTAAATCAGTGACAATATGCATATCATATAAGCGTAAAGAAAATTAAATGTCATATACTTATTCCACTTTGTTGAATACACTTTGGTTTTTATAATCTATTTTCATGCAATCTTTGAAATAGGTTTATGCGGAAAACAGAAAAAACTAATAACAATAAATATTAAAGAAATACTGAATTGAGTGTCAGTGCTGAAGGAAATCGAGATAGAGATAGAAGAGTACATGGGTGTTTTAAGCGCGTAACCAATTTAGTTTTGATGAAGTGGTTGTCAACTAAATGTCGATAGTGTGTGAAATGGTGAAAACAAGTAGACATGTTTTTATTGTATTTGTACGATTATGCGGACTTTAAGCCTTATAAGTAAACATACAAAGCGGTTTGAGCTGTGTGTGTGCATTGTTTTATTGAGCTTTTGATTAATGTATGGTAATTACCTTGCATCAAGTTTCCTATAGATTTTTAAACAAAAGTTACAACGGAATAACGGGATGTTTGTTTATATTTATTTATTTTTTTTTTCAATTTCAATGGGAAATGGTTGAGAAATTTTGTTTTGCGTTTTAAAAGGGATAAATAGAAAAAGAAAGACATTTTTTATTTAATACAATGATATTTTCATAAGACATATTGAGGGTGATAGTGACTAATTACGAATGTTATGGAAAATTATTTAATTTTTTTTTTAAAGTGGAAGGGGCAAAAAGAATAAAAAAAAACAACAAACTCGGTGGCTTTGAACTAACAAAAAACTAAAATAACAAACTATTTGCTCAATCATGAGAAATCTCATTCGAATTTTCAGTAATTGAAACAAACTAAAACAATTACAAGTACAAATCAAAGAAAAGGTGTCATAAAATGCATGCCAAGTCACTTACGATTCTGCGGTTCCGCCAATTCAATCAACGTTTCTACGGTCAATATACTTTCGAGCGTTATTTGCAGGTCCATGTCGGTGCGAGGCGTCTTCGCCGCTTCAGCGTATAAGCCCTCAATTATGCGTGGCGCCAGTGCATGGATGTAGGGTGTAGATATTTTAAGATCAGCTTTTGCAAAAATTGAACGTGTTGTTTGTAAGCATTTTAACTTGACAGATAAATGCTCAGACTGCATGCATTGTCGGAAGTGATTAATACATGGATATTGCAGTGAAGGAGTTGACACCACTGAAGCGGGTGTGTGCAATATAAAGACCGCAATGGCCAATAACATGGTGACCTCATCCACCTTACGTTCTTCCTCATCACCAGCAGTTTTCGTCATATCTATAACGGTAGCTAATGCACTTTGTAGTATTGCCATCCATTCGGCTGAAATCAATTCATGATTTGCCCAACGGTCGGTGCATACCGATTTGAGAGTGTGCAACGCCGCTTGTACAGATCCCGTATTCGCTAGTATCGTTGTATCGATGGCTGATTTATTGGCAATTTCTCGCATTATCGATGTAGTCATAAAGACAATAGTTGGCAAAATAGTGAGTGCACCTTTGGGTGAGCACAGCGCGGTTAGATCCTCGACACATTGCAGGCCACTAGCCACAAGCATACCATTATCTTCTGCCAATACTGAGAAGAATGATTGTGATGTATTACTTTTGGCGGCTAACTCTTGTTTGAATTGAATTGTACTAAGTTTGCTGGCGACACTGGGATTCATTGAGGGTATTTGACGGACAAACACACATAAACAAACTTCCAGCACAGCATAGACGTGCGAAGTACCCGGCGTGATTTCTCCAGATTCTCCACCTTCGCCAAAATTTTCTATTTCTGTCTGCAGTTGCGCATTATCCGTGATTTCATTGTTTTTATTTTGAGTAAGGCTATGATCACGTTTCAACTGAAGATCATCCCTGGCCGCATGTATCGTTTGTTTTAGTATTTCTATGCAAAGTAGCTGGACCAGCAGTTCATCGCGCGTTAATATTTGCCGATGCAAAACATTACACAGTTCAATCGTCAATGTTTTGTTCTTAATCAACTGTTTGCGTGCCCAGTCAGAGTCGAAAATCGTGTAAAGTGATTGCAAACAACTGATGACATTCTTCGGCTTTTCCGAGGTACGGGTGCTGCATAAAGCTTCCATGCAAATACCGAAAATCATATGAAAACGATCGGCCGAGAGTGAACCGTGTGAAATGTTGTTATTGGTCTCATAAGCGGCGCCATCAACACCAGTTGCATTTGTATTTACATATGCAGCAAAACCTTCATCCTTCAGCCACAATGAAGCGGCATATAATATGGGCGGCCAGGAGGACAAATAATGTGGCTTGGACGAGTTGATCGTATCAGTAGTGTAGAAAGCGCCCCCATCGTGAGGCAATTGACTTTGGAATTCTGCAGGTAGCAATAAGAGGGCATGATCTTTCATTGCCGCTAGCCAATGTGTGGATAAGTTGCCCAATTCAGGTTTAACCAAATTTAGCAGGCTTTCGCCACGACTTTCGAAATCACCGAAATCACCACCTGCCGCCTCACTACCATCTAGATCTATACCACTTGTAAGCGGTGTTATCGTATTCGATGAGGTGAGTTTTTTTTGTAGCAAAGAAGCTGGCGCAGAACCATTACCGATCATAGCAACGATGTATACTTCAGCCCAAGCCTTTAAAATACTTAATTTCTCTAGCGTTGCCATTGATTCATTGTATAGCTGAGTACTGTTTGTTTTCGTGTGTAATTTATCTAGAGATGAAACGAGTAAGTGATGTACTCGTCGCAGGTCGTTAAGGTCACGTGCAACACCGGAACCAATCCAAGCAGAACAAACCTCACAAGCGGCTGCTGTGACATGTGAAGGGGTGTCTGGTGAAAATGCAGGACGGAGAGCAGCACCAACCTGAAAATACGTAAATTAATGTTTTAAAAATATGTGGTAGTAATTATTGGATTTTAAATTAGTACTGACTTGTGCCTGGAATTGTTCTAGTAGTAAATGGCCAGGAAACTCTGGCTCTGGTACATTCGCAAAACGATCTATTATCTCCTGTAAAGTTCGTAAACCTTCCAAACGCAATTGATCAGAGTCTGAAGTAGCCGCCATGAATGACATACGTATCAACTCAGACAAATGCAGTATCAAATAGTCGCCACGTGATTTTATCATTTGCATCTCCTTGGCTTGTATTAGGTCGAGGTGTATGGGATTGGCTGCCTCACAGGTGGCTATAATTTTGCGTACGCATTGTGCTGCGAAAACGCGTGTTGGCCAACGCGGTTGTACGGCAGGATGAGTAGAGGTATTTTCCTCGGCGTGATACTCAGTCACATCATCATAATCTTCTTCCTCGTCATCGTCATCCCTTTCACTTTTATTAGCATTATCACTACTGCCGCTAGATTTGTTATTGATTGCCTCACTCTTCACACCGCTCGTTTCGTCCTGCAACGAAGTTCCTTCAACGGCTACAGTTAATACGTTCTTACACAAACTCAACCATGAACTTAAATTATCGGAAGCCAACATTTGTAGCATGGACGTTAAAGTGTCATGTATATTTTTCAACATCTCAGCATCAGTTTCGGTGTCCAGCATTGCAAAAAGTACACCAGGAAGGCCATATTCAGTGATGGTAATCTCTGGGCATTGCTCTGGTGTCATGTGTAGCGCAAGTTCGCACACTTCCTTGGCCTCGCGTTGCGAAAGTTGTCGTAAACAAGACACAGCAGCTTTGCGCAACATTAAATAGTTGCTCGACAGCGTTTTCACCAGTGTCGGTACTAAAGAACTCAAATTAACATATTTTGGACCGAAGAGGTGTAACTGTTGTAAGCAACCGGTTGCTTCAGCTTGTACCAATGGGTCCGTGTGTGCCTGCATAATGGCAGCGGCGCAAAGGAAGGAAGAACGCATTGCTCCTATAGTGCTGTTATTGCTCTATTAAGGAAAAAATAATAATAATACAAACAGTGAGCTAAAGAAATATTCCTGATTTATTTCGGCACACACCTGCAGCTCCGGACCAACCGTTGTTATGAGAGCATTCAAAACACGTCCAACACATTGATGTACATCCATATTTGACTGTGGCACGGTGAGTAATAATTTCAAGCACAAAGATAGTGTCGCCTCTACATAACCACGGAACATTGGTCCACCTGAGTCGGCTATAAGCGCCAGTGCATAAAGCGACCAAACTTGCACCACCGGCGATGAAGTATCCTGTGCTAATGCTAGCAATATGGAAACACTTGTGTTCAGATGATGTGACGAACCCATGCCGCCAACGTAACGATGTAAGCAACCCAAAGCAAGCGAGTGACCGGTTCGGGTGACAACATCACGTGCCGATTTCAATTTATCAAAAGAGTTTTGTGCCAATTCGGCGGTAAAGCGGGAGTCACCTACTACTTGTGCCATACGACCGATAGCCTCGCTAGCCGCACAACGCAATGTCGAATTCGAGCTAACCAACGCAGCAATTACCAGGTTAGTAGAACTCTTTTTCACATCTTCCTGACCGATACCGCTTTTGCTGTCTGTGAGGCCCTTCAAACCGCTTAACAATGCAGTGAAAATATTCATCTGTACCGCTTCTTGACGACTACTCTTCGCTTGACGGATACATTCGGCGAAATGCTCAAGCATTTGTAAACGATGCTTATTAGCCACCTTTGGGAAAATTAAACCGAACAACGTTACGGACATATCGATAACAGCAACGCCCAATGGCAGAGGTCCAGGACACTGATCGCCTTTGTTTCCTTGTATATTAGCAACAGCGGCAATCGCAGCTGTGCCCACCAAACCACTAATTGGTGGACGATATAAACAGCAGGGATCATGTTCTAAAGCACCTGAACCGGCAGCGCTGTTAGGTTGTAGCTATAGGGGCAAAATGTATTATAACTTGTTATAACGATACGAGTATAACATATACGAGATTTTTACAAAAAAATTGTTTTCAAAAGAAATCTACAAAATACTTGTAAATGGGTTGATTATATTTAAATATGGTTATAATTCAACAATAATGATCAAACGTAAGGGTCAAGAAATTTTTTTTGTAGGTTTCAGACGCCAATTGATAAAATAGAAAATTTTCAAAGCAAGAAAAAATCTCTCTGGCAAATGGCCAAACAAGGCACTCCAGTGAAAAGCGCTTGAGTAGAAAGCTATTGCTGACAAATAAAGCGGGCTTTGTAAATAATAATATATGTACACATGTACATATGTATATATTATAATTGTTCATATGAACAAACTTAAAGGGATTTTGTCCCAAAAATAAAAATATGTATCACAAAACAACATAAAAGTATTACTAAACTTAACGAATATCTGAATATACATATGTATATGTTAAAAATAAGACAAAATTAAGAAGGTTCCAAACAGTAAGAAAGAATATTCAAATTCATACTACGCAAAGAAACTTAACTTTTATAGCGGCTGTAGCAACTTGAACGTTTAACAACAACAAAAATAACGACACTTACATGCTCGCCGTCGGATTTACGATTAGGTTCCATCTATTTTGTAAGATTAACACATAAATGATGGCGTACAGAGGCAGTTGTTGGTAGCAGTTGCATTAGAATTGATATTGGCATTGGTGACGACGATGGGATTGTTAAATTGGTTGGTCGGTTGTTTATGCGTTGGTGATAGCAATGTAAAGGAGGTGGAAGTAGTTATCGGTTGTTAGAAATTTGTGGTTATTTAACACGTAATTTCAAGGTATTTTGCTTATTTGAAGCGTTGTTCTTGATTTTGTTTTAGTAAATTGTGCTGTATACTCGTATATGTATGTGCATATGCATGTGTATGAGTAGGTAAGAGATGAATTTACGATATTACAAACAAATACACATAGTATATACGTTTATTTATATACATACAAGTAAGTACAGGTTATTTTTTATTACATCTTAAACTGTGCGTAGGAAACTTTTCCTTCTTGGTTTTTGTATACTACTTAATTTTGGCAACCATTCCTGTTAATGTCCAAATACGTATGCATAAGTGTTTCAAATTTTTAACTTTTTACAAAATATATTTAATTAAATGCTGCATTTGTTTCCTTTTCGGCCTAAAATTCTCTTGTAATTTTGTTTACTTTTCCCTTGCACGCAGAAAACACTAAGCATTATAGAAGTGGAATTAATCAAAACAAGAAAAAACGTTAACTTCGGCTGCACCGAAGCTATAAAACCCTTCATTGCTTCAGTTTTCATTACAAGAACTTGATTTTGATCGGCAATGGCAACTATGCATGTATATGATATATGCTATATTATCCTGATCTAAATGATTTCTTCAGAGATTGTAGAAAATCTGTGGACTACTTCATGGCAAACTTAATATATCCTGTTCAGTGTACAATTAAAACTAACTCTATGATTTCCATGTAAATTTTTATAATTTTTGTATAAATCTTCATTTGCGAATAAAAATTTATAACCACAACAATTACTGGGAAAATAATAACGGAAATAACTTTCGAGCGCAACCATTTTATACGATAGATATTTGCAAACAATATTAAATTAATCACCTGATCCTCAATAGTTCGATGATCTGTTTCTTGAAGCCAGGTACCCAAGATTATGGAGTCATCACCATGACAGAGAGCCCGTAGTAAAGAGTTCGTTGTATTGGCTGAATTTTCGGAGAGTGTAAACTCGGCCACAAGCATGCGCAACAGATGTGTGTATGACGATTCCAACGCATTTGGTGGTAGAAGAGAGAGTGTCTCATATAAGCGCAGACGCACCATAGCTGCGGATGCTTTCAATTGTGTGCCATAACTTTTCAAAACAGACGAGAGACTACGAGTGCAGAATTAAACAAAAGACAGTATATATCATTTTAATTAGTTATCATGTTATATAATTAATTGTATGCTTGTTAATATTTACTCACTTAACTAGCATTGCGAGAGCACTTTCGATGGGCGTTAATAAACGCCTTGTTATATCCTCTGTAACTAGATCTGGACAGTTCAGCAAGAAGCTGTGCATAACAGAGAGCGCACCAGCGCGTCCCTCCAAAGTAACCTGCCAGGTAAAAGCATCTCCACGTGCTTTTTCCGACTCGAGCTCCTTATTTGAGCGTGGAAATGAGTTGCGCCACAATAACAACATGCGCGGAAGCAAACCTTTCACTACTGGCGAACCAAGCGTCATAATAGCACCAATCAACAGCCAGCCCGCTTGCGTACGATTCAGTGACATGCGACTATTTTGCGATGCTGAGCGTAATAGCTCTTCAGCTGTGTTAAATACCACTTTTCCTTTGGTGTGTGGAATGCCAAGCGGTGAGTAGCGTACGCTGCCTAAAGTTGCGGCTAAAGCTGCACTATAACCGGCGATTGCCTCTGGTGAGGAGCGCATCTGTTCGATGGCGTCGACAAAACGATCGATGAGCGGCGTTATTTGGCTTGGCACTGCCACACAAAAACAGCGTAAGCACCAAGCTGCAGCCAGACGAGCCGCAGCACATGGGTGAACGAGCACAGCGCAAGTTGCATCAATAGAATTTAATGAATGATCATGCAAGAGACTCTGTGCTGTAGTGCCTAAGCCGAGTACAAGCGATCCCAACTCTTGTAGCGCACACACCAGTAAATGTTGGCTAAAAAGGGTCTCTTGATTGGAATCCTTTGCATTTTCCGGATTGAAATCGATCGAGTTCATTTGTTTGGCTATAATATGAATAAGTTCCTTGCAGGCAGATGTCTGCGCTTTTTCGCCTAGCATTTTACCGATAATCGAACGAAGTATGAAGTTAATACATTTACGCGAATACACAGCATCGACGTGTGAGGAAGCGGCTTTGGGATTTGCCACCAAATCCAGTGCATGCATTAGAAATGTGCTTAGGTTTCGTTCCAACCAGACACTGCCCATGAATTGCACAAAAACAACGTAGGAATGTGTGACGCCAACACGCACTTCTCGATTTACGCTCGAACTTCCTTTAATTATTTCTCCTGTGCCCTTTAGGAAGGAAACACCTCCACGCAGAAAACCCGACATTAATATACCCAATGCTTCATCGAGTGAGACATTCCGTGCCTGATTCTTTGTTGATATCGGTTGGCCTGGTTTTTTGTTTGCACCTTCTGGTGGTTGTTGCGTAAAAGCCAGCAACGTGCCCAACAATTTAGCGACCGCGCAACGTACCTCATAATTGCTGCCATCAAAAGCGCGAAAACATAGCGTAGCCAAACTTTCGAGTTCGGTCTGGTAGAGGAATGGTGCGTGATTGATCATCTCTAGTACACATTTAGCAGCCGCGACACGAACAGCCATCACGCGATCTGTTAAGCAATGCTTAGTTGCTTTATAAATATCTTTGTGGACGTTCGAAATGGCCGTTCCCATACCAGCGCAAACCTATATAATTTCATTTGGTACGAAGCGATAATACATTATTAGCAAATTAGGAGTGATAATGTCATTATTGAATATGCGTGGTACAAAGTGTTGCCTACCTTTTCCAATGTAATCATAATTTCTGCACGCGCCTGCGATTCAGCATTGCGTAGAGTGCGTATTAGTATTTGAACCGTCTCCTCGTAAGAGCGACCCATCATACGACCAAGTTTCTCATACATGGAACCCAATACACAAATAGCGGCACTAAGTAAAGTGTAGGATAGATTTTTCAAAACATTTTTTTAATTTGAACTCTTTAATGACCATAAAATATCAAGACAGGCATTTTTAACTACTAATTCCCATAAAAACTCGGATCTATACTTAAAACTTTCCAATCAACTCCAACTTTTATTTTTAATTTTTTTCTTTTTTAATTATACTCGATTTTCAATGCTAAAATTTTCATAAAAACTGGGACTTACAATCAAAACATTCCAATCAACCCAACTTCATTCAAATAATCTTATTTTCTAAGAACTCACAGTTTAGTGGGTAGATAGCTCGGTGAATCGTCCTTGTTCTTTAATATGTCATTGCAAGCATTCACCGTATCGAACAGCATGAAAGTATCGCCCACAGAGAAGAGTGTCGCCAAGCAGCTGGCTATCAATTTGCGGGTCGGGGGACCTGGTGAGCCCTGAATGTGTTCTGTCAATTGTTGAACCAACTTCTTTTGACATGATTTTATGTCCGATTTCTGTGCAACCGGCAGCACTTTTTCCAAGTACCGCAGCCATTCGAAAATGAAGACAGGCCGTTTCTGTTCTGGCAATTGTTTTAACGCTTCTTCATTGAGTGTGAGACTATGTGAGAGTTCCATTTCATCAATGTATGCTTCGGTACTGTTCTCACTATCAGCCTCGTTGTTGTACGTATCGTCGTTGCGAATAAAAGACCTGCAAATAAATGAAATAAGAGAAACATAAATTATTTACAATAAATAGCGTTAATTAATTAGAATATGAGAAAAAAAACTATAGCATTGTAGAATAATCAACTATCTGTAGTATGGCTGGTTTGTGTGCATACCCTTCTTTGTACTCTACATATGTATATTGTCATCATCTGTGTCTGTTGATCAGTGCTAAAAGAGGGATAATGTTGTGGTTTTCACATTGCCAAGGCTGGGTTATCAATGTCTCGACAAGCATTGTTCATTCCAAAAACAAGACGTAAGTCATACAATACAGTATTGTTTAATTTAAATTGCGATGCCAATTAAATGTGCTCATGTGTACACACTTGTGTACATATTCCATATGACTTCCATTTAGTCAGTCTGACCATATTTCGAATGAAAACTTATATGAATCATTGAAAGTGAGAATGAAATGAGACCAGAGCGAAACAAATTTCGTATACCATACATACAAATAAAGTATATATTAATACTCGGGGCATAAATAAGCACAATGGTATGTATGTATATGAAGGTCCACCTCATTTTTTAAATTATTTTATCGGTTTACTTGAAAGAGGGTGAACTAGGCTGAGAATAAACCGATTGTAACTTAAGATCTTTAGAAGAGCTGAAACCAGAAATTTCGAAAAAAATACATAGTATGTATATCCATTTATTCACAGAACTTATGAAACTTTTATAAAGTTTGAACCTAAAGCTGATGAAAAATTATTTTTTAAACAAATCGCGCGATGTCTCTTAAATTAAGTTTTTAGCCAATAATTTCGTAACGTTGCCAAACATTTTTTTCGATCAATCGAAATTTCTCTACGAACTTCTAAACAAAATTCAAGTTGTCAAGAAAACTCGCGAACAACTCAACCGGTCTTATGAAATTTTACACAAGTCTTCAAGATATACGACGAAGGCAGTTTTGGAAGAACAGGGCTACATATCAAACACTTAAGATTCACTTTCAATGGCGAAGATACTCTAATTGATATATGGAAACCAAACTTTTCACGAACAAAAAAACACGTTCCCAACTAGAAAAAAATTGTATCGATGACCAACCTTCCTTTTCAATTTGATCACAGTAGTATATCTCATACAACTCTTCGATCCATCGAATGCGGTATTCGCCGTGCCAATGCGCAAAAGGCCATAAATCTTCCGCAGAACCTTTCTCTCGAAAAGTAGTAAGGTCGACTCATCAGATGTTGTCACCGTCCATGCCTCTACGTCATATAGCAGCACGGCAATAATGAGTGACTTATAGAGTTCAGTTTTTGTTCGTAGAGAGAGGACTTTTCTTCTCAAATGCCTACTCGGTCCGAAGTAGCACCTATTGGGAAGATTTGTTCTACGTTGGATTTCGAGGCTGACATTATTTTTGTTGTTGATACAGGTTCCAAGATGGACGAAATTATCTACGACTTCGAAGTTATGACTATCAACAGTGACGTGAGAGCCTAGTCGCGTGTGCGACGACTGTTTTTTTGATGACAGGAGATATTTCGTCTTGCTCTCGTTCACTACCAGACCCTGGAGGATGGAGTCATGTATAGAAGTTCATGCAAATGAGTAAAGTTCTTTGATTGCCATTCACTAAGGAATGACCAGAAACAATTCTTTTACATATGGCTCAAGCAGCCCCGGTCCAAGACCCAGTAACCTCTGGATAGCCAAAGAACATCCATTTGAAGGCCAGCTAAAGTGTGAAGGCGAAATATTCTCTTGCGCTAGGTTTGGGACCCGCCACGTAAAAAACGCCCCCAAAGAAAAATGACCAACAGATTCGGATGAAAGACCCCTCTTGAAGGAAACTATGTTGAATAGGTAACAAACTCATTTTGTCAATAAAAAATGTTTACTATGGTAGTTACATCAATTATTGCACATAAAACGTGAATTAACACCGACATGTCCTTTTCCCCACATTCTTTTTTATACACACTTACAACCGAAACTAGAAACTAAAGTCCACTTTATCAACACCATACACTCGTATAAACATCGAAATTGTTATGGATTTTATGATGTGTTAATATCCGTATAATTATGCTTGTATTTGCATATAATTTTCTGATTATGAAAAAAAAACATCTTGAAATGAAATTATGTCACTCACTTAGAAATGCTGATAAGAATTTTGAACTAAAAACCTTTTAAAAGTTGAACATGTCCTACTCACGTTAGCACAAGTAGGTGTTTATTGCGTGCTAGTGCCCGCAGTTACATGCTTTTGAGCTCATAAAGTGTTGACCTTTGACATGAGTAGGATTCAAGTACCCTTATGTATGTACGAAGCGTATATGTACATATAGAGTATATAGCCGAATGCATTATATATTAGGCAGCAACTCATTTAAAAAGAAACAACACCCTCGGAGACGGACACGTTGCAGCAACAACTGACTTTGCCATCAACTACCACAACAGCTTTTTCAGGGAGGGCAACATACAAAAAATAATAATAATGAAATAAATTTTAGTGAAAATCAACCCTAACTAACCATTACAAAAGCCCAAAACCTTTTGAGGCCAACATCAGTGCACGAACGTGATAACAAGAATGATGGACGTAAACTGAGTATTGTCGTATATAGGACAGAGCATTAATAAAATTATCATTGTAAATGGGTAAAGAGTATATCTATA
This sequence comes from Bactrocera dorsalis, assembly GCF_023373825.1. Taxonomy (NCBI): domain Eukaryota; kingdom Metazoa; phylum Arthropoda; class Insecta; order Diptera; family Tephritidae; genus Bactrocera; species Bactrocera dorsalis. The sequence continues at coordinate 290,514 of NW_026038062.1, forward strand.
ATCGGTTAGTTCACTTTTCTGAATCCCTTTTCCTTAATCCGATTAGTAGAGGAAACTACATGGGCATGGTAAAATAATTCATATAGTTTTAAATTTAGGTTAGTCTGATAGGCCACGCATAGTTTGGTTCTTTATGACACCAGATGGTATACTCTGTGGCCTCACTATCGATATCTCTTTCAGTGTCTCATACCGTAGGGCCCACAAATGTTTAAAATGTAGCATAGCCCATGCGGGACAAGTGCACAAGAGACCACCCATTTAGCTCGTTCCATAATGTTTTGATTTTCCTTACCATGCTGCTGTTCAGATCGTAGACAATGCATGGTTGTATTTTTAATCACGTTTTCGGATATATGCCATAGAGACCACACTCTCATTCACCATCTCATTGTCCTTGATACCTTTTTGACCTGGCACCCAGTAGAAGTGCAGCCGCTTGCTTCTGGCGACTTTCCACTGCTACCCTGCTTCCCAAGACACTACCGATTTGCCATACGAGGTTACTACGTAGATGCTGTCTCTGGAGTTGCCTACTAGTTCTGCGAGTTTTGTATGGGCAAAGACCATTGCTTGAAATATACAGGGGTCCGGAGACTTGAACCGCTTCCTTATATCTAACTCTGAACAGTATATCTTCGCACCACTCCCTCCTCCTTTTTTGAGTCATCCGTATGTATAATTAGGGCGTTGCGCGCAGCTATCATATCTTTACGCCAACTATCTTTATTTATGTTTACTCCGAATCTTCTTATCCAGTTGAAAAGTGGGATCATGATTATCAGCCCCAGACATTTTCGAGATGCCCAATTCTGAACTGTATTGAGAGTGGGGTAATAATACTGCAAAGGGGTATTAAAATGCAAATATCGTCCGCATCTGTCACTATCTGGGGCTTTGTCGTCTAGTTTTTTTTTTTGAAATTTCAGTTCTTTAGCAGTTTGTTCACCACTATTGTCCATAGAAGCGCAGATAGCACTCCAGCTTGCGAAAAGATTCTCCAGACTTCCTTGGCCATTCTGGCGTCGTTCAATTCCTCACTTATCGTTTTAAAGATCAAGAGGTTTCTGACCCAACATTGTGTAGCTGAATACTATTCAAATAGATTCTGTGGAAACGTTATTGAATGCTACAAAACTATGCAGAACTGCTCCATGGGCGTATTTCTTATATTAAAGAGTCCTTTCGATATTAAATATCAGTGTATATAGTGAAGACTCTACCGGCTTTTGGGTATGCGTGTTGCGCTTTGGACAAGCTTCGAGGAGGCGCTGCGGCACGTCCAAGGCTCTTTCTAACGTTTTCAGTAGGAAGGAAGGTAAGTTTATAGGTCTAAACTCTTTCTCATGTTAATCAATAAATAATAATAATTAAGCCGAATCTTTATGGTTATGCCACACTTGACCTCTAAATATTTGAGGACAGAAAAAACACATTTCCCGTATTTTAATACAAATTTGTGTTATTGTCTTCAAAGAGGTGACTGAGCCAATACAAACATGCGAATGTCCATTCCCTTGTTATAAGCATCGTCTGGGATGGCCTTCATTGCCTTTAGCGGATTTTGTTTTTTTTTTCGGTTTCGGCTCATTTTTTGAGCGCCACTCACTAGATTGACAGCATCTGTTTTGCGACTTCTACTTGTTGCAAAAGATAGCATTGACACGCTTTACACTCAATGCATTAGCCAATCCCTAAGAGATGTCAAGATCCTCTGCCATCTCTCTGATGCCAATACGACGATTTTCAAGCACTGTTTCTTCAACTTTTTCGATGTTATTAATAAAGTTGGATGGACGGCTAACATTAGGAAAGTTTTCAATGGCTTAACGACATTCGCTGAATGCTTTGTGGCACTTAGTAAATGTCCCAACACATTTATGCAACATGTTCAACGATTCCGTGGTCGTGATTCTATTCGGAATACAAAATTATAAGCAAACTAATACTTTATTTTTCCCAAAAATTTTCGAGTAGTGAGCAAATAGCTGTCAAACATACACGAATTCTCAGATCGAGATCAAACTTCACACTAACATAAAAAAGAAGAACCATCTTAGAAAAAAATGCTTATCGATTCGGTTTGCAGTTTAAAATAACCTGTCCGGGACCAATTTGATCACATGATATATACGTATTTATGTTTATCTACCATATACTATGTAATATATCTACATTTATTTGTGTACTATTATATGCACATAGATATGTAAATAATCAAATTTAATCTAATGTACAAGTTCTGTACCTTCTTGCTTCGTTTATGACTTTGCGCAAAAATTGTGGCGTGCGGGCGAAATTCTGTAAATTCTCCATTTTAGCTGAACTACGGCAGATTTTGTATTAGATTTGATGGGTGTTGGCGAAGCAAAAATTACCAATGTGCATTTTTTCACTTTATCACTCAATTCAACACTAATGGAAGTGTTTTTTCAATCGGTTTAAAATTTTTCACTTTACATACATATTTCCACTTAGTGATTTTTGCCTTAATGTTCTATCAATATAATTTTGAAAATATAAATTAAGTGCTTAAAAATGGTTGAAGACTTTGTGGAAGACTTGAACAAAAATTATATATGTATGTATGTATGTATTTATTGCTTGCACAATAGCACACAGTGCGACACTTATTCACGGTCCATCAACTGCTTGTGTTTAGTCTCGACCATAAGCCCATACAAATATGCATGCTATGTACATATGAATTCGGGTGGCACTGCAACTCGGACCATAACAATAACAATGACTGGAACGATGTTTGCGTAAATATTCTTTTTGTCGCAATCTCTTCGTTGTTCGTCTTTGAAATTTCACATTTTCTTTTCCAATTCTTACGAAGAAATCAATAATTAGAAACTATGGCGATTCACATGTAAAATTAAAATAAAAGTGCATTCGCGCACAAGAAACATACAATATTGACAAATATTAAGTAAAAATTTGTTGTCTCATTTATATATGTAGATTGCATATAAGAACACGGCTAATTTACGCACGGAAAACAATATTATTTATTTTTCACAAACTAAAATGCTTTTGATCGTTTTCCACACACTCTATATTTTCACTAAGTATTGTTTTAACTACATTGGCACAAAACATAAACGCGATTTATTATTCCGATTCGACCGTCCGTTGCCTCTTGCTTTGAAAAAATGACTGTCTCGCGTTGGTTGCCTGTTTCGCGCAGCTACTTCGCTGTCCACTGTGTTCATTTGCTCGCCAGCAAATGTGAGAGATTGCAAGGAAATATAAGTGGTGCGATGCCACCATTCCTTTCCGGGGCAATAGCTGCGGTACCATGCTCACACAGATACTTATGTATATGAATGTACATTTATGTACGCTCAAATATATTTAGGTAGCCTTGTATGTATGTACATGTATGTAGTTTATTTGTATATTATTGTCGCTAAAACCGCTTCATATGTTCGACGATGCGTGTGTCGACAAAGAGTCAACCTATGTACATACATATGTACACAAACATCAACGCCAACGTAGAATGTAATGTTTCTGATTATGTTCCACAAAACTATTTACATTCATAAAAGATTTAGGAGGCGGCGGCTGGTGCAGTATGGTGGTAGTCTAACTTATTATGGTTTGGCAATGGCGCAACGCGGTGGTGTTGGTGGTGAGCGCGATGAGTGCGGTGAATGTGTTTTGCTCTCATGAGTGCTGGCATACTTCTGTGGAGCTGAAAAAGTACAGAGTGGCGAATGTCGGCAACTCACCGACATCCGAAGGAAACATACATATCAAAGAAACAAAACACATCCGAACAAAGTGTTACTACAATTTTGTGTGTCATGCATTTGGGAAATTTCTCAATTCGTTCACCAAAATTTACCCAGTTGTAAAATACTTTATATTATGATGAAAACTAGTCGTACGAGATATGTTATGACTCCGGCTGCTAATTCTATTAGCTTCATGTACATTGGTTCTAGGAACATTTGGGAGGCAGTAGAAATGATTCAAATGAAGGTTTCTTTCACGAGTCTTTTGTAAGAGTTACAACGAACATCGCTCTTAAGGAAATTAGTATTCCGCAAACTAGATTCGTTGTTTAGTGTGACCAAGTCGAACTAATTTCAAACTACTGTATTGTCTTGCTGGGTGACCTACAGAATTGTAAATACGGATAAATATGCACTAGTGTGTTTATTTAACACCGCGTCAACCTTTTATGGCATTTTTTCTTGTTTCCATTATGCTCTTACATTTTTCAGTCCTTTTGCATTCCTGCTGCACAAGTTGTTATTGTTATTGTTTGCTTTCATCTTTTGTTACCTTTTCTAGAGCAAAATGATTCAGAATATTATATGTGTGTATAAACACATACATACATACACTTAGGAGCGAAATTTTAGTTGCATCTCTTTGAATTCAATTGCTGATAGCGGGATCGCACTCAAATATTTATTTACAAGAAAAACTCACATATGCAGATAAAAGAGCGCCTAGCTTGACTTCTACAGAATGTTTTTTAAATCTTCTCAAAATCGGTCAAAGTTTTGAACACAAGATACACCTCACACGAACAAAAAAAGGTTACACAAATCAAACCAAAAATATTTATTAGCTTCGATTTGTATTTTATATGTACCAAGTCAAATTTCATTTCGAGTATAAACTAATCCTCAGCCAACAAAGGATAATACTCAAATAAACAGGCAATGTAATAATGTATACATATAAGCCGAATCGGGACCAGAAAACCAGTACTGACAGTTTTGAATGTTGTAAAAGGATATTTCACAACTATAACCTCAAATAAGATAATCATTTAATACTAAACAAAATTAATAAATAGGCCCCTGTTGGGTTGACCTTTATGCCCCTGCAGACGGTATGTGGATTTTATAAGATACATCTATGCAGTTTAAGGGGGTATTCTACTCTAGAATTTTGAAAAATTCGATTTTTTTTATATATTTAAAGTTTAGACCCTTAAGAACATATCCTCCAAAGGATTTTTACTGATTACTTACTGATTAAGAATTTTTTTCAGACCACCAGGAGAGTCAGGATCAATGTCACCAGGATGCGCCATGTTTTTTTTACACCTGTATCATTTTTTTCTGTATTCTTAAGATATCAATAAAAACACCATAAAAAAATTGAAAATAAAAATATTTTTTGTTTTTTTTTAAATAAAATTAAAAAATCTGCCCAAATTTTGATTTCTAGACTAGAATACCCCCTTAAATGGTAAAACATCTTTTCTAAATAGAAATAATTAGATTCCATATTCAAATAACTTTAAACACATACATATACATAAGTATACAGCCAATATTCCTTTAGGCAAATTTATTGATTTTATTGAATTATAAATTAATGTTCCGCACTTGACAATCAAGGCACAAATGGCATGGCTGGAATGTAGCGCAACTCTTTTGCAGTGACACTTTGGGGGTTAGCTAAATCCTTCATTATTCCTTGTAAACGAGAGACGACGTCACTACGTTGTACATCACCGCGATCGATCATACGCTTGAAAAGCGTATACAGTTGACGTTCCGCCGAAGCACTGGACAAATCGTGTAAGTCCCTTAACAATTCTTCCGAATAGCCCTCGTATTTGCTGAGGTTAGCGGCTTTTGCATCGCGTTTTAGCAAATCATAAACCAGTAAAAATTCTACGTATGGTTTGGTTGGCGGTACACGTTTTTTACCTGCAGTCGACGTGGTTGACCAACGATCCACAGCATTATCGCTGTCGAATGCGGCTCGTCCGTAATTGTCATCGTAAAGGCGCAAAAAGTTGTCCAAAGACTCTACATCGTTGGTAAATTCATCATGTTCTGCCTCTGTTTGTATATCGCGTATTAGTGCCAATGTCAATTTGTCGAAACCTTCAGTATTATCACCAATTTCGTCAAATACCTCATAACCGACGCGTTTTTCAGTTTGCGGCTTGATTAGTGGCGATTTTATAGGTGCATACAAACCGGGCCTGTGTGTGGGTGTTGGCGGCACTGTAGGTTTTGTAGTAGCTGCGGTAGTAGGATGCCACCAAATAGGCGGTTTCCACCAGCCAGAACCCGTGGCACTAATACCTTGTGACGGTCTACTGGTAGTGCTGATCCAAGTTGGTCGGCTAGTTGTTGAGAGCCAGGTAGATGGCTGCTTATTTGTGGATAACGTAATGGTTGTTGTACGCATTGGTAGCGGTGTGGACGTAGGTGAAGCATTAAATATATTAGTTAATTCATCATCGTTCACACTAAACGGCGGTTCGACAGTTGTCGATGATATTGGCTCATACTGCAAATAGTCGATGTAGTAAGCGAGCGCTTGCATGGAAGCTGGCAAATAACTGGTGAGTAGATGTGGCGCAGCCCAAGTGCATGGCAAAATAACATAGCTGACTAAAAGTAGGCACAACATCTGACTGATAGATGACTTTTTCGAATACACTTGTTGCATACTTAGTTACATAAATTAACCGCTTTCGTGTTACTCGGTGATTTTATTCATTTTTAATGATTGACAACTTAGTACGACGAAGAAAGATATATTTAAGATTTCAAATTTCAAAAGTTCGATTGTAATCTTTTTAAATTATGACGCGTCCGAAAAGTTCCAAGTACGAGTATTCGAAAGCAGTTTACCAAGCAGACTGAGCTCTGATATTGCGGTTTGACGCACGAACAGAGGTAAAATGCGTCGCTCAAGTTCAAAACCTCTTTTGTCACTACAACTACTTGTATTAAGGTGAATGTTTAAATATTTACACACACATATATAAATCTGTATGGAGTATAATTTCGTGGAAGTTAGGCGCAGATGAGAAAGGTGAATTTTTGATAATCGCTTTGTTCTTGTGTACTGATTCTCTTAGAAAGTCTGCAAAAGGCTACTACAATCAGCGTATTGACTGACCAAACCAGTTAATGCGTATGTTTAAAGCTTATTTTAAATTGAAAGTTTTAAGGGCCCTTTTGTGTGTTTTACGACATGGATATTAATCGCATGCTCAGTTTCATAGAATTTATTAATATATGTATATTGTAATAATAACTTTCTTTTGTCAATAGATTAAAATTGCATCATTCGAGGAAACGCACTGCTGGAAAATATTTATAAAACTTTATATTTTTTCGGTCATTCGGTGATTCAAATTATCATATTATCAATTCAGAATACTTTAAAAACTTATACTGCATATTAATACAAAACGACTTAAGTCGATATGCCAAAAATATTAAAAAATATTCTTAATGTTTTTATTCAAAAGTTAAATTACTCTTATTTTATGTCTTCATATTTGCGAATGCAAATACATACACATATGTATATCCATGTATATTTAAGTATGTATGTTTAGATATTGAAAAACTTGCCAGCATCACAAAGGAAAATAAAAAACTCAAAAGCATAAACATCAACAACAAATTTTGGATATTGTATGTATGTATGTATGTATGTATATAAAAATCTGAATTCCAATTGAAAATAAAAATAATAATGCGGACAAATTATGAGCAAATTATGGTAAACAACTCAGGAAGAGCTAATGAAGGTAACTCCACACTGACGAAAGTTTGCTATGAGATGTAATTTACGGACAGATTTTACATATTTTCGAAACTATACCTATTATTTAGCGATATATGCAGCATTAAGTTAACCGGAAGTTCAAAAATCTCTATAATATGTATGCATATGGAAGCAAGGAGAAGTATTGGCCTGATTTTGCTCACTTTTGTCAAAAGGGAATGCTGTAATCGGTCAAAGGATTCTCTTCATAATACACCTCACAGACCAACCAATATTTTCGGTAAAAAGTCAGCCATATGCAATGGCAGACATATAGAGACTAAAAAGTTTTGGTCCGATTTCCACACTTTGTAAACGTGAGATGGAATAAAAAAATTCGTGCAAAGTTGTATTTCGATAACGTCATTGATTATCGAATTATATACTGTAAAATGAAGGAATTTAAGGAAATTTAAAATTAAATATCTGGGATGTAGGGCAGGTCGCCTCCACGCTGGTGCATCCTGGGTAACGCTAAATGGCCTGCAGCCTACACGGCCTGAAACTCCCTGACGACTTTGGCACTGAACTGGTTCTTTTTTGCAGAGTAGGTAATCTTATTTGGATCTGGTAGAACCCTGGGCTGGTGGTGGCGACATTCTGGCACCTGAGTATGATGGGGTGACACCCATCAGAAATGGCTGCTGGGCTAATGTCGCAACTGCCTCCGTCCCGTTAAAACCCTGTCAGGCCTCAGAGTACGTCCCCCCCCGTCGTCGTTAAGTTGGCGTGGTAGGTGTAAGTTGAGAGTACTCCTTCTTTACGCTCTGAACGTATTGCCTCATAAGGGCGTACGTCAACCCTCGCCTTGGCCTCGTCACTAAGATAACCTTGGGTTCACAAAAGGCGACTACCTTCCGGGGGACGGATAGCGGCTCTGAGTGGGGACCCTCTTAGCATGGACAAGTCTTTAACAAACACAACAAACGGAAAGGCGACGAAGGGATATGAAGGGATGTCGAATTCGACACCCGGATTCGTTCCAGGCGGGGCTGCTGCTCCTGTGGCGACGAAACCGTCGCTGAGTAGCTGCAGCGACAGGACAAAGACTTCGATAGTAGTCTCCTCATCAGGCGGAAGAACGGAGGGAGCCGGCGCAAAACCGCCGGCTAAAGAGGTAGTGAAGGGTGGAGCCTTCGTGCATGGCGGAATCGCTAGCACTAGCAGAGGAACTTCTGCTAGAATTATGAAAGGGTCCACGGGGGCCACTAGCAGGGGAGCTTTAGCTAGGAAGCTGAAGTCGGACCCTCGACTGGCGGCAAAAATTGTAGAACGCTACGGTGGCAAGCATGCTGGTCAGGTGTCTGAGCAGCATGCAAACACGCTCGAATGGGCCAAGAGGATTCTGAGTGAGAGCGAGACCGATAGGTCACGACTCGAAACGAAGGTACCTGAACCAGCGGCTAAGCGGCAAAGGTCGCATAAGGGAGAAACTTCCCTTGGTAAGAAACCGCGAACGGGGGCTGCGCCAACTTTTAGCGAAATCGCTAAAAGCGCTGGCGCCAGAGTACTTGGTGTGCTCGACCGTAGCAGGGAGGACGGTGCCATCTCCCACGAAGACTGGAAGAGAGTAGCGGGCGGCTATCTCTTCAGTCTTCCTCAAGGTGTTTAAGGGAAACCCGGGGCCATCCCCAAAATGTATAAGTGCCGGTTGGCACCATGGGCTGCATAAGCTGACAAGGTGTGCCGATGAAAGATCGGCCATCTTATATAAGGAGGCAGTATCTCAGGTGGGGGAGGTTTGGAAGGGAGCCAGACTGGAGGCCGTGGACAAAGCGGACCTTCCTCTTCGCCCTAGGGCTCGCGTCTGGCTGCCGGCTGAACCTTCCACTGCAAATGAGATTGAGGAAATCCTCAAGTACTGCAACCCCTCACTTCCCACGCATGACTGGAGGGTTATAAGGCTGGAGAGAACCGATGAACCATATCGGCAGGCATTGATAATGCTTAACGAGGAGTCCTTCGGTCCTCTCAGTAAAACCAAGGGAGCCATCAGCTATGGTTTCGAAATGGTGGTGCTAAAGGTACTCCCAACGAATACCAGGGCGGATGGCAACCAAGCTGCAGATGCAGGGGAGAGGGCAGACGGCGTTAGCGATGGTCAAGCGACCATGGAAAATGACCCAAGCCTCTCGGACGTGGCGAGTTCTGGAGGCGGTTCGTCGATTGGCGATTCCGTCTTCAGCCTCGAACAGCTGTTTGAGGAGGTGAGGGTCGATCACGACATGAGTGCTGAACTAGCGCTTCTAGAGGAGGGTCTGAGGGATGAAATTCCTCCAGATTAACCTCCAACACTCAAAGGCGGCCTCCGCCAATCTACTGCTTCGTCTGGAGGAAGACGAAGTCGATGTCGTCCTGATCCAGGAACCGTGGCTGACTAGTAGCGGGATCTCTGGCTTGAGAACGAAGAGCCATAAGCTGCTGGCGACCAACGATGCAGGTAGAAACAGAGCATGTATGCTGGTCAGAAATGAATTAACAGTATTTCTTTTACCTAATTTTAGCAACGCTGACATAGTAACAGCAATTCTGGTCGAAACAGAATGGGGCAGCGCGCGCGCGCGGCGAAATGTGAGCAGGGGAACCACTCAGGGCGGGGTTCTTTCTCCTCTTCTATGGATCCTGGTCGTTAACGACCTTCTTAAGAAACTAGAGGATCTGGACTGTCGGGTGATTGCCTATGCAGACGATGTTGCACTTATGGTCAAAGGAAAATTCCTTAGCACCGTATACGAGCTGACGCAGGGATATCTCGGCGTTGTAACAAAATTGGCGGTCGGAAGTGGACTCGCCATAAACCCGAATAAAACAGAAATGGTTTTATTTAGCAGAAGATATAAGATCCCAGTGGCACCTTTGCCGCAAATGGGAGGTATTTGCCTACAACCGGCAGATGCAGTGAATTATCTAGGGCTCATCCTGGATAAGAAGCTTTCATGGAAGCCGAATATCGAGGAGAGAGCCAAAAAGGCATCGATTGCCCTATACTGCTGTAGAGGAGCTATCGGCAAAAGGTGGGGCCTCTCATCGAAGGTGGTCCTCTGGCTCTATGACACCATAGCAAAGCCTATAATGTTCTATGGAGTCTTTATGTGGTGGAGGGCTTTACAGAGGACCACACTTGCTAAGAAACTCGAAAGCGTTCAACGGGCTGCGCTCATCAGCATGTGCGGTGCATTAAGGTCCACCCCAACCATGGCACTTAATGCAATTTTGAACATAACGCCCGTTGACATTGCCGGAAGGTGTATGGCCGCAAAAGTGGCAATTAGGCTCAGGGAATCTGGGTTCCTAAAGGAGCGTGTTTCTGAACACTCAGACATCCTTACAAGCTTTGACTGCATCCCGGATCATCTAGATCAAGGAGTCGCCATATCGAACTCTCGCGGCTCTTTCTCTACCCATATACCGAAGAGGGAGCTATGGGTGGGCAGAAGCCGTTGGAGGAGGGGGCAGTTAGCTTCTTTACGGATGGGTCAAAGCTTGGGGGGAAGGTTGGTGAAGGGGTTTACTGTCGGGAGCTCTCCATCAGCTGCAGTTTTAGACTTCACGACTACTGCATTGTCTTCCAGGCTGAGGTTGCAGCCATCAAGGTAGCAGCAGATCTGCTACTCCGGAGAGTGTCCACCTTCAGGGAGGTGACCATTCACTCAGATAGTAGAGCAGCGATACTAGCCCTGAACTCATTCACAGTGCGTTCAGGGCTGGTTGAGGAGTGTCTGGCGACACTGTCCCTGGCGGCGACAGTATTTACTATAAGACTTGTATGGGTGCCGGGCCACAGCGGAATAGCGGGTAATTGCAAAGCTGATGAGCTAGCAAGGAAGGGCACCCTAGAGTCACTATCGGTAGAATGGGAACGGGTCGGTGCTCCGGTGTCCTCTTGTGTCCTACTACTTGATAGTTGGGCCTCGCGGATGCTTGGTCAACATTGGGCCAGCATTGGTACTTGCGCGGTCGCAAGAGCATTCTTGGCCAGAATAGATCGCAGAAGATCTAACGATCTCCTTGCCCTCAATAAAGCTAGCCTCTCCTTAGTGGTGGGGCTTTTGACGGGCCATTGCCCTATTGGCACACATGCTGTAAGACTTGGAATCTTACCGCATGACGTGTGCAGAAGCTGCTTAGAAGAAGATGCGGCAGAAACTAGCCAGCACTTTCTTCTTGACTGTCCCGCATTCGGGAGGTTAAGACTTAGACATTTGGGGCACATACCTCCAGACATCCTACCGAACTGGTGGGTGTAGATATTAAATGCCTTTGCAAATTTGTATTGGCTACCAAGCGCTTTGCCGATCTGTAAGTCCGAACACGGGAGTTCTTTTTTCTATGGCATCACAAAGGACTACTTACAGTCCACGTGCGATCTTTGATCAGCCATCTAACCTAACCTAACCTAACCCTAAGCATGGTGGTTTTGAAGTATTTATTTAGTGATTACTACTACTTTTATCGTACTTTTTAACACACACAATTAGGGGTTTCACATAGTCTCATAAAGTTATAATTTATAACGATGCGAAAACATACCGCTCAGTGTTGTACTTGATTAAACTTATTTTAGTATGCAATTTTTTACTTTTATACTGTCGGAGGAAGTGCCAAACGGTTTTGTGCTGTGTAAACTTGTTTGATCTACCTTTAATAGTATAATATATGAAATATTTGCACAATCGATTAACGGAATTTTGCAATGGGCTCTACAATGCTGAATTTCTTTTGATACCAAGGAACATCTGTACCAAGTTTCATCAAGATATTTTAAGGGATCGTCTCAATGTAAAATTTTCGAAAAATCGGCTTTTTGCTTTGTCCTATTATCTGATAGTATACACTCCAATAAACGTTCTCTCAAATTTTGGAATCGAAATTCAAATTATTACGGTCGCTACAGCGTTTCTTGTAGAAAGGGAACATAGTGGGGAACGCTACAACTTCAATCCTGTCGTTTTTCTCAGAATGGTGTTTTTAAAAACGGTTTCCACTCTCAAAGGAAGAGTTTTGAAGATATCTAGTTCCAAATTAGAGAGAACATTTTTAACGTCCTTCGCCATCGCGCTATAGAAGCTCTTTTGTTTTTTTTAATCTTCCTATATTTTTCTACGAAAACCCGTCGAAAAAAAGGCTAAATTCGATAGTTTTTGTTACAACCAACCGTTAAGTGGACAAAACTACTATACTCTTTTTAACATGTTGCGAGTGTAAGAATACATAACGAAGGCTTAGTTGTCGAGGTATTAGGCTACTATCATCTGTTCACGTAAGGCATCATTGAAATTCAACTTAGACTCTTCTATTGTGTTGCGCATAACTTTTTCACTTTTATTTGATGACCGAAAAACATGCGATAACTATTTTACTAATGTATGTATGCATGAAGTTACCGACTGGGTTGATATGCCTACTGCAGTATACATTATGTTAACTAAGTAAAAGCAAAACATAAGATATGTGAATACACCAACCAGTCAGGTAACCATGTTATTTTATACTAACATTTGTTCTGACTGAAAAGCATTCACATTTCTCTATATATACATATGTACACACATGTAGCGTACATGAATATATTGTCCACAAATGGGTAAATGGGTCACTAGACAAATATCTATTTTTGTATCGTGAACAGGGTATATCAAGTTTGCCAAGAATTTTGTAACAACCGGAAGAAAACACCGGGTATCCTTTTAAATACATACAATATATCGTATATCGAATTAGCCAATTTGGTACGGAGAAATTGGTCAGATCGGACAACTATAGCATATACCATAATTGGCATACAAATTGACCGATCAAAATCAAGTTTTTGCATGGAATATTTTATAATTGTGAAGGGTATTTTATGTATCTTCGGCGCAACCAAAAATAGTGATTTCTTTCAATTTCAATATTATATGCATGCATTTTTTATTTATTTATTTTTTCTAGAATTAAAGGTCTTATTGGTTTCATTTACAATGACAAAAATTTTGAGTGTGTTTATATAATTATTGTGACTCCATGGAAATATTGTGCTATAAGATATTTAATAATCATTTACTACTGACAAAAGTATATTCAGATGATATAGAAACTGGTTTGATGAGTTGCGCAACCTACTTTTTATTGAAACTTTAAAACATTGAATATTTGGTGCTACTTGGATCTGTTACATTGTGGAGAACTAATTAATGAATATATTTACTTCCTTTTTAAGTTTTTTTCTTTGCAATCACCTAGCAATTTCTGGCTTCAAATAAGTGGTGGATTTAAAAATGTCTTACACTTTTTTATACAATTTCATTTTTAGTACTGTAATTAATACTAAATTTCATCCATTTTTCCATTATTACTGATTTTGATAAATTGTTAACATTTATTAATATCATGTCCACTAAGATTTTTAAAATTATAAATAATTGCCGTGAACATGACATGCTTCTTATAATTTGTGTATGTGTTTCTTTAGAAATCTAGTTCACATCTTTATTTTACATATGGGTTAAATATATGATAGATGACGATAGGAAGCGATTTTTTTATTTATATACAATTTATCAGCTGCTTGATGGCGTCAGACCATAAAATATGTGGGGGGGCTTGTTGAATACATATGAATGTTACGGACTATTGAACTATACAGCATACAATCTTTAATATTGGTTTATATACCATTAAGGAAATGATATAACATACAATGGTTTTTATTATAATTGTAAACACAAAAGATAACTTACGTTTATCAAATTGTTTTACTCCGTGATAGAATTTGTTATGGTACACTTTCCCTGTTGTCATTTGTATTCACTATTAACCTGCCAGCACGGCACTTTCATATATATCAATCACTCTTGTATGCACATTTAATTAAGTATTAATATTACATCTTTCATATGTTGTTATAATGTGACCTTATATTCTCTATTTAAACAAAGATTAATTTCTTTTTGCAAGTTGACAAAATAACCAAAATGTTAATTTATTAAAAAAAAAGTGAGTTTATGATAGACAGAATTAAGTTGGCAGCAATGTTTGTTGACATTCAGAGAGAGGGTTTCAGGTCAAAGTTTTAGAATTGTAATTATGGGCGATTTGTTGAAAACAGACAGCTGTTTCAGCGTGTTGCCATTTTTTCCTTTTCAACTCAAATACTGGAAAAATATTTCTATAAAAAAATATTAAAAGTTGTTTGAAGTGAAAGAAAAGTTATTAAAGTGACGATTCTCTTGCCTTTATACTTTTATAATGTGATGAGAGCAATATTTACAATTTGTTTTGTATTAATTTTATTTCAATATGATTTTATTGGTCTGGTAATATTTACAGATAAGATTTGTGTTTTTTTAGCAAGGAACATACTTTGTACATCTGAGAAAAAATTAAAATTTACCAATTACATTCGCATTTGAACAAAATCTTTTTTAATAATGAATTTAATTACAGCCATCAAATTATACGTGGAAAAAATGTGTAATGAATCAGGGCCTGGAATGAAGACTATTTTGCTGGACAAAGAGACGGTATGTAATTGTGGATTGGAGATACTCAATAATTTTCATAAAATTTATATCTTAAATATCTGTAGACAAGTATAATATCAATGGCTTTCAGTCAATCGGACATGCTGCAACGGGAGGTCTTTTTATTCGAACGTCTTGACTCAGGTCGTTCTAATGAGCGCATGAAAAATCTTAAATGCATTGTATTTATTAGGCCTACTAAACAAAACATACAGCTGTTAGCCGATGAACTCCGCAGTCCCAAATATGGTGCATATTTTATTTGTAAGTAATGACATTGTATAACTTATTTGGTGTGCTTACCCATTTTTTAAACTTAATCAATAGATTTCAGTAACATCATTCCACGCACTGACATTAAATATCTAGCCGAGTGCGATGAAAGTGAATCAGTACGCGAAGTGAAAGAAGTATACGCAGACTATCTGTGTGTAAATCCAAATTTGTTTTCACTCAACATAAATAGCAGTATGCATCGTCTAAATTGGCTGCCCGACGCGCTTGGTCGCACAGTACAAGGCGTGTTAGCCGTATTATTATCTCTTAAACTCAATCCGGTTATACGATATCGCGCTGGTTCAGTTGTGTCACAAACATTGGCAAAGCAAATATATGAGCAAATTTGCAAGGAGTCGAGTCTTTTTGATTTTTCACGCACCCATGAGAATGGCGCAGCACCACCATTACTGCTTATATTGGATCGCCGTGACGATCCTGTTACGCCATTGTTGCATCAATGGACCTATCAAGCAATGGTCCATGAACTATTAAATATACATAACAACCGCGTTGATCTCTCCAACATACCGGGTATACCTAAAGATTATAGAGAGCTCGTTTTATCAGGTGATCAGGATGAGTTTTACGGTAATAATATGTACGCAAATTTCGGTGAAATAGGTTCTACAATCAAAAACTTAATGGAGGAGTTTCAGCGTAAAGCTAAGGATCATAAAAAAGTGGAGAGTATAGCTGACATGAAGAATTTCATTGAGACATATCCACAGTTCAAGAAAATGTCTGGTACGGTACAAAAACATCTCTGCATAATGGGTGAATTGTCAGCACTTACCACTAAACGAAACCTTTTCGAAGTATCCGAATTGGAACAGGAAGTTGCCTGTAAAGCGGAACATTCGGCACAGTTACAGCGTATACGCAAAATAATAGCCGATGAACGCATATCAGTCGATGATGCTATCAAATTAGTCGCGCTTTATGCATTGCGTTATGAACGACACGCCAATTGTGATACATCTAGCTTATTGCAAATTATTAAAACACGTGGTGGGAAAACAGCAATCGTGCCTAGTTTAATTGAATATGCTGGTACGCATATGAGGCAGGGAGAAATATTCAACTTGGTGCGCATATCCGATGCCGTCAAACTAACCCGAAATTTAATTAAGGTTGTAGGCTATAATTTCGAAAACAAATAACAATTTGTAATGCATATATATGTTTTCAAAAATATATTTCTTTATGTAGGGCCTAAAGGGAGTGGAAAACGTTTTCACACAACATACACCACTGCTCAAAGAAACTTTGGAGGAAGTTTTCAAGGGTCGTGAACTAGATCCTATGTACCCTGCCATCAATTCTGAGCTTGTGCCATTCCGTCGCCCACCGCAAGAGGTGGTGGTGTTTATCATTGGGGGTGCAACTTATGAAGAAGCCCTTGCAGTACATCAGCTTAATAATGCCGGTTACAAAGTGATATTGGGTGGCACCACAATACACAATTCAGAAAGTTTCATAAATGAGGTTTTGAACGCTACCGATGGTATGCAATTTAAACACACGAAAACAATGTTAAAATACATTTCCAGTGATAACTATTAAATTATGTTGTTGGACCCTCCAAAAGGCTGTATATAATTATGTTTTATGTATGTTTGTACAAGCATATGTAAACATGTATTTATTAATTCTATAATATTCCTGTATATGCTATATACAATTTATGTATTACTTGTAATCTTATTAGTAATTTGTATTATTTATTAACCTACTATAAGATTGATCGTTAAAATCGGCACCTTTAAAAAGCAACTACAAATGACCAATGAATGATGAATTTAGTTAGAAGATACACTATTTATTCTCCCTAATAATTTTCAGTCATTCCCATGAAACAACAAAATCTTTATTTAGAAGTTGTATATAGTCGCATTTATTGAGTTTCCTTGAGCTTTGTTTTGCTTGGCTTCCTATTTTTAAACAATCTTGCTGTAACGAACGTATGTGACTCTTATATTTTTAACTTTATACCATTAATAACAAATGTTTTGCAAAATATGTATTATTCAAATAATTAAATAAATATAAGTAACCGTTATTTTTAGCTATGGGATGATAACATTTATCCTTTTGTCAATTACGAAGTCAAAACTGTTCTTATAGTTACTAAGTTTTCTGCAGCCGACGTGTAGCGCGACGTATAGGACGATCTGTTGCTGCAGCACCCCCAGCAATCGGACCTGCTCCAGCAGGTGCGGCGGGCGGCGCAAATATATTTGCCACAGTTGAAGGTGCAGAAGGAGCTGAGGCACCCGCTGAGAAACTAAAGGTCGTTCCGGAAGATTGCTGTGCACCGCCGAAAATACTACTTGCATTTGCTGCTGGCGGCGCTGGGGCATTGCCGGTGCTGCCGAAAGAGAATGTTTTGCTAGCTGGCGCTCCTCCCGTGCTGCTGCCGAAACTAAACGGTGCTGCGGTGGCGGTAGCAGTTGTACCGACGTTTGTTGATCCACCACCGAATGCGAAGGGTGTGGCATTAGATGATACTGCTGGCTTATTTCCCATTGTACTAGTGCCGAAAGAAAAGCCTCCGGCTGACGACTTGTTTCCGGCAGCGGCAAATAGATTCGCTGAAGTGTTGTTGTTATTTACCGATGTAGTGCCGCCGAAGTTAAATGTTTTATTCGTTTGATTGCTATTAGCACCAGTGACCGCACCGAACGCATTGTTGCTGCTGGCGACGTTTGTGTTGCCGCTCATTGCACTGCCACCAAATATAGATTTTGCGGTATCACTGGTACTTGCGGCTGCACCACCAAAGTTAAATGAGGTCTTCGCAATGCTGGTGCCGGCTGCCGACGCTGTTGTTGCTGCACCAAATATATTGGTAGATGATGTGTTGCTGCTATTGATTGCACCAGCATTGGACGCTCCAAAATTAAAACCTCCAGCGGAGGCATTGTTTGCACCAACTGTTGAGGATGTCGGTGTTGATTTATTGGCATTGCTGCCACCAAATGCAAAAGGAGTGGTTGCTGCCGTTGTTGTAGTGGAGCCGAATGCAGGTTTCGAAGTTGCTGCACTGCTAACGCCACCGAATGTTGGAGTCGCACCAAAAGTAAATGCGGCCGGCTGAATTTGGTGGGCGTTTGCTGGTTGTAAATTGTTAGTACCCGCAATGTTGTTGCCAAATATCTTGTTATCGCCCGTTTTTGATGAGCCGCCAAATGCAAAAAGGTTACCGCTCGAAGGATTTGTGTTGGTTGCGGCACTCTTTTCTTCGCCACCAAAGTTGAAAGCCGACTTACTGACGTTACCGTTTGTTGTATTTGTAGTAGAGGTTGTTGTGATCGCTATTTGATTGTTACCACCGAAAGAGAAGGGAGTGTTTGCAGTAGTGGTCACAGCAGTTGACTTTTGACCTCCAAAAGCGAAAAGATTAGAGGCAGTTGCAGCAGGAGCTCCGGTGTTTGCCGTGGTAACAGCAGCGCCACCAAAGGAAAAAGACGGTTGTGTTATTGGCGCAGAGGTGTTTTGTGCGGTACTAGTGGTTGTGGCAAAAGCAAAGGGTTTGGCCGCATCTGTTGGACCCTTAAATGTATTACTCGCTGCAGTACTACCAAATACACTTGCTGATTGCGCTGTAGACACAGTTGGTTGGATTACCATCGATGGTGCTGAAGTGGTTGTTGTATTAGTTGCGGCGCCAAAGGTATATGTGCCGGTGGCGATAGTGTTGAAAGCGGTTGCAGATGTAGTACTTGCGGTTAGGGCTGATGCTGTAATGCTGCCACCAAAATTAAATGTGGGCTTGACAACTGTTGTACTTGTACTAATAGCGTTTGCTCCGAAAGTTATTGCTGGTTTTGCAGCTTCTGAAGAAACTGACGTTGCTGTTGTTGTCATAGAGTTTCCAAAGTTGCCAAATGCAGTTGGCGCTGTTGCTACCGTTGTTGAAACTTCTGGTTTCGTTGTTAATCCAAATTTAAATCCGCCAGCACTAACCGACGAGGTAACAACAGTAGTTGTTGTTATTGGTGCTACAGTTGTTGAAGTGGGCTTAGTAGGGGCTCCAAATGAAAATCCCTGAAGTTGGGGTACACTAGCGGAAGCTGTCGTGTTGGTTGCGGTTGCGGCATTTAAATTAAATGTAGGCGCGGGTGAGCTTATACTGCTACCAAAATTATTCGTAGGTTTTTGTGGAGTTAATTTAAGACCCACCAGTGGGGATCCTGTTTTTGTAGCGGTACTTGTACTTATTATTGGGGGCGCATTTGTTGAAGCTAAGCTACTGCTTGAAACTACTGCCGGTGCCAATTTAAAATCGCCAACTATTGAAGTTGTTGTTGTAGCTGTCGGCATAGATGAGCTTGTTGTGGAACTGCTTAGTGAAACCCCAACAGTTGACGTTAAGGCAGTACTTTTTGTAGTATTATCAGAGGTTGACACAGGTGGAACCAATGCACTTGTCAATGTTTTAACAGATTTATCTGTATTTTTTATAGTGAAATTAGCCGCAGTTTGTGTCGAGATTGCTGTTACCGTAGAAGCCATTGGTGTTATCTCTTTTCTGACGGATATATCTTTTTTTGTTGGGGTATTGCTCTCCTTTGTTGCGCTTTCTGAATTTTTATTGGATAATTTGTCTACCTCATCGTACCCCTCTTCGCCTTGGTAAATTTCTCCACGCAAACCACTTAGCATCATAGCCAGTTTTGACTTTTGGGTGCGTTCTATCAGTGGATTTTTCTTGTTTACTATTGAAGAGCTTTTTTTTGGTTTCACGAATTGTATATCAGCACATTCGTTATCATCTACAGTAAAGGTATTCTCTATTATTTCTCCACTATTACCATCAGATTTGATAAGTTTTGTCGATTCATTGTAGTTACGATTGAATAATGTTACTTTCGGTTTTTGCGTTTGATTATTTAGCAACACCGGTGATTCTGACACAGTCCGTTTGACTATACCTCCACTTTCCGTCAATTTGTCAGTACCGTTTTCTATAATATTATGTCTAGCGGCAACGCTAATACTTTGAGATGAAGGTGTTGTTGGTATAGGCGTTATAGGTGTATTACAGCTCAAGCTCTGCGTTAATTGGTGGAATCGCAGATCGGATTGTTGACGATGCATCTTCGATTTTTGTGTCTCATACTCTTCTGTACCACATGGTGGTGACCGTTGTTTGTTTGAACGCTGTTGCTCGTAAAATTTTCGTTTGTTTGCATGTATGAGACTTGAACTTAGTGAACTGGTTATATCGTTATTCAAACTACACAATCGTTTCTTTGCAATTTGTTCTGGCGAATGTTGACTTTGTAATGGTATGCGTACACTTGAAAATGCAGTTCCACAAGCACTATTCATGTTTTGGGTATGGGATGTAGGTACAACTATATGCTCACGCTGCCTTTTAAAACTTTGTGATGGAACGTGAATTGATGGAGGATTTATGTTGTGTATTCCCACGCTACGAACTCCAAGAGGAGCACTTAACGGATCGTACGACGTATCGTTAATTTCGCGGCTACAGTATTTTTTATTAACGTCATGTATTCCATCAGAATCCTGAAATAAATATACTTAATATTTTGAGTTAGGTAAGCTTTAATGTGTATGCTTACATCACTATTTATGCGTTTGCGTGAAATCTCTTTCAGTACATCTAAAACACTGCGAGTTGGCGCCAGCTCACTCTCTGTTGGAGGTGGATGCAAAATAGGGCGATTTTCGCTTGATATTTCTTCATCGCTTTTTTGAACACTAATCACAGAATTCGATCGAAGTAAACTGGACAGTGTGTTGCCATAAAAAATTGATTTTTCTAAAAGCAAATATACAATTTCATTAACCTCTATTAATTTGAGTTACGGCAGAAAACATACTTGGTGGGGCAATTCGTGTCATTGCTACATTTTGCTGTGTTGCGCGGTAGGGTAAATCAGTTTTCTGAAGTGGAGCTATAGAATATTGGCCAGATTTGCTGTACAGATTACTGGTCGACTTACTGCGGTTCAGACGCGAGCTACTTTCGTGATATTGTATAATACGAGACACCAGCCCTCGACTTTGAACATCTGCATATGTCCTAGAATTGGAAGAGTACAATGAATAAAATAAGTATTATTGAACGTACAATAACATTATTAACAAGAATTTTTACCTTGGATCAATTTTACTCAGGTTCAGTCTAGCTCTCTGTGGGCTGGTTGCTGTACTTTTGTTTGCACTGCTGCTGTTTAAACAAATGCTTGAATTACTACGATTTTTTTGATTAATAGGACTACCTCCCCAACGAAATTGATTAACAGTGCTGTCGGATAAAATATACTATTAAATAATTGTATTGAAAATTGTTGCATTTCTTACCTATTTCTCTCAGTAATGGCACTTGTGGTGCCATTCAAGTTTACACATGTCGATTCTGCAATTGGATTGGGTAAAGTTGACATATTTAAACTAAAACGCCTGTCCATTGCTCCATTCTTGTCCATGACGCACTCGTAAAACTAGTTTTTAATTTTTCTCTAAAAATAGTTTGAGGCGCGCAATACTCGCACAATAGAAAACATACAAAATACACGATTTTTTTTATATTGGTAATATTTCATAAACGCCACTAGTGTTTAAAATTTAATTGTATTAAACTCTGCACAAATTTCGCAAAAATTCGAAAATTGGTCTTGCAACGTGATGGTCTTAATCCCAAACCATCCCAAACGTCAACGAAGCAAAGGCGTCTGGCATTGCCAATGTTTTATTTTAAATGAACTCGTAATATTTTCCCAATTTGTTCAGAGAACGTTTATCATTTTCTGTGATGATATACGTTCTCTGATTGCTCACGGAGTTGCCAACATATCGAAATTATTCACGCAATTAAGATTTAATCGAGCGGAGCAAACAAATATTTATGAGTTTTTATAGTTTTGTAGCTCTATATTTTATTTTGTATTAGATTTGTAAAACGGATAATAAATTATAAGATTTCAATCTTTGGCTTATATTATAATATTGTTATAAAAATCGAGTTTTTAATAATTTGTACAATTGCAGAAATGGATAACGTAAATGACGTTTTTTTTTCGAACTGTCTTTATAAAGGCACTGTACACTTGAAAATAATTAAGCGTAATCTTAAGTATGTTGAATTAATTAATAAATGCATATGCGTTAAAAATAAATATTAATAATGTCAATAATGGAATCATCAGTCCTTTTTATCCTTTGCACAATTTTTAATTACCCGTTCGAAGTGCAAGTGTAAAAAGCAACCGACAATACGTAGGGGTCCCAATAATATGGCATGAATTAGATTTTGAAAAAAGCCACCCCAACGGAAAAGACCGCCACCCAGTAGTGTAAGGAACCAACTCTCAGCTCCTAAAATCGAAATGAAGTTACCGCGCTGAAAAGAAAAAAAATGAAATGATAAAGCGCAAAATGTAGTTCTTTCGAATTTACCAAGGCATCATTAAGAATCTGTTTCGCTACTTGTTGTGGTTCCGCCAAGCCTCCACCACCTGATATTATTTTCGTTTCTTTCGGTTTTGTTTTTTCCTCGTTTTCAAAACCAGGTGTATTAGTATCTGCTGGCAAAGCTAATGTTACCAAAATGCCCAGATGACGCGTTTCCATTGCAATGGTTTCAGCCATACCACGCACAGCATATTTTGAAGCCGTATAGGGTCCGTAGCCGTAAATACCGAAAAGAGCTGCTAATGAGGACGTAAATACAATTATACCCTCTCGTGCTTTCTTCATTTTAGGCAGGACATAACGCGCGCAGTTATAGCTGCCCCAATAATTGATATCCATAAGTTTTCGCGCATCGTCCACTGATATATCTTCATACACACCACAAATAGCCATTCCAGCGCAATTAACCAACATATATATATCTCCTAAAGCTTCCTCAACTTCTTTAAGAGTATTTGCTACATCGTCATAATTTGAAGCGATATCTAGACAACGATACTGAAATTTTTGATCCGGCACCTGGCGTATTACTTCCATTAGCGCCACAGCGCCACCTAACAAGATAAGATAAAAATGATTATGCCTTGTAATATGTCACTATATATAGATTAAACCAACAACTATATAACTACTTCGACGGATAGTATAATTAGACCTACTGAGTAATTTTTGGTCACGAGCAATTACGGTTACATTAGCCCCTTTCATTGCACATTCCACAGCTAGGCAAAGTCCAATGCCTCGAGAGCCTCCAGTTATAACCACATGACGTCCCACTAGCATTTTTGGTCGTTTACGCATGACGAACACATAAACACCAACATGCGCCAAAACGGCAAGTGATATCCACAACCATATTTCCAAACTTAATTCCATATTTTCTAGAAAATAATTCACATGATAATGTCGTTAAATAAAATTTATCAAATAGTTTTTATTCACCTTTAGAGCTTTGTATTTAACTTTAGGAAAGGAAGTGAAATGTGAAAACACTCTCCTTAGAAATTAGAAAGTTTTTGATTTCGTTTTTATCATTTACTTCGTTTTCTGCTGTCGGTAGCTTGCCAACAGGCTAGCATTAAAATATCGCTGAGGAATAAGAGAAACTTATACGTTAACTCAAATCTTTCCACTGTATATATTTTTCATATCAAAATTTATAAAAAAAAATAGAGTTAATTGGAATGCAATAGGAAGTTGTTCTGGTTTTCACTATGAAAGCAGAGGCGTTGCCACATACTGCTTAAAGTCATAATATTAATGTTGAAATCACTCTATACTAAATGATTTTAGAAAAAGTCATTTGTGTAAATCAATAAGAGAAATCCAATTACTAAAATAAAATACATTTTGTAAGTAAATTGTTACAAAAATTTATAGCTTTGATTGATTTATTTAAAATCATTCTTAAGGGCCAAGTCACTCTGTATTTCGAAAAATCACAACCAACTTAACTGAAGTTTCGCTCTGTATATTTCATAAGAGAGAGAATATAAAATAGTTTTGACAAATTGAGGAGAATTTTTCGCAGACGCTTTTATTGTTAATCAAATTTGTAGATTTGTTTTATAAACATTGAAAGCATTTCGTATCAATGAATTCAAGTATTACAATTGAACGTAAGCGCGTAGATTGCAACTCGTTGCCAAAAGGTTGGCAAAGAGAGGAAGTTCTTCGCAAGTCTGGTATATCAGCTGGCAAAGTCGACGTTTACTATTACAGGTAATATAGAAAAGTTTACATTTAGTAATTAGTTCAGTAAAAAATGGTCTAAAATAATTTATTGTATCTAATTATTACCAAATCTCATCAACCCTCAACTCACCCTCTCTACACCTGTGCAATGCACGTCCCTCTGCGCTTATACACTAAAACAAAATATTCAACCAAAATAATGTATACAAATAAAATCCCGCACGCATTTCACATCCCATTAATGCCTCGTTGTCCTCATTGATAATGTGTTGCAAAATAAGCAGCCCGACCGGTAAAAAAATTGAAAGCAAGCCACAATTAGCACGATGTCTGGGTGATGCCATTGACATTGGAGCATTTGATTTTCAAAGCGGCAAATTCGTACGTCATATGCCACCACCATCTATTTCGCTCTTCCGTTGCAGTAGCACAAGTAATCATAGCAGCGGAACTAGTGGCGGTGCAAGTGGAAATGATAATACTTCAATGCCGCCACCGCCACCACAATACAGTGGTGGTAACACTTTATCCCTATCCGTATGTTCCTCTCCAAATTCTTCACAATCAACTATAACAAATGCCAACATACTACAACCACTAATGCCAACAACAACATCTCATACATTAAAGCGCAAATTCAAAGCGCAGTCCCAATCCCAATCTCAAATTCAGAACCAGTCACAGACCCATCAGTTACAAGGCATGCCTTCAAATGTCATTAGTAGCGGTTGTGCCCCATCGAGCGCATGTGGTGCTGCAACTACATCAGCAGCGAATTCACGCCAACAATTAGAATTCAGGTAGTGCCGAAAAGTCATTTTTTATTTAATATGATTGAAGATGAATATGAAATTGTTATCCGTGTTGAAGTTGATTAAAAAATCGCGAAATACTGCATGTTCATTATGTGTATTCTGTTGTAATAAGTGTTATTAATTTTGATTGTTCGCCAATCTGCCAGTATTGACAAAGTCTGAGAAGAAAATCTAAATTGTAACAATAAATTGGATACAATTTTAAAATTGAATTTTATTGGCAATTTTTTACGAAGTTATGGGTTAGGCTAGGGTGCTTTTATCTGCTTCGCTGCTAATATTTGCATTATAATTTAAGTGTTTTTGTTATATTGTTTATTATGCATTCTCTTATTGCATGACCTAGTCAAATAACTCCGTGTAATTGATTTTTATTCTATGTACAGATATCTAAGCATCCATATGGACTAAAAACACACAGGTTTCAGTAAAACTAATGAACTAACTTCTACATACTTTTTTATATAGTCGCACATCACGCACAGATGCCTCTCTGGTGCCACCTATACGACAGACTGCATCGATTTTTAAACAACCAGTTACTGTAATTCGAAATCATGAGCATACTAAAGTCCGTAATGACAACACTAAACAGGCAAGCAGCCAAGACAAACCAAAGCAAATGTTTTGGGAGAAAAGATTGGAAGGTTTACGTGCATGCCATCCTACCGGTGAAGAGTTTGACGATATTGTTTTACCGAAGAGTATACGCACTATCGGGCCGAATGTTAATGAGCAAACAGTGCTACAATCATTGGCTACAGCTCTTCATGTGCTTAATGTGCCAGTAATGGGTCAAGCATCAACAAAGACTGAGATGAATAAAAATGCAACAGCATTTTTGAATCCCGAGCAACCGCTTATGCAAGCAGTTTTAGTGTCGGATGACGACATACGGCGACAAGAGGATCGAGTTAATGTGGCTAGAAAGAAATTACAGGATGCGCTTAAAGCTTGAATTAATTGTTCCGCAAAGTAAAACTTGCTCCCACACATACATAAGTATAAACTAGAATAGTTTTACTAACTTAACGAAGTAGAATTTTAAGCGGTATTGCGTATGACATTTAGTGTTTTTAAATTACGCGCTGAAGCGTTCAAACTATGTCTTCGTATAAACCATCATATAAAGAACTTTTTACAAATTAAAATGCTTTCTTTTTCTTTACGAAGTTAGGTGAATAACAAGAGCTCTTTGCAAGCAATTATGATATCCATACTCGAAATACATTAAAACTACTTATATATGTATCTTCCTATTATTTTATTAAACTAAAACTTAAAATGACTATATTGTATAATAGTTGGCGGTAGTTATATGTTTTCGGTAGAATGAGCTGGAGAAAGCTTACTAAACATACTTTATCATAGAAATTTGGTAGGTGCACGCATATTTGCTTTTTGGAAGGCAATTGTTTTCCTAATAACTTCATTATTAATCCATTTCATCGTCTTCCAATGCTTCATCATCTTCATACTCTAAGCCATCGTAATAACGCCGGGAATTCGAAAACTAAATTAGAAAAATTGAATAATTGTATTGGCATTATTACGCATATGAAAACATTAATGATATTAAAGAAGATACCTGCTTATAAACGCCACGCCAAGCAGCAAATGTACCCATAGCCACGACTGCACCAATTGCTGCCAAGATTTTGGTTTTCTTTTCGGACTCCAAGAAATGTCGCTCTGTTGCTGTTAGTAGGGGATCATTGGATGATTGACTTTTAATGGCTTTCAGTGAATTGAATCCTTCATTTTTGAAAATGTCTTTTGTTATGCGATTAATAAAATTCACTAAATTTTGACAGCCTTTTATGTGATTTTGTAGTGGATTATTGGGCAGTGTGGCTTTAAAAAGTACCGATAAGTACGAATAAACTATAGCATCGAATTCACTAAAGACATCACCGAAAAACCATACTTTCTTTCCTAACTTTTTGGAAAGCAGATTGACACACTTTTTCGCATTTGCGATGAGCTGTGAAAAAAATAAAATTCAGAGATTGTAGCTTTTTTCTTAATAAAACTATTAATGGCATACATACATGGTCCCCATCATGATTTTCCAGCTTATCGCGCGGGTCAAAACCACCCATCACCATAACAATATCGCAGGCCTCCCTCTGATAACTGCTTGGGTAAAAGAAATTGAATGGAAACATTGTTCTTTTTGCATACAGACTGCGCGTAGTATCAAAGTTGTTAGGTTCACCGAACATAAAATAATAGTAGTATGAATGAAGGTTGGTGAAAACCCAATTGGCATAAGCGGGTGAAAGCAACTTGTAGTTTTCTTGCAGATTGGCATCTATCGGGTAGCCCTATTGTGAGTAAAAATTTGCTTTTAAATTATTCAAATAAGTTTAAAAAATATCAAACGGATATATTATTAAACATACATTACTCTGCTCAAAGTTGTCGATAATTCCAATCATATTATCACTTATAAATTGATTTTGGCGAAATTGTGATACCACAAAGGATTTTACTGTATTCAACGTGAAAGAATTTTAATGTATGTATAGGGCTATAATTAGCATTGTTAAAATAAAAGAGCACCTGTTAGGGATCAATGATCGAAAGTATTTAAAAATATGTGATAAGCACACATTACAGAGATTTTTTTAAATTTAATATATAACCAGAATTTCTTCGATTTATTGATATTATTATTTCAGTACAATATTTAAAATAAAATTTATTATAACAATGTTTATTACAATATTTGTATCATTTCCATATATTTGAGTGATTGTGCTCACTTCGTCGTAACTACAAACAATGAACAAAACAATGTATATTTTGGCGCCATATATTTTAAAACATCAACTTTCTAGTTACGCTAACACTTAACATATTGCTTACTCTTAATCGCTGTTACTTTTTGTTTGCTTTCTGCTACCCACAACTTACCTCTTTATCCAAAAGCTTCTTGATTTCTCTGTAGCCACAGAACCTTTTATTTCCAATCTGTAAGTACGGTAATTTACCCGTGCTTGAGCGTATAGGATTAGCATTTGTTTCGATTTGCAGCGGGCATCGTGTGAATTTAACTAAACACTAGAAAATAACAAATAAAACATATGTAAGTAAAAAGTTATATACATTCATATATAAAATAAAGCTATATTGAAATATTTGCTAACTTCTAGCGATTGCTTGGTAAAAATTATAAAAAAAAAACAACGCTTCGATGTATAGTCAAGGTGATGCAACTTTTTCAATCTTAAAAGCAACGGAGTGATTGTCTGTGGGCGCCGCTGTTATATTTCTTACCAGAGCACGTAGGCAATCAAAGTCAATGGACGGCAGACCCCACTCTCCTTTATAAACATATAAAACACCTCCTAAATGCATATCGCAAATTGTCTAACACACGCCACTTCTTTGATAATGCATTTACGATTTCAAATATATGTATAAATTTTTTAAATTGCTATCACTAAACAGCTAAATAAAGATTGGTAACTTGTCTTGTAATCGTACGCGACATGGATGAGTACCGAAAATTTTGCTAGGTTAAGACGAAACGAAATCAGCTGATTTTAATCAAAAAGAAAACGGAATATAATATAGTGTTAGAAAATGCGATTTTTTTGCGATATTGCTACATCTACAATTCGTAAACATCCGTGACAGGAAAAGTATATTCAGATGTATAAATCTTCATTCTCTGCTAAAGTGAGCACCAAATGTGAAAATTTATTAAATTTGTACTTTTAAGGAACTTAATATAACTTACTTCGTGACCTACTTTGAATAATGGCATTGGTAAATTATGATAGCAGTTGCTCATCTGAGGAGAGTATTGATGATTG
The DNA here is from genome assembly GCF_023373825.1 of Bactrocera dorsalis. Lineage (NCBI taxonomy): Eukaryota > Metazoa > Arthropoda > Insecta > Diptera > Tephritidae > Bactrocera > Bactrocera dorsalis. The sequence continues at coordinate 319,629 of NW_026038062.1, forward strand.
CCACAAAACATCGATTCAGATGGAAGAAATCACAGGACCAAAATCAAAGATAGCTAGATTGACGCAGCCTATCGAACTAAAGAAGTAAGCTGTTCGTTTATTTATAATTATTTTAATTACAACCTTAAGTATCAATATATTTTTTTACATAGAACTTTACCTTGTGCACTGTCCTTGTTAGGTGCAAAGCCTGCCAACTCTGTACCAAACGAAGCACATTTAGATAATCCAGAAAAACACAATGGACGCATACGCAGTTTCAAACATGAACGTGGGAATTGGGCGACCTATGTGCATATACCAGGCAACCAATATTAAATGATATTTCCCCATACAATGGATAACAATTTAAATTTTAATTGCTCTAGTGCGGTCCGAAATGTTGGAAGATATCCAGGAAGTAAGCCAAGATGTATTAGCTGATGTCATAAAAGATTTACATGCTATAGAAGATCTACATATAAGCTTAAGTCGGACGGTTGTGCTTCAACATCATCACATCGATTCATTCGTCGAGTCGCTAAGAACAACTTTAGAAATTAATGCCAGGTAGTTTAGAAGAATTTAAGCGGATTGGATGTAAGCTAAGTTATTTTAATTTTAAATTTTTAAGATTTTCTATCAGCTTGCGGCGCTTACATTTTTACACCAACGCTGAACGTACACGTACGTTTATTGCACTTAAAGTTGATAATATGCATTACGATAAAGTTCATAAGCTAATGGAGAAAGTGGATGTTGTAATGACAGAATACAGACTTGAACGCTTCTATGAAGTAAGTGGGTATTCAATCGAGTATATATAGTATAATCATCAAGAAACTTTTGTAGGAACCGTCATTTCACATTAGCTTTTTGTGGTGTCTTGGCGATAAAGTCTCCGTGCTAAATGAATACTTGGATATTCTAGAGTCAGCTATAAATGTGGTGTTGGGTGAAAGCAATGCATTCAGTTTATTTATTAAAGAAATCAATTGCAAAAGTGGTAATAAGGAGTTCATTTTTAAACTTAAGTGAAATGTAAGTAAAAATAAATATAACTGTATAAAAATATTTTACTTTTCTTGTTCACTTCTTCTTGCCATTACTGCTTTGTTTGGCATTTTTTTCCTCTTCTTCCAAGCGTGCTTCCTCCTCCATCTCTAGCGCACGTTCATAGCGTCGTCCAAGTGGTGTTTTAGACCACCAGTTGTCAAAGGCTTCTTCCTCTTCGCGGTAAACTGGATCACGCATACTGAAAATTGCAAGTTCTTTTAAAAATGTAATTTATTAATTATTTATACATATATGTATATTCATATTTATAAATTCGTTTATGTGAATGAATAAAAACATGTAGATGAATTGAATATTTAATTTTGTACTCTCTGAGATATGGAAGTACAGAATAATAACCTCAAAGTGTTTATTATTTCGGCATGCGTTAGGGGTTGCGTACGAAGTTGCAGCTTCCGCTTACACGTTAAGACTTCTTTTAAGCACGAATCAATAGCGCCAATCGTATAGCCATCAGAGATCTTTGCCAAAACACTGTAATCCAGAGTTGATAAGCCGCCTGTGTATTCACTAAACACCACGTAAACATAAATATCAATTAACTAATGGATGTTGATAAAAGCTTGCATTTTCAACGCACTCACTTGGCTAGCGCCTTCCAAGCACTCGATCTTGCGCCATAGTCAGGTCGAGGTATATAAATGAAACGATTGTAAGTTTGTTGTAGGAGTTTTTGGTCCGCTTCCCAGGGTAGATTCGATGTGCCTACGAATAGTACACGATCCTCTGGAGCAATAGTCTTTATTAAACGTGGTAAATCTTTCTTCAAGCGCTTCGGGTCTGTACGATCTGTTTTGGGCACTTTTTTCATGAATGGACGCTCTGCATCACCCATATATATAACCGCTGGTTGCAGCAAACGCGATACCTTCGAAACCAAATGTATGAGCATTATTAGACCGGATTTTCCTGGGTATTTGCCCACTATATTGGCGGGTGTTAGATCAAACAGTACAGCACCGACTTCAGTGCAGATAGCATGCAGCAGCGCTTTCTTGCCAGAGCCACGTGGACCAGCTAGTAAAATCGAACGTATGAGTGGGCAAGAATTGCGTATGGGCTCTGAACCCAGTGGCAGTATACAGTATTCGATGAGAACTTGACGAATATCTCCAGCGGATGGGTTCGTACCGGAGCGTTCACTCAAAGCCTTATCGCCTATATATTGACTGAGACGAACTTCTGGATATTTGCGTATAATACCGTTAGTTACAAGCTCCTCGTAAAGTGATTCAGTCGTACGATCAGGGGTAAGATCTTTTTCCTTTTTCTTTTTACTTTTTTTACCTGAACGTCGAGTCTTTTTGCTGCTCTTTTTGGCCTTTTTGCCAATGGCAGTCTGAATAATAAATTAGCACAATTGAAAAATTTAACTGTTTTTTTTTTAAACAAAATATTCGTCTTTTATGTACCTGCAATAATTCCAATTCCTGTCGCATTAGCTCATCGACAGTGCGTCGACACTCTAATTCTATTTCTAAATATTTCTCATTGTAAATCATATCATCGTATTGAGATTGTGAGAGATTACCGCTCTCATCTTTGTTTCGCCAAACCTCATTGAACGTAGTTAATATTTTTAAGACAAACAGTTGTTAACAGTACATTTTTTATTAACTCAATGTAGGACCTACTCTTCAATTGCAGTTTTTATATCTGCAAGAAACACAGATTGTCCTGGATGAAAGTTCTCCCCATCTGCTTGAGTGTCATTGAAATTCAAGTCGCCGCTACGAGCCGGTGATTTCGATTTATCCTTAGTTTTACGTGACTCCTTCGAAGAACGCGCCGAGGAACGACTTAGCTCGCTTTCTGTGCCTATTGTAAGCCAGTAAAATAAAATAAAAGGCTTTAAGAAGCTTTAATCTTATCCGTTGGTGTTTCAAGTAACCGGATTTTAAGAGAGGTGGTTACAAACACAAGGTTTTGTAAAGCATCGGTGTTAAATGCACTCTTCCGAGAGTGCCATAAATAACCAACCTCTTAAACTCGTCCACTATGGTCTCTGACGATTGATTATGATTATATTTTGTCCCCAATATCCCTACCTGGACGACTAAATATATGCAGTGATCCTCCTTGTTCTTCACTCGGGAATTCAGGCAATTTTCCTGTTTTTTCATAGCATTCCTTTATCCAAGTTCGTAATTCATCGGTTATATCTTCGGTAATTGCAGCGCCCTGCTTACACTTGATTTCCTCTCGCACGGTGACTAGAGACGACTCGAGCTGTTGTTTATAAGCTGATTGCGTTGCATAGCGACGTTCATAAATCTAACCGAAAAGAAATGTTCAAATTCAAACCTACAACCCATTTTCGACAACCACAACACTTCTTTGTTATACCTCATTTAACTTTTCTTCCTTTTCTGCTCGTTTTTTTAGCATTGCAGCTGTGGGTGGTACCATGCCGATCAAAATCATTTCTTCCTGCTTTCGTCGACGCGTTATACGTCTCGCCGTATGACCACGCCATACTTTTTGTATCTTCATTGCAGCTAATAATCCCAAATCACTGCGCTCTTTTCCCTTCTCCTCAGTTTTACCTTTATCTTTTAGCATTCGTATCTCTTTCATGAAATGTGCCCGAAGTCGACCCTGACGTGCTCGCTCATGCATCTGCAATAAGCGTATAGCTTCGATTTCGGTCAGTTTTTCATCACTGGGATGCTCCTCTAGCCAACCCAACTTGACAAGAATTTCGTGCATGATACGATTGCGTTGTTCGATCTCTTGACGACGCTCTCGTAAAAAATACCGCGGTATGTGCAATTGAGTATCGTCGGGTGTTAACTGAAGTCGTAGGACAACTTCATCATTGTAACTGAACTCCATTAGATCAATATTAACGAGATCATGCTTGAGCTCAATAACGCGACCCAAACAAGAATCGAGTAGCTTACGCACTAAGAGGCGTTTTTGTGGCTGTATCATCTTGTCATAGATATCCTGTAGTCGATTGGCGATACCAATGTAACGTAAATAGAACTCAAAGACTGTGGTTTGTATGAGCTTCTTTGGCTCGGTCACAGTTTCCACATCCGGCAGAGTCGATGCCAATGCGGCTAGTGCAGTTTCGAAATTCTGACCTTGTTGTTCGTCGGCGACTGCCAGAAGATCAATTTCATGATGTGTTTGGTGCCAAAGTTCATTGTAAAAGTGATTGGACATGGCGCGCGTCAACAAGATAAACGAGATAATTGAACCGTTGTACAGCACAGTTAGGTTTGAAATGTAATGATTATGAAAAACTTAATGCCGCTAAGAGTCAAACTTGTTTGGTAACTAAAACGACTGCAAACCTCCATGACAACGATGATAACTAAGGGACTTGATGTTTTTTCCTTACTGAAATCGGATGGGTTGTAAATATCGTTGCAGTTTTTGCATATAACCGTGCAGACTTCCGGGCAATAAACTTTCGAAGAGGCGGCAGTAGCCAGTACGGTATAAAGTTGAGAGCACAAAACATTTATCCACTTTCTCCCAGATTTGTTTCACAGTCAACCCTTACAAGGTAATGTTTCTAAAAACTCGCATTAAATGGGTAATTCCGACAATATGGTGAAAAATGAACCTTCTAAAATTTTAGTGTCAAATAAGTGTAAAGGAGGCTCACATAGTTGTGCTGTTAAAATACTGCGTAGGTATAATAATGATAATGGACATATTGTATATCTGCCCATAGGTAGACAGTGGATCATAACGCTTTAAGTTATTGGTAATAGATCCATTGAAGTTTTAGTGTTGACCGCTGAGCGATGATCAAGATGTGGAAAAAAAAAATGTCTGTCATGTAGTAAAACACACGACCCATTGCTTGGGTTTTCTTATTTGCTCAGTAAGTTACTGTCAATAGTGCAAACTTGCTCCGTTATAAGAGGCAAAATTCATATTTATTTTTGTTTGTTTTAATTTATTTGAATTTTTCACATTGTCACTGTCATCATATTGAATATAGTTATTATTTTGTGTATTATTGTTTTAGTTGTATAATCTAAGCAAATAATTTAATATTAATTAAACAATTAGTGAATTATTATGATAGTGTATGTATGTATATATGTGTATATAGATACTTGTAATTTATGTATTTATAAATGTCTATGTACTTCTACCTCCTTATGTAGGTTTGTATTAATTATTATTTATGTATTACACAAATGTTTTATATCATATATTATATGTATAATATACATATATGCATAGGTATATGATTATTGTTTATGCAATGTTCTCTTGATTTTTACTGTGATATTTACTTATCTCTTTATTTGCTTTTCATGCGAATTTTGCTTGTTATTTCCTCATCATGCTTCATACACTCTCTAAAGTAATATTGTACGGATGCTTACATATATTTGGTATGTGAACATGTTATTAGACTTTTATATTTTATTTTTGCTTTGTAATCCAATTTTTCCTCAGTTCAACTGGCAAAAATTTAAAGATTCCGCTTGCTTTAAGAGTGCTAATGTATTAAGAGATTTTTCAGATAGTAAATAGTTTTAGTTTAGTTTTTGGAAACAAATGCAATTGATTGTCGTAATTATGAATGTAAAATATAATAATTAAAGAGTCGCACGTTTTCGGAGTTAATGTTTACAAGCATTGGAGGAGAGAGGGGGAGTTCGAGAACAATTCAAGGCGTGAACAGAGCTCTCAGAGGGGCCCGTGCTCTGCAAAAATATTGTGCCAATTCTTTTCTCCAATAATTTTCTACAATTGCTATAATTTCATAACAATAATTGCATTTATTATACTCTGAACAGGGTATATTAAGTTTGTTACGAAGTTTGTAAAACCCAGAAGGAAGCGTCGGAGACCCCAAAAAGTATATATGTATATAAACGATCAGTATGTTGAACTGAGTCGATTTAGCCATGTCCGTCTGTCTGTATGTACTTATATGTATATACGAACAGTCCCTCAGTTTTTAAGATATCGTTTTGAAATTTTGCAAACGACATTTTCTCTTCAAGAAGCTACTAATTTGTCGAAACTGTCGATGTCGGACCACTATAACTTATAGCTGCCAAAGAAACTAAACGATCGGAATCAAGTTCTTGTATGGAAAACTTTCACATTTGACAATGTATCTTCACGAAATTTGGTATAGATTATTTTCTAAGGCAACTATGTAATCTCCGAAGAAATTGTTCAGATCGGCTTACTATAGCATATAGCTGCCATAAAACCGAACGTTTGGAATCAAGGGCTTCTATGGAAAACTTTCACATTTGGTGGTATCTTCACGAAATTTGACATGGATTACTGCTTGAGGTAATAACATAATTTCCGAAAAAATAGTTCAGATCGGATTACTATGGCATATATGTACACTCGGCGAAAAAAAAACCCACACAGTCGAAAATTTTCTAATTTCCTATTTTGAATTGTCACTATTTGCTCAAAATTCACTATTTGTCTTATTTAGCTGTTTTGTCATGTGACTACATTATTTTACCTTTATTTTTACAACCGTTAGAGTCCGCACGTGTTTATTACAGAATTTGCGTTTTTTTCTTTTGGATCAGTTGTGAAAACTAGTAAAGTTGAACACGGTGGTGTCAACCAAAAAGAAAGCAGAAATCGTAGCTTTATATAAAATAAATTATCCAAAGGTCAAAAAATGGGCATAAGAGATTGGAACGTGCGTATTATACATAATTGAAAATTATACGTAATTTAATTAAATAGAAATTAGAAATAAAAAAGGGTAGTGGACGTCGGAAAACAGTAAAACGTCGTAAAAAACGACAAATTAAATGGATGTGCATTAATGATCGCTTTCAACATGTTGGAACAATCAATTCAACATTTTACGAAACCGCTGGGGTAAAAATCACTACAAGTTCTATACAAAATGTGCTGAATAGTCTTGGATTCCGAGCACGACGTCCAGCCAAAAAGCCACTTCTCATTATACGAATGAAGAAATACCGACTAGAGTGGGTAAAATTACACAAAACTTGGACTACATCAGATTGGGGAAATGTTATTTTCTCCGATGAATCGAAATTTAATTTGTTGGAACCTGACGGAAATGGCACAGTGCGTCGTAGGAAAAGGGGAACGTTTTTTGGAAAACTGTGTTTGGCACACCGCAAAGCATTCCCCTTATTTAATGGTGTGGGAGCTGTAACCAAGTTTGGTGTTGGGCCGCTAATTATTCTAAAAAGATCTGTGAATTCCGAAATATAAATTGGAATTTTGAGAGAAGGCGTTTCGCCAACTATTGAACAGCTGTCCGAATACGCCCAAAAAGTTTATTTTCAGGATATTTCAGCCCCTTGTCATAGAGCCATAGCGGTAACCAAAGCACAAAAATATTGAAATATATTTTTTAATAATTTATTACAAACATTTACAGGTTTCAAAACAAAAAGATTTTTATGGAATAGGGTCTCTCACGGGGCCAGGAAACAGTTCAGATCTCAATCCAATTGATAACTGCTGGCATTATTTGGGCAAAATGGTGGTCAAAATGATAAGAGAAAAGCGTCCAAAAAGTCGAAAAGAAATAGAAAACATTGTTGAAGCTGTGCAGAATGAAGAAATTAATAAAAATTATCTGCAACGCTTTTTTGAATCCATGCCTAAACAAATATCGGAGGTTATTAGGCGAAGGGGTGTTCTAAAAAATACTAAGAATTTTTTTATACAAAATATGTTATTTTGATTCGTTAGGTATTCTAATGCTAAATAAAAATCACATAAAACACAAAATATGTGAATAACTTGTTTAAAAATTACATTTTTGTTCATAACAAAATTTACTTCTGTGGTTTGTTATGTGTGTGTTTTTACGTTTTTATCTATAACAAGTGTTAAACTACAAGTTTTTTTATATAAAAATGCTTGACCCTCAAAGAAAAATGATTATCTTAGAATAATATGAATCCAAGTTTTGTGCTATATAAAAGCACTCTGTATAGTGCGTGGGTTTTTTTTTTCGCTGAGTGTATATGTATGTATATGCACCTGTGAAGGGTTAACGTTTTTTCTGGTTATAATTAAAATTATGCTCCTCCAGAGCTCTCACAAGTAAACATCAATTAAAAAATAAAAAATTATCAGATCTGCATCAATGTTTCTTCTGTATGCTTTACTCGATCATTATCAAGTTATAATTTTCTCGAGCAATATAACCTATATCTTCCCTGGGCCCCGATTTTCTCTATGGTATTGCATACAAGCCAGAAATATTGGTTATTAGAACTTTTACCAAAATATAGTTTTTATTTGAAATGCAATCCAAAAGCGTCCAAAACTTTGCAAATACTTTAATTGCAAATGGAAATTAAAAAAAAAAACAGTATCTGAAATTTAAAAATCAAAAGAATTTTAATTTCAATATATAAAATCAGGCTTTTTATCGTATTAATATTACCAATACAGAACTAATTTTCCGCCTAACTTAACTGAGAGCTGCTCAGCCATAAGATCAGATAAATATTTCTAATGTCTATGTTACCGTTTTGAAAGACTTAATGCTGAATCAAAGATTTTATACACATTGGAGAAGCAACGGAATAAAGCTTTGGAGTAATTATCATTTATAAAATAAATTATAACACAGTGGGTATGACATCAATTAATGATGTAATGATCAATAAAAGCAAAACAATATGAAATCCGTTAGTAAGTTGTAAATCATAGTATATATCCATAAATAATTATATTTTTGTTTAAATCAACTGCATTTGTTCCAAACAAAACGTTTAGTGTTATTGAGGACACAACTTTTAGTTTGTATTATAATTGTGTAGAACGTTACGGAATCTTGAGAAGTGCAAATTTTATGTAACGCTATTAGTTAATTGTAAATAGTTTAATTTTGACTTTTAAATGTTTTCTGTAATTATTTAAACTGATAATTTTGAAATGCACTTCTGTTATGTTGTCTGCGAAACTAGTCTTATGTCGAGAGTGTTTCTTTGTTTGTATGCAGTATAAAATATCTTGTTATAACACCTTTCCAAATAGTTAGAATAGTAGTAAGAGTAAGTTATGTAGATCTGTGCTGCCAGCAATGCCTGCTGTTGTCCAAACAATGACTTGAAACACTAAATTACTGAATTTAAACTTTCGTAAAAACAATTCAACAAATACGCGCATCTAAATTAAATGTGTTATGTACATATACTCTTAACACGTATAATTACATAAATGTTTAAATTAATTAATGTTAAATTAGTAGTTTGTATGATCATGATATGAGGATGAGTTGTATGTAAATATGTATATGTGTGTGGTTTTTTGCTGTCGTTGGAAACTCTTTACATAATGTAAATATATTTTTCTTAACTATATTCATATGAACTTAGTTAAATTATGTTTTAGATAGTTTTTCACTTTGCTTGTTTCACAAGCAACGTATTTATACAAAACAGCAGTTATACGAGTATAACTTGAGCGAAGAGACAACGCAATTCAGAGAGAATACGTTTTTTTAAGAATATTAGTAGTAACCCCAAGCAGATTAATTTATAAACAGCTGGGTAGCGATCAGCAGCAGTTCGAAACAAATTTTTGAGTACACAAATTGAAATCAGATTAAAGTTTTCGAAGTTTGAAATGGTTTTGCGTTGTTTACACAGCTTTCTAATTGTAATTTAATATAAAATTTTGTTTATCGTTTCGTTTAAAATTCAAATTGACGTATGATTATAATAGTTGAGCAATATATTTGTGTATAGATTCAACATTTTTATGCCAAAGATTATTAACATAAAATTTAGTTGATGTGATTTATACTGCTTCCTTAAATTTTTATACAATTTATTTCTGCTAATTTTAAATTATAAAAAAATTCTGTAGTATTTGTTTATACTTTTGTGTGGCTGTCATGTGCGAATATTTGAGTTTATACCTGTAATTGTTTAATTTTACGTTAACTGCTTACTAGCTCATTTCCTGTTGTCACTTCAAGTTCTCACATATTCTTTTCAAACAATAAATTTTAAGCAAATTAACATTTTATTACATTCATGTCCACAGGTTCACATTAATATTATGTATTTATAAAAAAAAAATGGATTAAACAAATAGTGTATGTGTGTGTGTTTGCTAATGTGTCTTCGTATAAATAACGTAAGTAAACTTAACATACAATTGTCGTAGCAGCAGTGTTAAATAGTAATATAGTAGTAGTAAATAGTGTTGTAGTACAACATAGTTATTGTAATTAGAAACTAAAAACAAATATACGCATATAAATAATCATCAAAACTAGATAAATTTTTATATTTATTTTATGTTCTAGATTAAGTTTTTAAATTTCATTTTTAATTCACATTTAATTTGTCAACTAGCTGCTATCGTTCAATTTTCACCGGGTACGCACGTGCATTGGCGAAACGAGCGCTATCATTTGCCTTTTATTACACAATATGTATTTTCTTTAACGCCGTTCAAAAGTGCGCTACCCAGCTTATTCTTACATTTTCAACTTAATTAAATTGCAAATACATTTACTTAAAACAATACAAATAAAAACAAACAAATTGTTGAAATCTAACATTTTACAATTTTATGCTTACCAATAAATGTCCCTTTCTTTTAATTTATAACCTTGCTTTAGTGTTTCTAACCTTAAACAATATTAATCATAATTCATAAATATATATATATCTGTGTGTGTGTTTATTACTTGGTAATTTAAGTTGCTCACTTCGATTGGATTGGATTGTTTTAAATGTTTGCTGTTTGCAGTTTGTTTGACTGTCACACCCTACACTCGTAGTGCATTGCAATTATGCTCTCACGCTGGTGTAGTGTTCTTCAGGTGCAACAATTTAACTTTCAGTTCGGAGAATGTTGGACGTTTCGAGGGATTCAAGTCCCACGCCTGCCGCATCATCTCGTATATTTCTGGTGGACAACCCTCGGGTGCCTCCATTTTATAGCCAACTTCAACGTGTTTGACGACGTCGTTGAGGGGCTAAGTTAAAAAAAATAAGTGAATAAACATTAAACAACTCTTAATATTTGAATAAACACATGCTTAAGGTTTTTAGCTTAATTTTGTTTTGGAAAATCCTCGAATAAGTTAAATCATGGATACTTACTATGCGGGGGTAAGGAACTCGACCGAATGAATAGATTTCCCATAACAAAATACCAAAACTCCACATATCGGATTTGTTGGAGAAACGCTAAAAGTACAAATTGGAAAATTGTGTAAATGCTTTAATGCTTGTATATGTTGAACGTTATTTAAAATAGACAAATATTATTCACATACTACTTAATAAAACAATTCATTTTTACATACACCATTCTTGAGCGCTTCAGGCGCCGTCCATTTTATGGGCAATTTGCCCACATCCAGATTATAGCATTCTTCACGCGCCAAACCGAAATCGGAAACTTTGGCAACGCACTCTTCGGAGATTAGTACGTTGCGTGCGGCCAAATCGCGATGCACGACTTTTTTAGCTTCCAAATATTCCATGCCGGAGGCGGTATCGCTGCGCGATAAGAACAATATTATATAATAACAATATATGTAGCTGTGTACATATGTATGTATATGACATGCATTGCATACTCACTAGGCAAAATTGATTTGATCCTTTTTCGTAATATGCTGGCGTCCACGCGAACGTAGATAATCGACCAGCGAACCTTTGCTCATATACTCCGTTACCAAGTAGATGTGTTTGCTTGTAAACACCAATCCTATGAATTTTACCAAGTTTTCGTGCTCTAATGTACTGTTGAGTGGAAATAATAAAATAGTTTTGTGTTAAAAGCAAACAGCAGCATATAATTTTTTGTAGACATACGTCATAACAGAGGCTTCCGCTAAAAACTTTTGTACAGCGCCCTCATCTTTGAGCATCTTAACGGCGACTTTTTCACTACGCAGTATACCCAACATCACATCACCGAACTCGCCTTTGCCAATGCTTTCGCGTAGCTGCAAATCAGCCTCCGGTATGACCCATCCTTTATCAAGGAAATCTTTTGAATTAATGCAGAACTCCTGTCTTCCCTGCTTGGGTAAACATTTGATGAGTTGTGTGCAAAGGCCATCGGCATCAGCTTCATAATGCTACAATTTCGGACAAATAGTCAGTGCGTAAAATTGAAGTAGGTAGTAATAGTGAGTCTTACCGCAACTAATTGCCCCAGATTTTCAAAGTACTCTTCATCGTCGATGGTTAGTTTATTGCCCAAATATTTGACACGATAATGTTCCACTTTGCCCTGAAAGCAGACGCATAGCGTATAGTCGCCCGGGAAGTTCGTCGATTCACGCACCAAAAAGAGGCCGTCTTCGCGTGGTTGCAATAGATGTTCGGCTTCGTCGCGTGTTATGCTGCCATGGAACCAACTGATCGAAGCATATAATTAAGTATTAGAGAAAAAAAACATATTTTTTAGAAACAAATTTATGTTGAGGGAAAGAAATTAGCGGTAGGCATTTCTATAATATGGTAAATATTGTTACAACAAAGACAACACTACCATAGATCTGGCTTACATACGGGAAGACAATTAACAGCGATTCTTGTTGCTTTTTATCGCGTTTCAAGTATTTTCTTACTTTTGACTTGGACATTTTGGTATCCTACCCTACCAAAGAGGGAGCTAAAGCTTAAATGGTAAACAGAAACGATATTACACTATATATGTAGATGATTTTGCGTTTGCGTATACCATTATTAGTGATAAGATACAGAGATAGTATTTGAATAGGAAAGTGTTGTAGTTGCTGTATAAAAACTTTTCAAATATATGCCGGCACCAAGGGATGTTGTTGTTGGCCAAAAGTCATGCCCACCAACTTTATTGAATGCGATGCATTTTATGCCCATAACGGGATATAAAAAGTTTGCCACGAAGTTTGTAACTCTCAGAAAGAAGCGTCGGATACCATATAAAAAATAAATATTAAATGATCAGCACGAGCTGATTCGATTTAGCTATGTCCATCTGTCTGTATATAGTCCAACAGCTTTTGAGATTTCGATCTGAGATTTTGCACGTTCTTTACTTCCCAGGGAGCTACTCCTTTGCCGAAACCGATATCGGACCAGTATAGCATATTAGCTGCGGTACAAACTTAACGATCGAAATAATGTCCTTGTGTCGAAATTCATTTTTATTTGACAAGATATCTTTACGTAATTCGATTTGGATTATTGTCCAAAGCATTATATTTGTTTAATGACGTTTTCAGAAGTCAGTTGTCGATGTTAATACAAGACCCTCTCGAATATCTATAGTAAAGTCTTAAGTGATTTACCTCTGACAAGCTACATAACTCGTGTTCTTTTCATTGTGCTAATGTGATGTTTAAATACCCAGGATCCTTGGCTTGCTATATACATTTTGATTATCTATGTATATATAAATACATACTTACATAGCTATATAGTGGACAAAACCAATAAAATACGTATGTATGTATGTGCATAATGCTTGCACAATAATACAGATAAAAAGAAGAGATAAGCGGATGACGTGTGTCCACTTTATAGGTATTCAAATTTAGTTCGTATCATATTAATAAAAGAGCGTTATTAGAAATTTGTGAGTAGAGGGGTTTTCGAGGTTTATGTTAACGTGGCTATAATAGTACTTTTCGAAAAGGCAATCATTTTACTTATCGCTACAATAAAATTATAATTAATTTATATTTTATTTATTGAAGCTCTACCGCTCATTTCAATAGCAATAATAATGTGCCTAAGTCGATTGCCTTGCATTGCATTACTTACGGCATTGCGTTCAGTTTAACCTCACATTTGCGTTGAGGTTGTAAATGATGTTGATTCCCGCCTCCTAAAGCGTTAGTGGGTGAGTGCAAAGCTGCCACTGCTACGCTAGCATTACTTGCCCAGGCATTGCCCGCCGAACTGCCACTATCAAAACTGTGCAAAGATGTGGACATGCTTGTACCAGTTAAGCTACCGCTACCAGCAGCCACACCACCAGCACTACTACTCCCGCCAGCTGTGTTCAGTGATATCACCGATTGCGTTTGCTGTTGGCTGCTCGTAAGCGATGTGGGCGCTTGTGTTTGATGCAATAGCATATTGCTACTGTGCAAACCGACGCCCAAACCGGCCACATGGGCGCCACTTTTTGGTGGTAAGCCGCGCTCATGTAACGATAAGGCGGCACTATGCTGCGCCGCATTCAATGAGGACGACATCAGATTATTGTTACTATTGCTGGAAGCATTCGCTAGCAACTGCAAGTGCTGCTGTTGCTGTTGTTGTGTGACGGCGGCCACCGCGGCGGCTGTCACACCACCCGTGGGCGCACAATTACCGGTAGTTGGTGCAAAGGTGGATAAAACGTGTGCATGTGCATGCGGCTGTGTCGTAGAGCCGGTCAATTGTGCCGTCTGCTGTTGTTGTTGCTGCTGATGATGATGATGCTGCTGCTGTTGTTGTTGATTGGGTGATTTTGGTGAATGATTGCTACCAACCGCGGTCGATATTAAATTATGACTATTAAGTGCATGCGAGGACAAATGGATTGCGTTGTGATGTTGACTCTGAAAACAAAAACAAATTACAATAATTCACACTAATATTTGCTGCAATAATTACCACATTGTTGTGATGATGCGGCGGAATATTCGGCGGTACAATGTGAGGCTGCGATTGACTCAGCTGTTGTTGATGCAACAAATTGGCACCAACGCCGCCAGAGTTCGCCAAACCGATGCTCCCCGCACCGGCAATGCCACCACCCCCGCCTGTTCCCACGCCAACGCCAATTCCTAGGCCAGCGCCACCAACGCTATTAGCGTGATTGGGTTGCGGCGCGGGTCGTTTATTATGTCGCAAAGGCGCTGTCGGCGGCATTTGATGCCCGGTGGATTGTAAAAACCATGGATCGCCTGCTGAATTGGCCGCCACTGTCACAGATGGTTGCGAGAAGCCGCGATGATGACCAACCACTGTTGTTTGTCCGCTATGCTGGGTCGCCGTGGCGTGACTGTGCATCACTTTTTTATTGCTCGCTTTTGGC
Source organism: Bactrocera dorsalis (assembly GCF_023373825.1). Lineage (NCBI taxonomy): Eukaryota > Metazoa > Arthropoda > Insecta > Diptera > Tephritidae > Bactrocera > Bactrocera dorsalis. Next base: position 334,683 of record NW_026038062.1, read on the forward strand.
GAGGGTGTGAACGCAGACGACGACGCCGGCGTGACAGCCGTTGACGTCGCTGGCGTTGGCACTACACCAGTTGTTGTACGTGTGCACGCTAATCCAGTTGCCGCAGTGGCGCTACCAACTTGTGTAGCGGAATTCTTTGAAGTTGGCGCTTCACTGCAAACTTCGACGCTGTTGTGGTGATATTCTATCGCAGCAGTATTATGTTTACTATTAGTGTGACTGCTACTACGGCCACTCAGTTGCTGCCCACGTTTAAAGTGTTGCACTGCCTGTTCTTTGATTTGAGGTGTGTTTGGCTTTTGCTGAGTTGCTGAGGTTACTTTGGTCGTAGGTGTTCTACTGTTTGTTGGAATTGGGGTATTTGCGGCAGTCGGTGTTACTTCGTTAGTGCTACGGCGGGAATTTAAAACTGTTGCTGCTGCTGCGCTTATGTGCTTTAAGCCAGATATGGGCGACTGCTGTTGTTCTGTCTGCGCCTGCAGTTCCTTAAACGAGTGCTGACTCTTACTATTGCTTTTTGGGTGACGATTTTCTTTCGAAATTAAAGCGTCCTCGTCTGCAAATATAAAATAACAGATACAATTTTCAAGGGCTTTGCAAATAGTTATGCTTTTTTTGTTGGTTTGAAATGCTGAAATATAATTTAATATTTAACATTTCATTATTTAACATAACACTTTATAAGTCGTTTAACACCGTCGAAGGCAAAGCTAACCACACACTCATTGTTGATTGTTTATTTTACATTTTCGTTGAAATATACTTCTATTACATACATATATTAATTTACCACAACATGTGAAAAAAATAAAAGTCTATAACAACAATATTACACGTATTACGTAAAAAGTACGGAAATTAAACCACACTCCCAACTGGTGGCTTCTCGTCGTTCAACTGCCGTCCCACAGCCGCGCTAATAGCAATGTGATAATAAAAATTCAAGTTCAAATGCGAATTCTCTGAGCTTTTGATATGCTACTGTTATTCTCATGTACGATTCTTTTTTTATTTGCAATTTAATTTCCATTTGATTCACAATTTTAAATGAATTCAAATTAATGCGGCAGCTGGAATTCTATTTACGCGACTTATTAGCTGAAAGCGTAGCATTTTTAATGGATCGACTGTCACGCCGCCAGCTAGACAGAATATAACGATGTGTAGCAAACTTGTATGTTCGTAGTTATTTGTGTACGACGCACAGCTATATGTAAAATAAATGAATGAGTAGTTTAGAAAATTGTTTGTGAACGTCGATTTTTACCATTGTGCGGTATGCTCGGTTTTGGCAATTACATTCAATATTACTCAAACTTTTGTAGAGTTGCTAAGGAATTTAATTTAGTCCTGCAATCACAGTAGCTAATAAATAAGCATCAAAAAGTAGTAATTTGAAGTCTACTTGTTATTTGAAAAGTTGATTAATCAACTTGTCCATTAATTTCTTAACCAAGCTTAAATCGGTTCGTGGTCTCATCAGAGATAATCGTGCGCTTTTTCGTACCTGGGGTGGATCTGGACAGGTAACTCCTATACCATCACCGTTATAATAACATATAATTATTTACCATCTGATTAAATTTGATTCGGACTGGCCTATATAAACAGTGCGTGCAATTTTTTTATGTTCGTGTGAAGTTTGATAAAAAAAAAATAGAACAACGACTTTGTCAATGCCTTTAAAATCGAAAAAGTTAAAGGGGTAAAGTAAAATAGAGCTTAAAAATTTCCCTGCTGACATTATAGATATAGCAGAGGATTTCAACATCAGTTATGAATCGATTGAATACAGGTTGCTATGGATGTTTTGGGTATGAAGAGTGTCGATGCTAGACTCATACTAAAAGACATAAATTTTTTCAGAAGCCCATTTAACCGATAGTAAAAATTTGTATTAAAATACATGAAAATGGAGGTTTTGAATAGTTGTCAAAACTGGCGTTCTCTATATGAACCATATCCGCTAATATAATTATCTTATGAGTGCCAATTAAAGAGTGAACTAAAGATTTAATAATGAAATGTGAAGCTTAGGTCATTGTCTTTTATTGCATTCAACTAAATTACTGGAAATATGACTCATACTCCCTTCAGACACTGATAACTTTACGAATAAAAACAAAAATAACGAGAGAACTTCGTTAATAAGAAGATTCATATTAACTCAAATAATTATATTAAACTACAGGCACATAAACAAAGATAGCACATCTCTACAAAGTGTAATAATACTAAAGTTATGTCATTCATATTCTACACTCAACGCATATGAAACACTCATCCATCTCATTGTTGTCACGTACATGCACACTCATTGTCGTGTTTAACTTGTTAATTTAACGCGAGCGCATGCGTCCAGTGTATGAAGTCAAGGTCAGATGCTGACAACTCTCAAGTGATTAATTGCATTAAATGCACCACAAAGTGGATAAGTGTTAGCCAATGAAACAGGCAAAGTGTGCCCATACTATTTTTTTCACATTAATTTATATATTTTGATCCGCCATCACAGAACACATACGAGTATAGTATTATGACTGCTTTGTTTTGTTTACCACGGAGTTTTTGCTATTGGAACAAGTCCCTATTAGAAGCTTTTTTTGTCCAATTACGATTTTATTATATACTCGTAGTGAGAGTATAAGTAGTTCTGATTGAATAATTATCTAGATAAATTTTCAAGTAACCGCTAAATCAGTAAAATTTTTTCACTTGTGGATAATTCTAAAAAAATTAAAAAATTAAAAATTTTAACATATTTTTCTGAAAGTTGAAAGTCGCCTTTAAAAATAAAAGAACTTGAAATATGCGTAAAACACTGTAAGAACATTCATAAGACTAATTGCAAATGTAAAATTTTTATGGTGAACAAGTACATATGTATGTATGCTTTTCAAAATAGCTAGCTGCAAAAAATGTACTTTTGAAAATGTTGACTCAGCTTGAAAAGACGAGCAGATGCAGATATGTATGTTGTACATACATTGTAGTACAATATTATTATCTGAAGTAAGTCTCTTATTTATTAGTGAATTACACACATCTTACCAAGCCAGCATATTATTACAAAAAAAAAGTAAATTAATTGCAGATAATGATCATGAATATAATGATTAAGTATATTTATTAAACAGACAACAAATAAAGGAGCTGAGTTTTTGGGAGTTACTAAGCTGCTAGTTCCAAAATAACCCAAGAAATTTGAGGTAATAAAAAAAAAAATAAAAAAAAATTAAACAAAAATAAAAAAAAAATTAAACAAAAAAAATTAAATAAAAAAACAAATAAAAAAGTTAAACTTCTGGTGAAAAAATAAATAAGCGATTGAAAGGTTTATATTTCTTGAGAAATGCAATTTTAAATAATAACTAAGTCGTGTTATTTAATAAAAATTCAGTCAGAAAAAAAATTGTATATCAAATGAAATTAAACTAAATAATTACTGAAAGGGTCTAAAAACATCTTTATCTTGATTTTAATTGGTTATTTTATACACTATGTCAAATTTCGTGAAGACGTCTTGTCAAATAAAAAAGTTTTTCATACAATGACTTGAGATCGATCAACAGCTATGTTACTATACGCTTTAGTGGTCCGACATTGTAGATTCCAAAAAATAATAGGGAAGAAAAAAAGTGTGCAAAATATCAAAATGATATCTCGGGGACTAGGTTCCCGAAAAATAGAAAGACGGACATGCTAAATCGACTCAGCTCATCGCTTTGATCATTTATATGTATGTATACTCTATGGGTATCCGACGTTATTTCTGAATTTTACAAACCTCGCGGCAAACTTAATATACCCTGTTCAGGGTTTACTAAAGTTTTGTCGTAAAATAAATTTAAAACAACTACAGTTTTATCGTAAAATAAACTTATAATAATTTCAAAAAATCAACACTTTCCCACAATAGAGTAAGAAAAAAAGAACAAACAAAAAAATACAAATAGTTTATATTTTTTTTTGTTTTTAATTACAGCGCTTCCGCTTCCGTTTTTCTCTACTTTAACAGCATAAAATGAATTAATTAATTATTAATGATAAATTAGTTATAACGAATGTATATGTATGTACATATGTAAAACAGAGCAACAATATTTAAAATTGATTTAAAAATTTGTACATCAATTCTATTTACACCATAATATATTTAATAACAGTGAAAAAGTAAATAGCAAAGAAATTGAGATGTAAAACTCTTTAAACGACGCTCTCATATGAAGAGGTACTTCAGCTTACGAAGCGCCAGCAGTTGATTCCTCTGCAGTGTCATTCGCCTGTCGGTTACATTCTGCTTGCTTGGTGCTACAAAGCTTTGCTGGCGTTTAAACACAGCTTTGTTGTTGGCTTTGAGTAACTCGCTGACTTGGTTGGCTGGCTACTCGTTTGCTTGGTTAGTTAGTTAGGTAGGCTGCCTTGCGTTGTGTTGTGAACTTCCGCTTCGTTGACTTCACTTTGTATGGAAATTTGAATTTAAATGAAGTTTTCGCCCAAACCAGGGAGTTTATACTGCCCATGTACCCATATATATATGTACGTAAAGGTGTTTATATGCATGTATTACGGTGTTTTAATGAGTTAATCCAAAAGTTAAAGTGCTGTTGGGTTGACTTTTACACCAAAGTATACGTGATGCGCGAAAAGCAACTAAGAATAAGGTTTCCGCCCGAATTATGTAATTTTCATAATACTCAATTCCACATTTGAGCGTTCTCATGATAAAATATATTTCAAACATTTTTATACCCTGAACTGTGTATGTCAAGTTTGTCAAGAAGTTTGTAACCCTAAGAAGAGGGCGTTAAAGATCCTATAGAATATATTATATTATTGTGACGAGCTGAACCTATTAAGCTGTGCCCGTGTGTGTATCTGTATATCGTGAACTAACCCCTCAGTTTTTGGGATATCGATCTTAACCACAGGTCCATTTCTCTCCAAGAAGCTGCTTATATACTATATTATTAGATGCGCAACTAAGTTTTCACTTTCTTTATGAAAATTTATTGTAAGGAAATGGTTGCAAATGAATTACTCGAAGTATTGCCCTTCGCTGGTCACAATTTTTTCCATCTTTCTGGCAAAGTTTGAATACCATTACATTAAAACTCTTCCTCTTGTGATGCTATCCAAAAATAAACCTATTTTTCTATGTCGTCTCGCGAGATCAACTGCTTCTGAGCCAGACCATATGCCATCGAACGGAATAATTAATAATCGGACGGTGCAATATCTGGGGAATAAAGGGCCATTTAAACGTTGCCAGGTAGCTTAGAACGGGTTTGACAATGTCAGGCCGAGCGTTGTCATGCAGCAGAATCACTTTTTCGTTTCTCTATTGGTATTTTGGTAATAGCGAAACATAGTTTTTTGTTTCTGAATCATTGCTAGTTAAATGGCTTGTCGTGTGACTTTCAATACTATAGTAAGTTTTCTTGCGCTTGACACGGATCCACATAGAGCAACGTCGCTAATTAACCGTCTTCGAAGGATTTTTGGTTCATAAACTTTTTGCAGTTCCCGATGTGCTTCAGGCGTCCAATTCTTTGACTGAAAGAAGAAAATCAAAACTTCCCGCAAATGCCGATTGTTTTGCAAAAAATTGGGCACATTCGCACAACCAAAAGTATATGTCACAGAAACAAAGACACTAATGTGGGGAGCAGTTTCTTTTTCAAATAACTACTCTAGTAGGATAAGTTTATGACGTTTAGAAGGAGCCATCTATTGACAAACAGCGGGAATTAAGTGGCGTTAGTTCTTTTATTGAAAAAAATTTTTTAAATATTATATCAATATGTTTTCACAAAAGTTGGCATATGTACATTATTGTCCAATGCAACAGTATAACCTCTGAACAAACTGTTCGGATTGGAACACTATAGCATATGACTGCCATACACAATGAGCGGTAAAAATTAAACTTTTGTATGGAAACATTTTTTTATTTTTGAAGGGTATTATAGCTTCGGTGCAACCGACATTAACAATTTTTCTTGTTTCTTACTTATTTCGTGAGAGAAATATAAAAAAGTCGCAAATTATTTTCGTTCAAATTTTATTTATAACTGAACGACAAATTATTTTGTTTATTTCCATTCAGATACGCAAATATCGTAAACATGTGATGAGTCAGAATCGTTGACAGAGTCAAGCCATTGTTAGAGCCGTGTAATTACAAGTAAGAGTCAGTCAGGCAGCGCCATATTTTAAGTGCGCGAGTACAATAAATTACATTCGTACGTACATCATGAAGTGTGACTTTAAGCTCGACGCTTGTCGGGAGCGACACATACACATAGGTATATATTGTAATCGTACGGGCTGTTAAGGTGTGAGTACACGCAAAAAAAAAATTCACAAATGTCGCAGTTAATTCAATTTAGTGTGCAAATGGAACTAAAATTTCATGATATTGGAATTAATTGAGAACAAAAATTCATAGTTAGTACAGAAAATTAGCATTAAAAAAATTAGCAAATTCGTTACAAAAGTGGAGAAATATAAATTTTATAATTTTATCTGCTTTATTAGCTGTTATTCTCCAGCGAATCGGACAAGCTATATCAGATGCTCAAACAAACGGGAAGCACTTGTGGTGCAACCCTGTCTTCCGACGCATGCCCAGTATTGTTATGAATCTTTTTTTGTTACAACTGATTTTTTCGGACTGTATATATATATGTATATACAGTATTGTTTCGGAGATACAGCCTTGAGAACTTGTGCGCTCGAAGCTAGCTAGGCTAAGTGTGCCGTTTTTAAATGCGTTTTTCTCGATACTGTATTTTTGAAATCAGTTGGAAAAATTTCCCAAGAACTACTCAAACGATGTTTAAGAAATTTTACACAAACCCTTGAGATACAGTTCTTAAAGACTTGGACGAAGAGTTTTTCTCGATTCCAACTATTTGAAAAAAAAAATTGCGAAATTTTAATTTTTTTTTTGGAAAAAATCGAATTTTAATTTTTTTCCTTCGTCCAAATTCTAAGTTAAAATGTTAACTAAAACAAGTATTTTTCACTTTAGATGATCCTGTAAAGAGTTATTCTGCAAACACGGGGACATATTTGTTCCCGAAGGGTCACCGGAAATGGCGTTGCAATGGACGAGTTCAAAGTATTTTTTTTTCAAAAAAAGTTATTGAAAAAAGGCTGTTTTTACCCGAGGAAGCTGAAAAAAAATTTGTGCTCCATACAATGAATAAATACTTATTTAGTTAAAGAAGTGAGGTTAAGTTGGATTTCTCTCCAAATATTCAAATATGCTATTTTGAAATTATTAATACAAAATTAACTATATTTCAAAATTAATAGCAATCACAGTTTTCGTGTTAAAGTGCATTTGCAATTTGGTGTTGACTCATCAACTCAGTTCATAATTAATCTTGAAATATTAAATTCGACACACCGATATAAGCACACATACATATGTATAAACGCAACGGCATCATTTAAATTTTGTATGGCCCTTCATTGTCATATTTTCACTAAAAAGGCTGTTACGACAGCGATATACCATAAACTCGTATGATAGTGTGTGTGCCGCTCCACACGCTCCACGATTTTGCAATCTCGTACTTCTAAATATGGTGAAAACTAATTTGCATGCAAAAGCGATCGCCGCAAATTCAAGCACAGTAGCCACTATTGTTGTTTTTATTGTCTTTTTATTTTTGTTGTTGCTCAATTATTGTTGCGCTTTGCATTCATTTAGAATTTTAATTAGAAATTTGATCGAATCACTGCTTCTCTTTGATGAAGGCACATTTACACATGTAAATACACACATCACATCTTATAGTAGCTACTGTGCAACACAACATGAAAATGAGCTGTAACATCTTAACTTAATGACTTGAACACTGACAGGCGGCGAGTGCCTTGCGGTATTATCGATCAATTCCTCTTGGGCTCAAGTGTGATTGTAACTCAACAACTCGTGATATATGGAAAATGAAGAGGCAGAAATTAATCCTGCACGCATTTAAAAACATGTTCTTAATTTAAATTTTTAATTGATTTTTCGTAAGATGAAATTGTACATATTTTTATTTTGAATGCGTATTTGCTTATAAAAGAGTGTCATAAAAGTGTTATTCTATAAATATAGAGGGCTGAATATAAGCTATGTAAAGCATTCATGTTGTTGTCTTAGTATCATAATATCAAATCTGATTTGGACTGGCCCATATTAACTGCGCGTTGAAACTGATTCATTAACGATTTCTTCTACAAAACAAAAAAAAAATTAAGAGATTGCTTGACATTGTTCGTTTCTAGTGGATTCACGACTACAGAATCGTTAAAAATGTTTGCAGAATTGTTTTGAGGAGTCTACTTTATCACGAACACAAGTACAGGTATTTATGTGCACACAGCGGTCAGTGAAGATCTACTTAGAAGTCGTAGAAAACTTGCCTCACACGAGTCGTCCATTCACGCGCATCCGTTGGGGAAATGAGCTATGAGACATTAATCCAATACATATGTATATATTTTTTATTGAGACATGGTTAGCAAAGGCACCTATCTATGATAACGCAAAGCGCAAAACGATTTATGAAATATTTTTTATCATTTTTCAATATTTTTTTAAGGCATCAAAGGCCATGCAATCGATTTTGTCTAAGATCTTTCTATGTTCACTTATTAACATCGCCGACATGCTTAACCAGTACTGCACTTTAGCGTTAATCGCCACCAAAAAAGACTTGATAGAGAATAATGCTTACACGAATTAGTTATTACTTTGGCACATAGGCACCTGCACACATGAGCACATACATACATATATACAAATAATTTTCATTATTATCTATTTGAAGATCACTTGCGGCAGCAAATACTTAATGTGAAGCCATTGTAACATTTCGAAAATCGAACGCAAAATGGGAAAAATGCCGGGTGGGTATACCATAAAAATAAAACAGAAAACTTAAGAAAACATTAATAGTAAAAAGTGTAAATAAATTAAAGCAAAAAATAAAAAGGCTGAGCAACTGAGCACGCACATAAACTCAAATTTATGAATGTAAACAAACTGGCAACACGTAAGGTAGCACCCAATGGACGCACATAAATGCTGCTGTTTCGTAAGCAATCCACCTCAGCCGCTGAGTTATATACCTCGTGCTGACTTCTCTACGCGAATGCCAATGAACGGTTGATTGTACCGTTCGGCCAAGTCGGACCAAAGTCGGGCGGTCTTTGCTGGTTTGTTGCTTATAAGTTATTTGATTTAGCAATCAAATTACGCCGCTGTGCGTGGAGTAAATTGTAGGATAGGGAATTGTTGGGCGCTCATTCGCAATATCGCGTATGAATTGTTAACAAATATATTTATATAGTAATTTTGTTGTTTTTGTACGGCCACTCGTGTAATGGCCTATCATTTCGCTACATGGTTAATACGTAGAGCTGGCGATAGGGTTGGAGCGGGGGGAGAGAGTAAGCATTGGGCGCTGATTTTAATTTGGTATGCGAAAGACTTGAATACATAAGTGCCAATTCGTTACATAGCAATTGATTGTTTTTCGTTTTTACTTTTTTTATTTTAATTTACGAAATATCGAAAAATCACACGACTTTAAATTTTTTGCTTTATATTCTCAAATGAGTTTTTAATTTCTAAATGCATACACTTGTTGCTTTTTATTTCATTTAATTTTTTTCCATTCTCCTCTGACCCTGTCACGCCCGTAAAAATTAGTAACACCCGCATGATCTCAATAGGCTAGCAGATCAAATTATAATAATTTTCTACGCAAAAACGAAAAGTTTTAATATTGCAATCCGTCAATGGCGGCATTATGTGTTTTTATTAAATTAAATGCCGTGTTAAGCGAAAATTGTTTCGCGCATTAAAAATTTAAGTTTGCTGATTATTGTTCATTTATAAACTTATAAAATTTGTAGGAAATGATTAGAAGTTACAATTTATTCTTAAAATGAATTGTTTAAAAATTAAAAAAAATAAATATACATATACACACGCACATAATTTAAATAAATGACAAGTAAAGAGCTAAGTTCGGGTGCAACCGAATATTTTATACTCTTGCAACATAAGGAGTAAAATGTCAAACAGAGGATCGGAATCCAAGCAATTTTATATACAGGATAGGTCAAATTTTCGCACAATTGTATCTATTTTTGACACAAATATATACTGTTATTAGTAAAACAAGCTTTGCAATATATGCAGCATAAAGTCACCTGGAAGGTCTTTATATTAGGATATGGGCGCTCAGGGAAGTATTGACCCGATTCAACCAATTTTTGATACACAGAGATACTATTTTAAAAAATCTTAATTTCCATTGTATATCCCATACATTGACCGATATTTTCGGTCAAAAGTCAGCAATAGATATTTCAATAGACAAAATATTAAATATAGGCAAAATTATTATATCCTGAAGCAAGAGGCTGCAAAGAGAACCCGTATAATTTTGTTTGAAAATAATACTGTTCCAGACATCAAATATTTAAGCATTTGTTAGGGTGTACATAAGGCGGCTGTACTTTATAAAAATTATATATGTAGATACATCTTAACTGACTCGATAGATCTAAGCGGGGCACGCAAACAGAATCGAATTGCTAATTTCCGTAGATTGGTACAACTTTTTTAAGTTCGTGGGAAGTTTCATTCCCTTATGTTAATTAATTAGTAGAAGGCACGGCAGGCAATTTCGGCCGAGGCTCATAACAAGTTTATGAAAAATTGGATTAATTGTTGACATGCTTGTATTAGCTGAAAGAACCTTTTTTGAATACGTGAAAATGTCTTTTCTCAGTTCGGGTCAATTTTGATCAGAAGTTATGTGCATACCGTAATATATTATGAGCTGGTGGTCCCGCGTTCCAAATAATTACAATATGTCATCATATAAATATTTCTCACTGAATAAAAGTGGCTGTTTCACTTTTAGTTTTTATTCATTTAAATAGTAAAAGTTAATACTCAGAATTTGCAATTGTTAAGTCAAGTAAAAACAACAATAAAAGCAACTACATCATGCATGCGATAATTAGTCTTAATAACATCACCCATTCTTTGTGGTAGGTATTTGCTTAGCTTAGCGGTTATGCTTGTGGTTAGGCGTTGCACTAAAAAAAGACGTTAACAATACAAAAACTATGAGTGAACAAAGAACATTGAAAGTGGTATAGTGTACAAGTAATCGCAACATTTCATTGAAATCGCATGCATCAGCTGAGGCGGACTACGGCACGGCCCTTTTTCAATTTTCTATTCCATTTCAACATACAATTAAATTCATTTTACATAGTATCGCATGGTCTTTATTATTCCAACTTTTTTTTTGCACTCAAAGTGAAACTGATTTTCCTCACAACTTTCTTGAAAAATGTGCAACTTGGTGTTCGCGGTCATAAGGTAGCCGCTGTGGAAAAAGCTAGGCGTATTTGGGAAGGAAAAACTAATCACATCTAGAGCAATAAGAAAATGCAGATATCGTTTGAACTCTATGAGTTGCCACGTTGCTGGGCTGCAACTTTCCACATCACCTTTCTTCCCGGCGGCAGCAGCTTTCCGCACATTTTGTGTAAATACCTGTGGTTCCATACCACTGGTAAGTCTACAACATGGATGGGATGGAACAGTTGTGTTAATATATTCAGGAACACCAGAAATACGTCGAGATGTAATAATTATTTCACAAAACAAGTTTTTTAATCTTTGCATCATTGAGTGAAACTTTTATAATAAAAACATATTTTCATAAAATTTTATAAAAAAAAAAACACAAGAAAAACTCTTGAATTTTTTGTAGCAAAAAAGGGTTTAAAAATATATTTATATTGATTTTGATCGATCAGTTTATATGGCAGCTAAATGCTTTAGTGAATCAATTTGAACAATTCCTTCTGATATTAAAGCGTTGTCTTGAACAGTAAATTTCGTGAAGACAACTTTACAAATAAAAAAATGGCCTGATTTTAATCGCACAGTCTGTATGGCAGATATATTCTATAGAGTTTCGATATCGGCGATTTCGAGAACGAGCAACTTATTACGGAGAAAAGAACGTGTGCAAAATTTCAGATCGATATCTCAAAAACTGAGGCACTAGTTCGCGTATATACAGACAGACAGACGGACATGGCAAAATCGTCTTAGCTCGTCATACTGATTTTTTTTCCGACGTGTCCTTTATGGTGTTACAAACTTCGTGGCAAACTTAACATACCCTGTGCAGGGTATAATAAAAAATTTTAGTAGCATAGATTTCGAATATTCACAAATATATGACCACCACTGTATATGTATATAGGCACGCTATTGTTGTGTTGCTTGTGTTTCGTATTGTTGCATTTGCTGTCAAAGGTTCTCACGTTCTCATCTGTTCACTGTTGCAAAAATGTTTTCGCTCGCCACTCTTCTTCCGGTTGATATGCAACGGTGTGCAACGGTGCTCGGCTTGGTGGCAGAATATTTTGCTACCAAAAGCCGTTAAACTTATGTATGTGCGTGGTTGTTTTTTCATTGCATATAAGCAAACATAATGCAAAAAGTACATATTAATTGTATTGTATGCTATTTTTTCTCTTTCTTCCTTATTTCGATTTAATGCAGATTAACTTGCGGTGCATAAATTTGACATGAAACGAATGAATTAATTTTGTTTTTATTTTTACGAATTTCACACAACTCATTATAGTCGCTTGCTGGTGTATTTGTAGGGGCTTCCTCATAAGTAATAGTGTTTATATAAGTATGTAGATACATACATATGTATATAAGCAATAATTAAGTTTAGTACTGAACACGTCAGCGTTGTAATGTGTAAGTTCCGTGAGACTCGAAAAGGTTTAAAGGGTGAATAATTTGCGCTAATTGTTAGCAAGCAATAATGAGAAAAAGTGGCAACTTCCTAATAAGGTTATATGGCAAATACTATATGTCTACAGCAAATGCAATTCTTGCCAAATGCTCCTCACCTCACAAAACTAATATACATACACACTTGCAATAGAACATACAACAAGCACGATCGCATGTAACCAGTTTTTCAAAAATCGAAAAATCGCTTGCAATTTTCAGAAATACGAATCACGTATTGTAGACTTTTTTAAAACTAAAAAAAATTTGATGGGATAGATATGTATATGTATGTAATTTCATATATATTTCAACTATATTTATACATAACAGGTCAATTTAAAAACCCGCTGGCCTGACACATAGAAGGCTCGTGCGTAAATTTGACAGCTGTTGGATCATTAGTTTCTGAATCATATAATTATGAGTAAAGAAACATTTGTTATTGTGAAAAAAATGAATGCGATATTTCGCGTGTTAATAAAATATTACTTTTTGAGGAGGAAAACATACAGTTGAAGCAAAAACTTGGTTTGAAAAAGAGTTTCCGGGCACTGCCCCAAAAAAATCAAACATGATATTGATATGCTAAGTTTAGACGTGGTGAAATGAGCACGGAAAGGTTCTGCGGAAAATTTATGGTCTTTTGCGCGTTGGCTGCAGCGAATATCGCATTCAATGGAACAATGAGCTTTAGGAGATATACAGCGCCATTGACATAGTTCAGCGAATTAAAAGACAGCGGCTCCGCTGGCTAGGTCAGGTCATCAGAATGGACGAAAACACTCACGCTCTGAAAGTATTCGACCCTGTACCCGCCGGGGGGAGCAGAGGAAAAAAAGGACCTCCACACCGTTGGAAAGACCAGGTGGAGAAGCACCTGGCTTCGCTTGGAATCTCCAATTGGCGCCACATTGCAAAAAGAAGAAACGCCTTGCGCCCTGTTGTTAGCTCGGCTATGATCGCGTGAGCGTTGTCTAGGCCAATAAAGAAGAATAAATTCATATTAATACATACCAATAATAATAAATTAGTAAATTTCTTAGATTTTACATTTTCCTCACTTGCTTACCTGTAAAGAAAAGAAAGTAAAAGGAAAATTTATAAATGAAGTTCGAAAATTCTATTAAATAGCATTATAGTTCATAATTTATTAATTAACATACATATGTATAAGATTGAGCAATATGCCAATATACAATATATTTATATATATATCACGTACGATTTTGCCATTTTTAACTAATGGCGAGTATTGAGAAGATCTTCAATCACAAAAAAATAGTTTAGTTTGCTGAAAAAAGTTAGTTTTGTTCGAATGACGAAGACAAATATTCATTGATTTGAATTCCGAATTCAAATAAATAGGCCATCTATGGGGATACTTTGAAAAACACTGAAAATTCCAACGTTCTCCGAATCAGAATTTATAGTCCAATAGTTAGTGATCCATACCCTTTATTAGGTCAACTATTTAAATATATTTTTAAATTCTGTGGAACTTTTCATGGCTTTTTGTATTATTAAATATACTATATACTATGTGTCCTATATTTTTTTCATAATAATTACAACAGATTTGGAATGTAGTCAGTAGGTGGCACATAACACATAACAATTGACGATTCGCACTGTTGCACAACTAAGTCAAGTCAAATCAGCGACAGATCAAAGAAAGAACCATAACGCGTAATATATGCATATGTACATGTATAAACATACTACTAAATCTCGAGCAATGATATGTGATATGACGGTTGTAATTGAAGAAGTCACTAGTCATAACTGGGTAAACAACTAAGTCATTTTAATAGTAGCAGGGAGGTGATTGGCTTCTCTTGCAACAGCAACTGTAGAAATACAAACAGCAGCATGTATAGGTATACTATATGTAAATACTATATATGTACATATTTGTGGTAACTACCATATGGCAATAGATCTGCAGTAAATAAAGCAACAACAACTATGTCGATGATATCGATGATGAAGCCATCAAACCAACAAAGCCAATGAACTGCAAATAATAGCGAAACAATGCACATACACACACACACAAGGAGATGTATGTAGAACTGCATGCGAGTTGGCATAACATTATAAATGTTACAGAGACATACTTAGTACCGCTTGTGGTGACGAGTGCGTAAAAAAAAATTGTCAGTTTAGCATTGCGTACAATTTTATATGACAATTATTGTGGCATGCGAGTCAACTGTTGCCACTTGTGTGCTGCTTTGTTGTTTTTCCTCTTTTGTTCATTGCAAGAGTGTGTCAAACGATACTAAATTGACGCAAAAACTGTCACATATGTGAGTAATAAAAGCATAAATACCTACATAAGATGCAAAAATCACCTAGTTATATAAATATTACATATACATATGTATATGCAAGTATATGCGCGTATGAACGCATATTTTTATAAGGTGATGATCTGGGTTTTATAAAAATAGCTTCTG